>NC_044982.1:9147810-9482497 GCF_008728515.1 Papio anubis | reverse complement strand
AGGAGAGTTATTTATGGGTTTGTTACATCAGTCCCGCTAACTATTGACCCCAGTCAGCATTGATTATTGATTTCGTCCACACAACCCGCTCTCCAGAGAAACTCAGAGCCTGTGCATGTTACTCTGTGTCAGGCTGTTTGAGGTTCTGCAGTGGTTGTTCCTGTGTGTTGTGGTTTCTGGGCAGAGTGCTGCCCCTTTGCAGGTCATTGGACAGCAGGGCTCAGCGGAGCTCAGGCCTGGTTCATTCCTCGCTTCTTCTCCAGGAGGAGGTTTTTGGAGGAGAGATTGATCCTTCTCCACAGATGCCTAACTCAAATGGCAGGTCCTGCAACATCGCCGGTGCCGGGCCCTCTGATAGCGCAGCTGGACTCTGCAGTGGAGGCTCCAAACCTTTGCTTCTCATGTCCCTTCCTAAGTCTAAGATGGCTGTGTGAGCAGAGGATGGCCTGCCTGCTTTCCCCACCCAGGTGCAGGAGAGCAGAGTTGGAACAGGTTAGAAAAACCCAGCATGTCCAGCTTTGGTCTGCTTAGCCCCTGACAAGTAGAAATACCAGAGGGAAGCGTGTGCACGCACACTGGCCATGACGACAGAGGAACTCTACCAGCTGGTGAAGCTCAGACCAGGGGCATCTTGGGGTCTGACTCAGCACATTAGCCACTTCCCTTCCTTTGATGCCTGGCAGTGGTCTGGAAAGGGGCCAAAAGAAAAAAGGAGCTTTAGCAGAGAAAGTAGAAGTTTTCTCTCTAACGTTGATACAGTTGCCAGATTGAGCGAATAAAAATACTGGATACTTGGTTAAATGTGAAGTCCCATCGTAGTTATTGGGGACATGGTTGTGCTAAAAACATGCTTGTTTATCTGAAATTCAAACCTAACTGGGCATCCTGTATGTTATCTGGCAACCCTCATTGGCGTATGTTTTGCTTCCTGCTGTCACCTAGCATTGTCAACACTATTCGTGCTGCCTGGAGGTGGGTATGACTGGAGAGGTTGGCGGTGGGCAGGGCTAAGTTGTGGGGAGTGGTGAAGTGGAACGATATCAAGAAATTGTCTGTTCAAATATTACTAATTCTTGGGAACTTCCAGAGCAACATGGCGCACACTGCCTTTATTGGTCCCTGAAAGGGAGAAAGACACTTTTTTAGTAACCTGTGCTGGTGTCATCGCATGCGGCCTGAGATCACTGAGGGGGAAGTTCTCCAAAATGTGCAGAGTGTAGGTGAGTTTGCCACACTACCTTTGTGATCCAGATTCCTGCATCAGTTCACATGAAACTGAAATGGAGACAATGGTAATTTCTGGGTGAAGAATACATGAGGAAGGAGACACAATTAAAGTGAGTAATGTGTTTGTGTGTTTTTTGGTTTCAATCTTGAATGCTTTGGCCTTTCCCTCAGTCAATCCTAGAAGGCACTTGGGCAATTGTGTGAAAGCAGGGAGTCCTTGGGTGAAAGACTCAGCTCCTTACTGACTATTTGTGGGATATTTGGGAAGTTACCTCACCTTCTTGAGCCTCAGTGTGTCCTTCTGTAAAATGAAGTTGAGAAAGGTATGATTATTGATAAGGTCAAAGAGATAATGAATATAAGGCATAGCCTAGTGCTTAGTAGGACTTCAATAACTGGCGATCATTATCGTTATTCAAAAAATGTGTGTCCCAGTCATCATCAATCCGCCAGCCAGCATGCGCAGAGTTTGGTATGATTAGGAGCACTTACAAGTACACATATTTCCCTCCTAAGTGGAAGGCTATTTCATGGTGAATAAATATTGTATTGATAGCATTAATAATAAAAAATACAAATGCGACTATAAAGCAGTGTAATGGATGTGACTTCGCAGTGCAGGGATCCAAGCGGATTTGGGGAATCAGTTTGATTTGTGGGGTTTTTATGCCTAGACAGTCACAATAAATAATAGTTATATTAATTGGTTCCCTGATCAGAGTTATAAAAATCATGTTTTGTAGGAATTACATCAAATACACTGGAGTAATGGTTTCAGTGAGAAAAGAGCCTGCCCTGGGGATCAACACGCACAGATCTGACTGTCCCAAGTTTGCTGGGTGGCCTGGAACTTCTTGGTGCAGATTCTCCAGAGTGGGTGCCCTGGCCTTAGCTCTGAAAATGACCCTTTTCCAGGCCACACTATGTGTTGCTTCAACAGCACTAAACCCAAGGTAAGTACAGATCAACCCCTTGAGCTGCCCTGACCCACTGGGTCTCAGAGCCTGGAGAGAGTAAATGTCATGTTCTTCTGGAGAAATTGAGGCCCCCAGTTTGGGAGTGACTTTCCCAAGGTGACACAGAGACTAAAGTTAGTCTCTAAAGCTGTCCTGTAATTATTAAACTTGCTGAACTTTCAAAGCAGCTCACTAATATCTTTCTTCCATCTCCCTGGCCATGGGAGACCCTGAACATGGGGCCTTTCTGCCATGTGTGAAGCACATGACTTGTTACAGAGTGGTTTTTATGGCTGACTCCCAAACTTCTATTCCACCTAGCTAATTAGTTGAAGCCACCTGGATTAGTTAGGGCAATTAGCACGAGCTTCAGGAACAAATAACCCTAAAATTTGAGTGGCTTGACATAATACCTTTATGTGTCTAGACCAGCATTTGGCCTCTTGTGAAGTGATTCAGGAATTCAGATCTCTACTTCTCTACTGTGCTGTCATCTTTTAAGGCATCTTTTAATCTCTACTTCTCTACTGTGCTGTGAGTCCTCTGCCTTCAGCTGCTGATGAAAGTGAGTGTGGAGGACCACCCAAGACATTTTATGGACAGGCCTGGAAGTGGCACCACTTTTTCACATTCTATTTATAGAAGCTGGTTACATGGCTCATTTTGAATTGTAAGAGAGGCTGGGAAAGGCAGTCTTCCTGGATTCTGAAAATGACTCTTTTCTCTTGGAGGGGTAATGGATTAGAAAACATCTACCAAGTTTCTCCTACAGCAAACATGGTCATCCCCCAACGCTGCCAGTGATGGTTTAAGAATGGGGATGTAACCTGGCAATGTGTGTGTAGCCCATCCCTGGCCAATGCATCTGGAGGTGATGACAGCTGGGGCTTATAAAAGAGGCTCTCTCACACTTAAGGAGATGATGGGCCCATTGCTTCTTTGGAGAAATCCCTACCATTGCTGCATTCTGATTCCTTCCTTCCCGAGGAAGAAGCACACACATGGAAAAGGGCCAAGCACGGGAACCTTGGAGCAGCAAAGCAGATCTTCCAACATATGGTGCCTGGAACCTGCCCTGCCTCTGGTCCTCCACTGCTGGGGGCTAATCAATCATCTCATTGTTGAAGCCAGTTTGAATTTGAACTTGCTGTTACTTGTAGCTGAGATTTTCGTAACCCATGGCAGGGATGGCAAACATTTTTTGAAGCAGTGTCCAAAACTGAGCAAAGGATGTCAAACTATATTAATAAATGAGAGCATTACAGGTAGCCAGTGCCAGACAAGTTGATTGGGCTCAAAAGCCAAGAGGCAACTTGGAAAAGGGGAGAAGCACAGGCTGTGGATTCTGGAAGACCTGGATTCAAGGTCCTAGCTTGGCCTCTTACCAGCTCTGTGACCCTTGGCAAGTTACATATCCTCTCTGAGCCCTCTCTGGTTTTTCACAGAGTCCTAATGCTTACTTTGCCCAGTTGTTGAAACTCTTTATGTAAGTGCTGGTCCATAGACCACCTTTAATGGCTGGTGGGTAACTCCTTCTTAGCTTATTGCCTTGCTCAGGGAAGAAAGCTTCTATTTCTCCAATGTGTCAAGTCTTTGGGCCCAATTACCTAGTAGATAATCTCCCCACACCTGTGCAGACAACCTCACAGAGGTGGTTTTAGATCCGAGGTCCCATTTTAACATAGCAGCCAGGTCAGACTCTCTATTATTTATATTCTGCAGTAATGGGCTCATTAAGCATTGCCGTGTGACTCCGTAGAATCCGCAATGAAACCAAAGACCACTTCTCCAGTGTCTATTTTCTTCCCCGATATGCTTACACTTTTTGGAGGTAATACCAAGACATCGAGCGAGGCACTCAAATCCTTTTTGGAAGGAGACAAGATATAAATTATTAGTAAGTAAATAAATAAATCACCATTTGATTCTGTCAGTTTAGGAGGTAAAAAAATCAGTCAACCTGGAGTTTGCTGTCACATAGACCACTTGATTGACTGAATTAAGAACTTTTTTTGGGGAAGGGGGAAAGGAGGAGAAGAAGCATCAGCATTATGCCGCTCTCTGAGAAGGAAGTTTTGGGGAACAAAACTTAGGAAGCAAGGAACAGAAAGTTTGCTCAAGTGACTGCCTCACTTCTGTTCCTGCAATTAACGAAGTCCTAGCACAGAAAACACCTATCGCTCTGCAGGCACATCGTGGGTGCCAGCGAAATATTTGGATCTCTCTCTTCCTTATAGAAATTTAATTCACATTAATGCATTTTTTGAGTCCCTTTACAAATTATTGTTTTTCTACAATATTAATTGTAATATTAAAAACAAAAGATTGTGAAGTTTAAAGAATCGCTCAGTTCACTTCTATGAAGGAAGAGCTCTTTTATTAAAGGAGTGGTTTTGTGTCTTCCTATGGATTTTTAAAAAAATGAATAATGATTTCATCTTTCCCCCTTTCAACAGTAACGTGTAATTACATAAGTAGAATTCATTCTTTCTAATGTATAGTTCTGGGAGTTTTGACAAACGATTACAGTGTGTAACACCCCCACACTTAAGATATGTAACAATTCCATCATGTAAAGTAATATTGCTGTGCCCCTTCATTGCCAAATCTCCCCTCCCTGGCCAGCCCCCAAACCCTCTGCTACATTTAATGCCCTTATAATTTTGCCTTTTCAAAAATTCAGTACACAGGAACTCATACAGAATTTTGCCTTTTGAGTCAGGCCTATTGCACTTGGCATGATGACTTTAAGATTTTATCTATGTTGTTATGTATAAGTAGTTTTTTTTCTCTTTATTGATTAATAGTGTCACACTACTATAAAAGAACTACCCGAGACTGAGTAATTTAGAAAGGAAAGAGGTTTAATTGACTCATAGTTCAGCATGGCTGGGGAGGCCTCAGAAAACTTATTATCATAGTGGAAAGCGAAGGAGAAGCAAGGCACCTTGTTCACAAAGCAGCAGGAAGGAGAATGATCGCAGGACGAACTACCAAACACTTATAAAACCATCAGATCTCGCGAGAACTCACTCAATATCAGGAGAACAGCATGGGGGAAACCACCCCCATGATCCAATCACCTCCACCTGGTCTCTCCCTTGACACATGGGGACTATGGGAATCGTGGGGTTTACAATTCAAGATGAGATTTGGGTGGAGACACAGCCAAACCATATCAAATAGTATTCCAATGCACGGATGTACCATGTTTATTTAATCCCCAGTCGAGAGACATCTGGGTTGTTTCCAGTTTTTGTGGTTATGAGTAAAGCTGCTGCAAACATTCTCCTACAGGTTTTTATGTGAACATAGATTTGCATTTTATTTGGGTAAATACTTAGGAATCGACTCGTTCAGTGGTATGGTAAACGTACTTTTAACTTTATAGGATGTTTTGATAGCTGATTTCCTTTTACAGGAAGCTGTCAAATTGTTTTCCAGAGTGACTGTTTTGCAGAGTACCATTTTGCAGGCCCGCCAGAAACATAGAGAATTCCACTTGCTCCCCATCCTTGTCAACACTTACTATTATCATTTCCCTGCTTAGTTTTAGCCATTCAGAAAGGAACATAGTGGTATTTCTTTCTGGTTTTGGTTTGCATTTCCCTAGTGACCAACGATATTGAGTATCTTTTCTTGTGTGTGTGTGTGTGTGTGTGTGTGTGTTTGTTTTTGGTGAAATGTCTGATCACATTCTATACCATTTTTTTTTTAATGGACTATACTTTTTAGAACAGTTTTATGTTCACAGCAAAACTGAGTGGAAGGTGCAGAGCTAGCTTTCCCATATCCTCCCTGCCTCCACACACGCATAGCCTCCCCTATTATTGACATCCTCCACCAGTGGTATATTTGTTAAAATTGATGAATCTGCACTGGCCGTCCTTATCACCCAAAGTCCATAGTTTACATTGGGTCATGTTTGAAGTTGTGCATTCTATGGATTTGGACAAACGCATGATGACATGCATCCACCATTATAGCATTGTACAGTGTAGTTTCACTGCTTGAAAATCCCCTGTGCTCTGCTGGATCATCTTTCCCTCCCCGTGTACCCCTGGAAGTCACTGATCTTTTTCCTGACTCCATATTTTTGTCTTTTCCAGAGTGTCATATAGTTGTAATCGTACAGTATATGGCCTTTTCATATCGGCTTCTTTCACTTAGTAATATTCATCTAAGATTCCTCCACGTCTTTTCATGACTTGATAAGTTATTTCTTTTTAACATTGAATAATATTACATTTTCTGAATGTACCACATTTTATTTTATTTTATTTTTTTTTGAGATGGAGTCTCACTCTGTTGCCCAGGCTGGAGTGCATTGGCCTGATCTTGGCTCACTGCAAGCTCCACCTCCTGGGTTCATACCATTCTCCTGCCTCTGCCTCCTGAGTAGCTGGGACTACAGGCACCTGCCACTATGCCCGGCTAATTTTTTTTCTATTTTTTTTTAGTAGAGACGGGGTTTCACCATGTTAGCCAGGATGGTGTCAATCTCCTGACCTCGTGATCTGCCCCTCTTTAGCCTCCTGAAATGCTGGGATTACAGGTGTGAATCACCATGCCCGGCGTACCACATTTTATTGACCCAGTCATTTACTGAAGGACATTTTGGTTGCTCCCAAGTTTTGGAATTGAGAATAAAGGTGCTAACATCTGTGTACAGGTTTTTCTGTGGACATAAATTTTCAACGCCTTTGGGTAAATACCAAAGAGCATGATTTCTGGATCATATTGCTAGAGTATGTTTAGCTTTGTAAGAAACTTCCAAACTGTCATCCAAAGTGGCTGTACTATTTTCTATTCTCAAGAACTTGAATGAGAGTTTGTGTTGCTCCACATCCTTGCCAGCATGCGATGTTGTTAGAGTTTTAAATTTTGGCCACTCTGATTGGTGTACAGTAGTATCTCATTGTTGTTTTAATTTGCATTTCCTTGCTGACATAAGATATGTAGACTCTTTTCATGTGCTTGTTTGACACCTGTATATCTTCTTTGGTGAGACGTCTGCTAAGGTCTTTGGTCCATCTCTCTTTTTTTTTTTTTTTTTTTTTTTTTTTTTTGAGGATGAGTTGTTGGTTTTCTTATGGTTGGGTTTTGAGAGTTCCTCATATAATTTGAATACAAGTCCTTTATCAGATATGTGCTTTGCACATATTTCCCCCAGTCTGTGGTTTGTCTTTTCATTCTCTTAACTGTGTGTTTTGAAGAAAAGAAGCTCTTGATTTTGATGAAATCCACTGTATCATTTTTTTCTTTTGTGGATGATGCTTTTGGTCTTGTAACTAAGAAATCTTTGCCTAACCCAAGTCCACAACAATTTTCCCGTTTTTTTCTAGAAGCATTATAGTTTTAAGTTTTACATTTAGACCTATGATCCATTTTGAGTTAGTTTTGTATAGGGGACAAGGATCATGAATTATTGATACCCTCTTGCACCAATTGCCAGGTCACCGTGGAGAGGCCAGAGCGCGTTTGTTGGCTGCCCCTCCCCCACCAGGCTGCACACATTCCTGCTGTCACCTAAGTTCACTTCCAGGTCTCCCATCTGTAGTTTCCGTTTCTCCAAAGGAACAGCATTGTCGGGATTCTCAACCTCAACAGGGAGTGTCCTAGTCCACTCGGGCTGCTGTCACAAAATACCATAGACTGGGAAGCTTATGAGCATCAGAAATTTAGTTTTCACAGTTCTGAGGCTGGAAGTCCAAAAATCAAGGTGCCAGCAGATCCAGTTCCTGGTGAGGGCCTAAATTCAGGTTCTTAGATGGCCAATCTCTCCCCATGTCCTCACACGGTAGAAGGGCGAGCTCACTTAGTGGGTCTTTTTTTTTTTTTTTTTTTTGAAATGGAGTTTTGCTCTCGTTGCCCAGACTGGAGTGCAATGGCATGATCTTGGCTCACTGCAACCTCCACCTCCGGGCTTCAAGTGATTCTCCTGCCTCAGCCTCCTGAGTAGCTGGGATTACAGTCATGTGCCAACACATCCAGCTAATTTTGTATTTTCAGTAGAGAAAACGTTTCTCCATGTGATAAGGGCACTAATCCCATTCATGAGGGATCCATCCTCATGACCTTATCACCTCCCAAAGGCCCCACCTCCCAATATTATCACATTGGGCATTAGGTTTCAATAGATAAATTCTGGGTGGGGGGTACATATTCAGTTGATAGCAGGGAGAAAGCAGCCGAATGGAAGAGCAAAACCATCTTGCTTGGATTCAGGACACTGGATTTGAGTGTCTTCCCAGCCACTTACAAACTGGAAGACCCCAGGTCAATAATTTTCTTCTCTGGGTTAGCTCATCTACAAAGCAGAGATAATGACCCTTTCATGCACATCTTCCTGAGTGGTTTAAGGCTCCAATGTCACAACATACACAAAAGAAGTCTGCAAATTTATCACATAGTAAAGAAATTGTTTCACATGCCATGTTTGCCCTTGGAATCTTGGTGAGCTCCTTAGACAGCTCCTCAGCTCTCTCTGTCTCTTTTGAATTTGTCTTGAACCTACCCATTATATGTTCACTCCAGTGACTGGTTAAGATCTGCTCCTTTCATTCAGGATGGGGGAGTGTATAGAGTGTGGTAATTAAGAGTAAGGGCCTTTTGCATCTGCTTAGTGATGATAATAATGATGATAAGATTAACGTACCTTTTCAGAGCACTTACTATGTGCCAGGTACTCTTCAAAGTACCTTACATCTATTAATAAGTTCATCAGGACAACTCAGTGGGGATTGTAGGATTGTCATGCTTATTTTACAGATGAAGAAACTGAGGCACAGAGATGTCAAGTGACCAGCCTGAGGTCATAGTCGTGGTAAGTGTCAGACTATGGCTGACTGTATCCCAGTACCAGAGCCCACCAACCTCTTAGATAATAGGCCTCAGCTTGGTCTGACCCCAGAATCTTGAATTGTTGTGTACCTGCTGCTGTGGACAGCTCCCCATGCAGGTGTCTCAGCCTCGTGTGACATGTCCCTACACTAACACAGCTCTTAAAGGCGGGAACTAGTCTCTTTCATGCCTATCTTCCTGTTAGGTCTTTCACACTACGTGGCACATAATAGAGGCTAGAAAAATGCTCATTTCATTGAATATAATTCAAGAAAATGCATAAGACAGCATTGGCCGTGTACTTGCTCGCTCAGCAGAGACAGGTGTAAACAATCATGGGAAGGGGATGCTTCCAGATGAGGGAAGAGGCATGCTGGGCATGGATTCTGTAGGTTGCTCAGATGGGAAGTTGTTTCTTTTTCTTTTTTCTGTGGTTTTCAACAACTCTAAGTTCTGTTATATTTGCTTCCAGTAAAACTAAAATATGAGTTATGCACACACTCAGATATCCAAACGGATGCATGAATGAATGGGGTACCCCCTATCCATCCGGCACATTGTAATCAATGAACTGGGTAAGAACAGCTGGAAAAATATTGAGATCCTTTGCCAATGACACCAGCAAATTCTAGTTCTATCTCCGAGTCAGATCTGCCCCCCGCCCCCAGTCTGTCCAAAAGGGTAATAACGTTGGATAATAACTTACACTGTGCAGGGCCCTATGGCTTTAGAGTTTACAAAACCCTCTTATTGAAATCATCATCTTGCGGATCCTCTAAAGCTCAGTGGCATCACCTTCCTGCCTCTGAGGCTGAATGTCTCCAGCTGGGCTAAATTGCTTATAGAATCCTACATGTTCCTCACTCTCTCTGGTCTCAAGATTGCTGTACATACTGGTACCTCCAGCCCTATGCCCTTGCTTCCCTCTGTGCCTGCTCACCCCTCACATTTTGGCTTAATCGTTGCTTCCCCCAAGAAGTCTTCCCTGACTCCATGTCTGGGTCCCGTGTCCCTCTGTGCTCACTAAGCTTCTCGGAGCCTCTTCCCCACCATCGGCTATTCTACATCCATCTTTTCCACCAGACTGTGTGCTTCTGAAGCCAGGGCCTGTCTCACATATGGCACAGAGCAGGAGTCTCCGAATAAGACATTACAGGAATGTGGAATGGCAGAACCCCATAAGGTGGATATGGTGCACCTCCTTGGACATGTGAAGAAAACGACACTCAGAAAGACCAGGGACCTGGGAGCTGTTTTTCCTAAGGTATCTCCCGGATGGCTTTAGATCGAGAACTGGAAGTCTTTTCCTTGCTTTCTCTCTGGGCACTGAACTGACCCCCAAGAGCACAGTTCTCTCTCAGATGGCCCGTGTTAGATGCTGTTAAGATGCGACCTTCCCGAAGTAGCTCTGATTCCTTTAAGCTTCTGCTGGCCTGGAGAGTCTGTGCCAAGTTGAAATGAGCATTAAAAGAATGTTGTGGGCTGAGCAGATCATGGCAACAACTGCTGTACAAATACTGTCAAATGGGGCATGTATTTAAAAGGTTAGACAAAATACCTCCTTGGTTTTTTCCATCGGTTCTCTTTTTATAGTCCACTGCAAAACAATAATGGATAAAAGGGTGCAGAGAATGCATGTATATTTTCGTTTTCTTTCTTTCTTTCCTTTTCTTCTTCTTCTTCTTCTTTTTTTTTTTTTTTTACCTTTCCCTAAGGAGCTTCTGTGCTACCCACACTAATTGTAGGTTTTTCTGAAAATGCAGCATGAATCATTTATAAATAAAGAGACTTTAAAATCCCTAAAAGACTCCCCGAGGTATTCAGTATTTCAGCATAAAATAACTGTTAAATGGAGTTATTCTGAATTAGCTTTTACTGGAAAGTGGTGAAAATAAAGTTTTCTTTTCACCATGACTGTTGCAGTAATTCTTTTACACAGCCACCCAGGGTAATTGACAATCTATTTCCATAATGCAGGTTTTACCAAAAAATGAAATGGCTAGTGCTAGAGAAGGGGGACTCTCCAGGAAAGGCAGCTCTCACATTGGCTAAGAAGGAAGCCAGCCAAAGGTCCCTGGGTGAGGGTCTGGGATGACCCTCAAGGCCCAAATACCAACGGATGTTGATGTGGAGTGGTGGGAGTGCTGGGGGAGGATGGTGGGGAAAGAGTAGTGGCTTTGAATTCAGACAAACCAGAATTCTAACCTCAGCACTGCCTTCTACCCGCTGTGTGACTTTGGAAGAGTTGTTTAACCTCTCTGATTTTCAGCATCTTCAGGGATAATGATAATACTACTTTGTAAAGTTGTTAGGAAAGTTTGAAATAATATTTATAAATTCCCAGGATAAAACAGATCACAATGACAGTGATACTTAATTATTAATAATAATGATGTTACCATTTATAGATTTGGGTGGGCCTTGAGTACATGTGCCAGAAAGGTATCTGAATGCCTTGTCTCTGCTCTGTCTTACTGGTCGTTTGAACACCTTCATTCTTCCATCCATCCATCCATCTTTCCATTCTCCCATCCATGGGTTGTCTGGTGCATTTCATCCGCAAATGTTTTCAGACCATATCGTGTGCCATGCGCTCTGTGCAAAGCGCTGGGGGTCTGAAGGTGAATGAGGGCATGAGGGGCTTAGTCTCATGGGGAAAGGCAGGGAGATAATGAATATGTGTGAGACAGTGATACAAGTGTGACAATGACAATTCTACACCGATAACAGTGGAGGTGAAAAGTAAGCAGTGGTCAGTTCCACCAGAGGGTGGAAAGCAGGGTCAGGGGTCATTTCATAGGTAGAAGGTGGGCACTTGAGCTAAACCTTGAGAGGCGAGGGTTTTCCAGGTGAGTGCGGGGGGAGGGGGTGCTGCCACTACTCTGCAGGAGGGTGTCCTCTGAGCTCAGGAACATCTGTCTTATTTTCCCCCCTTCTCCGTCCCATGCTTGTCTCAATGCCTGACTCACAGTGGGCTTCCCATCCGCAATTTAGTGAATTTATGAATGAAAGAATGAATTCCAGATGGCAGGCACAGAGGAAGACCTGGAGGAGGAAGGACTGGCGTGATGACTGGTGTGTCCGAGGACAGTCACTAGGTAACTTGGACTAGGCAGAGGCACAAGTTGGAAGGAGTGATGGAGGTGGGCGCCAGGTGAGAAAGGACCTTTGCCATCTGGCCAAGGGTGAGGTGGAGTCACTGAAGGATTTCACTGAGCGAGGCCAAATGAACTTTCTTGACTTTTGACAAATCCTCAGCAGCTTCAGAGAGCAAATTGGAAGGAGGAAATAGGCATGGATTTGACAGGCCCTGCTGGACTCATCCTCTTTGCTGTCCCAGCTTGGTGTACGGTCCCAGATCACGTTGGATTCTATGTGTAAAATTATGCAGAGGAGGTTCCCCTTCTATTTTTTGTTGATTGACAAATTGTCCTGTCACTCAAATGCTTCTTCAACTTATCGTAAGGAGTAAAAGAAAATTATCTGTTCAGTGCATATGGAAAAGAAGGCTTGTTCATTAACCTCTCGACTGCTGAGCTCTGAAGCTTGTGACGCTTCAAGGAATACACAGGGAGGACCTGAAAGCAGGTATGGGAATGCTGTGTGTATGCATTGCTCTCTTTATTTACACATGCATGCAGTGTGCACATCTGGTCTCTCTCTACAATCCCTTTCAGAAATACAGAAACTCAAACATACACATACACACACCCACACTCACAGCTCACATACATCTTGCAAAGTGTGTAGTTACTGCATACGTTTACGCCTTGGAGAAGTGCACACATATAGACAGACAGATGCTTGCAAACCAGTGTTTTACAATGGGAACTGCCTGCCAGCTGTCGGAACTTGGGACCAATCTAAAAATGTTGCACTTCTTGGAGAGCTTTTTATCTTCTTTTTCTTTTCTTTTTTTTGTTTTGTTTTGAGACAGAGTCTCATTCTGTCGCCCAAGTTGGAGTGCAGTGGTGCAATCCCAGCTCACGGCAACCTCTGCCTCCCAGATTCAAGTGACTCTCGTGCTTCAGCCTCCTGAGTAGCTGGAATTACAGGCGCCCGCCACCATGCCTGGCTAATTTTTGTATTTTTAGTAGAGATGGGGTTTCACCATGTTGGCCAGGCTGGTCTTGAACTCCTGGCCTCCAGTGATCTGCCCACCTTGGCCTCCCAAAGTTCTGGGATTACATACCTGAGCCACTGTGACCGGCTGGAGAGCTTTTCAAAGTATCCGTCCATTTTTCTGATTCCTCCAGCATACAGCTCAGACTTCTCTACAAGGGGGGTGTTGGTTGGGAAGGAAACCCCAAGAAAATGTGATAGTGAATGTCCCCAGATGGCTAGGCAGAGGTGCTCCTGAAACACCCTCATTGTGGTTGTTTCCTTACGCTTTGTGCTAGTCAGAATTCTCAAGAAAAACAGAACCAGTTTGATGTGATTATGGAGGCCAAGAAGTCCCATGATCTGCCACCTGCAAACTGAAGACCCAGGAAATCCAGTGTGTGGTTCAAAAGCCTAAGAGCCAGAGAGCTGATGGTGTAGATTCCAGTCGAGTCTGAAGACCTGAGAGCCAGGAGCATCGAGGGCAGGGTAAGATTGATGTCCCAGCTCAAGCAGTCGGGCAGAGAGTGAATTCAAGTTTCCTCTGCCTTTTTGTTTTATTCAGGTCCTCAAGAGGTTGCAAGATGCCCACTCATATTGGAGAGGGTCTTCTGTGTTGCTGAGTTCACCCAGTCAAATGCTAATCTCTTCCAGAAACACCCCAGCAGACACATCCAGAAATAATGTCTAACCAGCTATCTGGGCACCCTGTGGCCCAGCCAAGTGGACATACACAATCAACCTTCATATCTGGGAAGTCACGATACTGACATTTAGTTCTTGACCACATATAGCACATGCCAAGCACTGAGTTTGGCCTTTTTCTTGCATGATCTCAAACCTCCACAATGATTCCAAGAAGTGAGTGTGGTCCCATTTTATAGATGTGAAACTGAGACTCACAAAGGCAGATCTGTGATGGGATCAAGAGTCAGAGTGAGAGGATAGCAGTGCTGGGATCTAACACAGGTCCCTTCTACTTCAAAATCCGTATTCAATGCCACTTTTTTTTTTCTTTCTATGCACACTTTTTTTTTTTGCTTTTTTAGACACTTACACTTCTTCTATTGCAGTTCACCTTTACACAAGTAACAAGAAGGTGGACATTATTAATTCTTTCATTCAAATATTTATTGAGCCAGGCACTGCTCAAAATTTTGGGGAAACAGCTCATGAACAGAGCAGACTAAGTTCTAAATACCAGCTTCATTCTAATAGGGGAAGGTGGAGTGTAAACAAGTTCCTAAGTAATACTTCTGTGTGTGCAATGCAGGAGAAAAAGAGCAGGAAGGGGGAAAACTGTCTGGGGTGTTTCTCCTAAGATGGGGTGCTTGGTAAGGCTATATGACTTTTGACCAAAACAAAAAGATGCAGTACTTGTAAATAAAAGGGATCATCTGATAGTAGCGTTGTTTGAAATGACTGGCTAATTTTGAGGATTTCAGTATTTATGGAGAAATTTAACATTTTTAAAAAAGGACTTGGAAATTGGTATTGATGTTGAATCTCTTTAAGGTAAAATGTTAAAGCTTTTCACATATTGGAACTCTACCTGGGCTTGGGCCAACCCTGGAAAAAAGCAAAGCCACCTCTATGGACACACAGCTGCCCCAGTGCTGGAAACTTCAACAGCTTGCGTGAAGGAACTCACTCCAAAATGAGAAATTGTAGAGTTTTAAAAGCTACTCATTTGTATAAAATAACTTGATCTGCTATAAACCACCATTAAAAAAACCACAGTGGGCCAGGCCCGGTGGCTCACACCTGTAATCCCAGCACTTTGGGGATCCAAGGCGGGCGGATCACGAGGTCAGGAGATCCAGACCATCCTGGCTAACACAGTGAAACCCTATCTCTTCTAAAAATACAAAAAAATTAGCCAGGCACCTGCCTGTAGTTCCAGCTACTCTGGAGGCTGAGGCAGCAGAATCGCTTGAACTCAGGAGGCAGTGGTTGCAGTGAGCCGAGATTGCGCCACTGCACTCCAGCCTGGGTGACAGAGCAAGACTCTGTCTCAAAAAAACAACAACAAACAAAAAACACAACAACAACAACAACAACAGCAAAAACACAGTGTTTTCATTTGGTGCTTAAATATTTTTGGAGTGAAAATTATCACTAAAGTAATCCATGACTCCCACAAATATATGATTTTATTGTATTAAAGAAGACTGTATTGATTTTCCAAGGTTTTGCAGCTCAGTAAAGATATTACCTTCCTAAATAAAGATAGGGTGCTCAGAGGAGGCCTCACTGATGAAGTGATAGTTAAGTAGAACCTAGAGGAAGTGAAGCCTAAATAAGAAGCGAACTATATGGGGAGGTGAATTGACTCAGATGTGGTCACAAGGCCCCGTAGCAGTAGGACTGGGCTCAGACTACAGCCCTAGCTCTTGATGAAGCTTCTGCCTGCAAGCTTCCATGGGCAGAGCTGGTGGAGCTCCATGCTTGCTCTGTGCTACTGGGTGGATGGAAGGGTGACCATCTTCCCTGAGATGAACCAGGTGCCTTCAGTCCAAACACCTGACCAGGGGGTTTTTCTTGTCACTTGTCCTCGTATTTTTTTCTCAAACTCTGGTTGCAAAAAGTAGAAAAGTTGAGGCCACCTTGCAGGCCTGTACAACAAATCCCCTCACTGCGGCCTCTGTTTCCAAAGTCCAGCTTTTGCTCCACTGTTGAAAATATGTCTTCCTGCCAGGGGCTGAGGAGGTTGAAGTCTTTGGAACACTGAGTGTGTTCTATAAAATCCAAATAATTCATTGTAAATCAAAGTACTTGGCATGCTGGCTGCAAAGCCTGGAGCTTTTTTTTTTTCTTTCTCCTAAGGTAATCTCTAGAAAGTAGTTTGTACTCATGTTTCTACAGTGATTAAATATGCAAAGTAATTTCCATGATTTTCACTGCGTTCTGAACCAAATCAGATTCTGTTCTGCTCCTCTTTGTGCAAAGCCACTTATTGGATCAGATTCCAAAACAAATCCCTCGAATTTGGCGGATCATCATTTTAAAAGGGGGCTTGTTAAGGTAATCATTAAATTAAACCGTCCCTTTAAGAATATTTAGATCTGGTCCGCCAAGCGGAACGGTCTAATGGTTTTTAAATTAGAAGCCGCGGAATGCTGGCGAATTTTCTTTTGTGGGTCAAGTGGGTATTAACAAATGCTAAGACTGTTGTCTCTTTTGTCATCACCTTGAAATCTGCAAAGAAAAGCACAGAGTGGGAAGGACCCAAGGAGAGAGGCCGGGTGGGGATGGAACATCCGCTCAATGCCCACGGCTGGCCGCAGATTGAGGCTGGGCAGAAGAAAAGGCAGGAACTGCTGTTCACCATCTCCACATCTGGCCTCAAGAGAAGCCAAAGCCTGAATCTCCAGGGGAGATGCAGAAGCCCAGGGAATGTCCCAAAGCCTGGCAGGCTTGAGCAGCTGATTGGGTCTGATTTCCTAACCACAGAGCTTGAGCTAATATCGGTGGCCTGAAGACTTTTTTTTTTTTTTTTTTTTTGGTTGAGACAGAGTCTCCCTCTGTCACCCAGGCTGGAGTGCAGTGGTAAAATCTTGGCTCACTGTAGCCTCAACCTTCTGGGGTCAAGCAATCCTCCTGCCTAAGCCTCCTAGGTAGCTGGGACTACAGGTGCACACCACCACGCCTGACTAATGATCAGATCGTTTATCTTGTTGGCAGCCTCTCAGATCGCAAGTTAAGGTGGCCCAGGCATGGGGCCTAGTGGAACTGAGCTGGGTTTGTCTGACTAATTGAAGCATGGTTGTAGTTGAGCCTTAGAGTCACGTGGAGAGAGTTACACTAGCCATGTCCATATGCACCTTAACAGAGCCTGATTTAGTTCAGCTGGGGTGGTGTCCAGGACTGGCTTTTTTTTTTTTTTTTTTTTTTTAACTTTCTAGATAACTCTAATGTGTAGCCAATGTTGAAAGCTATTACACATTTGGAAAAAAGCCTTCCTTGTAGAGAGATTTAAAGGCATAACTGTGCACATGTGGCCTTCAGTTAAACCAGAGGACTGGAAATGAAAGCCCTTTTGGGCTTAGTATGGCCTGTGCCCACCATGTGTTTTTGTATGACCCATGCAAGATTGTTTTTGCATTTTTGAGTGGTTGAAAAAAAATTTAAAAGAATAATATTTGATGATACGTGGGAGTCATATGACGTTCACAATTCAGTATCTATAAATAAAGTTTTATTGACACACAGCTATGCTCATTTATAAGTTATCGTCTATAGCTGCTCATATATGTTCAATAGTCAACGTTTATATGTTTTGTGCTTCATTGGCAGAGCAGTTGCAACAGAGATTGTATGACCTGCAAAGCCTAGAATATATACTATCAGGTCCTTACAGAAAGTTTGCTGATTTTTGAGTTACATCCTAGGAGAAGAGGACCATCGCACATACACTTCTGTTTAATCCATGCAATGCCCAGTGGGACCCCTTAAAACCACGAAGCCTACAGAAGCAAAGATTTTTTTAAAAAGATACAATTCAGCATTACTCTGGTTGTGGGAGAAGGGACACTTTCATACACAGTCAAGGGGAGCATCTGTAGGCTTTTTGTTAGTCTGCAACAAGGACCTTAACAATGTTCATACGCTTTGCGCTCCATTCTATTTCTAGAAATGTGTCTTGTGGAAACTCTCAATTACACGTGCAGTTTTATCTACCAGGATTTTATTGCAAAATCGTAATATGAAAAAAACCCCACAGAAATCTAATTGTCCAACAATAGAGGATGTTTTAATAAATTGTGCTATATTCATATACAGCCATAAAATGGATATGATGGAAGAAGAGATAATGATACAGGAAAGTGTCTATGGTCTATAAAGTGAAAAATAAGCCGTAAAAAACTTGTGAGCAGAAAAATTTTACTTTATCAAAAAGCAATACATATCTATATGGATACCCCAAATGATAATAATGTCTAATTCTAGGTAATTTTAATTTTTTCCTGTTTTTCTATATTTTTCAAATTTTCTGCACTGAACAGGAGTTAAAGTGGTAGTGCTCTTGAGAGGTAATTCCCTAGGATCAGTGAAGTGTGGGAGACATCCTTAGCTGTGGACTGAGAAATCTGAATAGCCCAGGACCCCTCCTCATCTCCACCTGCTGGTTGGGCTTGAAGATGCCGCACAAAAGATGTGACATTCTCTGCCCTGGGCAATGAAGTGTGTTGTGAAAAACAAAGACTTCCAAACCGTGGGACCTGAATTTGATTCCAGCTTTGATTACTTATTTGCTCAGGTCATTTTGATCCTCTGAAAGGCAGGGACCATAAGAAGTCTTCCTGAAGAGATTTCCTTGAGGACTGATGAGGCAGCTTATGCAAAGGCAACAGGTGCAGTCCCTGGGTCAGGTGAATGTGCCAGAACCTTACCCTGATCTTTCAAATCCGTTCTACTTGAAACCTCAGGAACATGTTGCATTTTTCTAATCATGCCCTTTTGGATAAGAGGGTAAGAGGTTGTGGCTGCAGTTTCATGCACTCAGAGAACATCTGTCCTGAAAGCGAGTCCCTCATGCATCTGCACAGATTCTGCTAGGCTCTGTTCTCACATGCAGCGTCTTCAGTGGCTACAAGTTCCTGATGGTGCTCTCTGGGGCACGTGTGTGCTCTGTCCTTCCACATGCCTTGTACAGGGGTCCTAGAGTGACAGGAGGCAAATGCTCCTCAGTCCTACATTAACCATAATAAACACCCTAGGAGTGACAGGCGAAGCTGGGCCGGTAGGCACTGTGCCCCGGTCACCTGTTACTGCATGCCCTGCCGTGAGCAGACATTGGAGGGGGCTTGGAAACTACACAAGGCCTAGAGGCCTTTGGTTCACATGCTGTGAATCACAACAATGTGAGCACTGTGCATGGAGCACTTGCTGTGGTTGGCAGAGTAATGTCCACACTCTAATCTCTGGAACCTGGGAATGTGTTTTCTCACATGACAAAGAGGTAATTATGGTACA
Organism: Papio anubis; assembly: GCF_008728515.1. Lineage (NCBI taxonomy): Eukaryota > Metazoa > Chordata > Mammalia > Primates > Cercopithecidae > Papio > Papio anubis. The sequence goes on along the minus strand of NC_044982.1, from coordinate 9,463,394 downwards.
GATGGAATTAAGGTTGCTAATCAGCTGACCTTAAACTAGGGAGATTATTTTGGATAATCTGGTGGCTCAGAGTAATCACAAGCATCCTTCAATGTGGAAGAGGGAGAGGGAAAAGAAGAGAGTTGGGGGAAATGTAATGACAGAAGAACAGACAGAAAGATGCACACAGCATTGTTGGCTCAGGGCAGGTGGATGTCCGGTCTCTGCTTGAGTGCCTTCAGTGATGGGGAACTCAGTTTTAACCACAGAACGCATCGAGGCCTTGGACAGCTCTGCCTATTGAAAAGATCTTTTTGTTTGTTTCTTTTTAGATACAGAGCCTTGCTATGTTGCCCAGGCTGGTTTCAAACTCCTGGCTTCAAGCAATCCTCTCATGTTAGCCTCCCAAGTAGCTGGAATTACAGGCACACACCACTGCACCTGGCTGAAGAGATTTTTCTGATTCAGCGCATTCATTGTAATCTGCCACCATGAGACCACTATTCTTGGGAAGACCCTCAGAATGTGTTTGTTCCCCATCCCTTACAACAACCATTGAGAAGCATGTGGACACAGCTCACATGTCCCATGGGTCTTCTTCTCTTCACCCTGAATGTCCTTAGTCCTCCACCATTTCTAACCGGACGTAGTTTCAAGCCCCATGACATCCTTTCACTCCAGCTGTTTTGTGTCCCTTCCCAAGGCTTGTGCCCAAGACTTCTCCGTCCTTCCAGATGACCTGTGCTTTCTGGAGGAAGTAGAACTATCCCTGCTCCCACCTTAGGTATTGTATTTTTATAGCTCAGCCTCAGGCAGATGTTTTTCTAGAGGCTGCAAACCAGTCTTGAGTCATATTGGGTTTACTGTTGACTAAAACCACCAATTCTTTCCATCACTTGCAGGTTCTGAGACCCCTGTTACACAACCAGCCTCCATGTCATTCATTCATCAACCGATACTCATTGCTCTCTTTCTTTGGGCTGTGCTGTGCTCTTGATTCTAGGAATACTGCAATGGACAAAACAATGTTCTTGGCCTCACATTCTAGAATATTCTGAAGGTCCATGTACAAGCTTTTCATTTAGGCCAGCAACAATTCGTTTTGTTGGAATGTCCTTTAGTCCACAGAGGCCACTGGGGAGCTTGACTCTGCTGCCCAGCATCTTTTCCACCCCCAGATTTTTGTCAGGCTTGCTCCTTCTTGGCAACTCTCATCAGACCAAGCCCTGAGGACCCCAGTTGGTCCAAGCATGAGACAGACACACCGTCTTCACCTTGCCTGTGTTTGGTCTGTAGGTATAGGAACACTCTCTCATGAGCCAGTTGGACTGGAGCACAGTATTCTTTGAATCTCAAGAGGTTTTCCACGAAAGCAGAAACCCCTTGTCTCTTCTCACCTCTCATCTTTCTTTACTTGTTATCTTCTCAATTGCCTTATGAAGACAAACTAAAGCCATTTGCTTATTGATCTGCCCCAATAACCTCCTGGAGGACCAGCACCATGCCCTAATATTAATAAGAATTTGTACTAGTCGAGTGCTTATTGTGCACTGTCTTTTTTGATGCCGGGAATAGCCCTGTGCAATGGGTACTCTTAATAACCCCCCCGCAGATGAGGAAGCTGAGGCTGGAACAAATTACGAAGCCCACTCAGGGCTGGTTGCAGCTGGGAAGCAGAGAGGTTGGGATTTAACCTCAAGGGTATCTGGTCTTAGAACCTGGGCTTCTGAGCACTGTGCTGCACTATTATTTTCGTGTCTGTGCACCCAGAATTGAGTCTAATGCTTACCACGTTGTAGATGCCCAAGAAATATTTGCTGAAATAAATGATTGACTCAGGGTTATGTCAGGTGATGGATAGCCAGCTAGAGAGCTGCTTTCAGCTCAGCCTAAAGCGTCCAAATAACCAGGTCCTTCCTTAAATGGGGTGGTCTCAGCATTGCCAGTCAAAGAGCAATGAAAGCTAGAATGGGGACCCAGACACTGTCCGACTGAGGTTGCCCAGGGTTAAGCCATCATACCCAAGGCCAAGAGCAGAGTGGAGAATGGAAGACACAGTCATAAGGCTGGGAGCTAAAAGAGGAGTTCGAGGCCGGGCGCGGTGGCTCAAGCCTGTAATCCCAGCACTTTGGGAGGCCGAGACGGGCGGATCACGAGGTCAGGAGATCGAGACCATCCTGGTTAACATGGTGAAACCCCGTCTCTACTAAAAAATACAAAACTAGTCATGCAGGTGGCAGACGCCTGTAGTCCCAGCTACTCGGGAGGCTGAGGCAGAACAAGGCAGGTCCAGGAGGCGGAGCCAGCAGTGAGCTGGAGATCCGGCCACCTGGCACTCCAGCCTGGGTGACAGAGCCGCACCTGTCCCCAAAAAAAAAAAAAAAAAAAAAAAAAAAAGAGGGAGTTCTGAGTAATGGTAAGCAGGGAGGGGACTGGCTCCTAATGGGGACCAGGACTGGCTCTGCAGGGCTTCCTGTTCCAGGGGGCTGGGATCTGGGCATCAGTAGATCGACCTGGAATAAAGACCTAGGGTCTTTCAAGATAATGGCATGCCCCTAATCTGAAATGGAAATAGAGCCCTCTGGGAAGCTGCCATTTTGCAGAATTGGCTCAGCTTGGAGGCCAGGCTCATCTGGAGCCCTCCTCCTAAACTGAGACAGCTGTTCCTGAGAAGTGGCCCATCTAGAGCCCTCTGTGGGAAGTCTGGGTACTCTCACTTCAATTCTGCATGTTGTTATTGATCTTCCAAATAAATGTGGACTTAGGTCTTCATTCATTCAAAATTCATTTGTTCTGAGTTGGGAATCACTTGGAGAGAGGTTGGATTGGATTTCACCTTCCTTTTTTCCTGTAGAATAAATGAAATTGCAGGCGGCATGGGTAGCTCACCCAAGACAGTGATTGAGATGGGCACATTTTACTAAGTGGGGTGTTTCATTGGCATGTGGGTTATTTATCCTTGGATACAGAATCCTCTGAGATATCTACCCATCAACACTTTAGTAGTCTCATAGAAGCTACTCTAATGGCAATTGTAATTGTTATTATTTTGGGGTGTTTCCTGAATGACAAGTACTGTGATAAGAGTTTTTCGTGCATTTCTCTTTTCCTTCTTAAAAATAGAGCAAATGAAGAATCATAGAGGTTAGGAAGTTTGTTCAGGTCACACAGCCATTTAGTGGCAATATCTACAGCTTCTTAAGCATGTCCCCATCAGAGGAGCTCCTCAGCGTAGGAGCAGGTGGATGGTTAGAGTCATCACCACATGTTCACAGTGACACCTCACTGAGCCTCAGTTTTGTCATCTAGAAAATAATAATTTGCATGATCTAGGAATAATAATTGCATGATCTCATAGGATCGTAGTGGTGGATACATTATTGTTTCTTCCTGACATTTATTATAATTTATATTTTTCCACTTGTGTTTTTACTTGGTTTTGCCTGTTTTCCCCACTAATATGTGAACTCCACAAGCCCAGAGTCTGTCATTTTGTTAGCTGTGGAATTCCCAGATCTTAGCGCAATTCCCAGCACAGAGAGTTGGCATTCTGTAAATATTTGCTAAATGAATGAATGAATGATGCACAATGAAAATGGAGCCTAGCATACACTGGACATGTACTTCCCTGCTTCTTCCGGAATTAGTTCCTGGTAGCTGGGTGGGGCTCTTGGTGTTTTGCAGGGAAAGGGGGACACAGTGAGTGTTGCACAATGTACCCTGGTTCCACAAGGCTGATAGGTTTTCAAAATCGGTGCCTGGGGAGAAGGAGAGACAGACACCTTGGCAGTGGTCACTAGGTGTTGGGCTTCGTATTCTTTGAATTGCCCATAAAATCCCTTAAACATATGCCATCATTTCTCCATGTGACACTTCCAAACTAGCTTTCATATCTCATCATACTGAATAAATGTCACTGATAGGACTGGCAAATCCACAAAATAATAGTAATAATAACAGTAATAGCAACTTCCATGTATAGAGTGCTTGCTATGTAACCATGGTTACAATAAACACCTTATGGGATTTCGTTAATTGTTAGAAAATGCTAAGAGAAGAATATGATGATCTCTATTTTTCTATGAGGAAACTGAGATTCAATTTGCCCCAAGTCATATAGCTTGCACCTGGTGGTAGAATTTCCCTTTGCACCCAGGGTTTCCTTTCTTTTCTTTTTTTTTTTGGAGACGGAGTCTCGCTCAGTCGCCTAGGCTGGAGTGCAGTGGCGTGATCTCGGCTCACTGCAAGCTCCGCCTCCTGGGTTCATGCCATTCTCCTGCCTCAGCCTCCCAAGTAGCTGGGACTACAGGCGCACGCCGCCACGCCCGGCTAATTTTTTGCATTTTTAGTAGAGACGGGGTTTCACCATGTTAGCCAGGATGGTCTCTATCTCCTGACCTCGTGATCTGCCCGCCTCAGCCTCCCAAAGTGCTGGGATTACAGGCGTGAGCCACCACGCCCGGCCTCCCTTCTTTTCTTACATCACAACTGCACCCTTGGTATCTACAGGACAGGCTCCTGACAATTTCAGTTCTCCACATTACTCCCATGAACTCAAGCATAAACAAAGGTCTTTCCAGAGCTGAAAAAGTGATCATAAAGATGTGCTCTAAAGCCCTACTCTGGGGCTCAAAAGGCAAAGAGTAGCAGCTGAGGGCAGTTTTGCAGTCGTATTTATACCTACTTTTAATCACATGTAGATGAAGGGGTGGATTACACAGAAATTTCTAGGAAAGGGGTAATAACTTTTGGGTGTTCAGGTCATTGCCATGGAAAGGGACAGGAACTCCCCAGTGTTGCCATGGCGGTGGTAACTGACATGGTGCACTGGTAGGCATGTCTTATCGAAAGCAGCTTCTGTCCTGGCCCTGTTTTAGCTAGTCCTCAATTTGGTCCAGTGTCGAAACCCCACATTTAGAATCCCACCTCGTACCTCATTAGGACCCCTTTACATGCTTATAAATTAATGAGAACCTTAAAGAGCTTTTATGTGGGTGATAGTTATCAATATTTACTATGTCAGAAATAAAAACTGAGAAATTATTAAAATACTTACAAATTCATTAAAAATAATAATAAATCCATTAACTGCAAATGTAAATTGAAATATACATGTATTTCTTTCTTTTTTTTTTTACAAAAATCTTTTTCCAAAACAAAACAAAAAAATCCTTAGTGAAAAAATGACCTCATTTAACATTTCTGCACATTTCTTCAATGCCTGACTTATCAGAAGGCAGTTGGATCTTCGTATCCAGCTCCACATTTCTTGTAAGATGTTGCTTTGGTTGAAGTACAGCTGATGTATATAGGAAAAAGATCTGTTCTTATACACAAAGAAAACAGGAAAGTGGAGGACCTGGGTGCCCCCTGAGAGGTTATGTGATCTCAGGTCCTCAGGGCACACTTTAAGAATGGCTACCCTAGGCAGAGAGGACAGCCTCTCCTAAGGCCAGGAGGCAGGCCACAGCCCGCATTGTTTGGGGAACTGATCACGCGCAGCTCAGCATTACCAGAGCATACTGGGAAAGGCCCCAGTGGGAAGGGGTCCCTGAAGTGATGGGTGGGGAGGACCCAGATCCCTGGTGGCCCATGCCACAGCCAGCAGGTGATGGAAAGTCACTGAAGGTTTTAGGCAGGGAATGCATGGGCAGCTGGCATTTGGAAGGTGCCCTCTGACTGCCGGCGGGGAGGGGTTACTGGGGAAGGGCTGGGGGGAAAAAGCTGGAAACTGCTGCAATGGTCCAGGTGACCGACGACCTGCTGCTAGAACCTCCTGGTGCTGCTCTGTCACTGGGTTACACCCCAGCACACAGCCGCAGTTCGTACTGATGGCCCTGAGCCAACGAGACAAGGTTAATCACACTGAATAGGCTGTTTTAAGAACAGACTAAATGTTTCCATTAAAATAATTAAAATCTTAAAACGTTTTGGGGCTCAAAGGTATATGTTTCAGTTACCTGGAAAATCTACTTGGTGAAACAGTTCATTTTCTGACGATCCCAGAGAAATAAGATATTACCGTATTTTCTCTATACAGTGGGACTTGATGGCAGAAAGACTATTTAGCAAACAGACAGGGCCCAGTCCTCCAGAGGTTTCCCCGCTCAGTAGTTCTGTGACCTCGGATACAGGCTTGGGCTCCCCGTGCCTCAGTTTCTCCATCTATAATAAGGGAACAGCAATTTCTACAGTGGAGATGAAACGAGATCCATGGAGGTTCAGTCAACGCCCTTTCATTTCCTTCGACCACCTGTGTCAATTTCCCACAGAGTTGCAAACAGTGTTCGTCCTACCGGGGGTCTGACTGACAGCATTTGAAGCTAAACTCTCAGCCTGCTTTGAAACCTCTGGTTCTGTGTGGCTGGTCTTGGATCCCAAGCATCCTTTTCTACAACTATCTGTAAGTCCTGGCACACAGCATACAACTGGGGACTCTGATGTTGAAAACATTGACACCAGAAGGGAGTGAACATCAGCCGGGCTTATATAGATTTGGAAACCCTTCTCCTCACCATTCTCAGGTGGCCTTTATGCCCAAGTGGAGAGCCACGTGGGCCACTTGCAGGCCAGCCCTACTTGGTGGTTTTGAGCCATGGCTATCAATGGTCTCCAAGACCAGGATTCCATGGAAGTGTCCTAGGAGCCACCAGGGGCACAGAAGATGGTGGGGGGGGGCACCATTGTGGGGGATTGGGGAGCATAAATCCTGAGTTCCAGGCCCTCACCACACTTTAGCAGTAGCTGCTGTCTGATGTGCTTCTCAGTTGGGGTGGGTGCCATGTTAGTGTGACTGACAAAATGAGTCCTGTAAAACAACAGCAACAACCAAACACAAAAGTTTTCAAGTCTCAGATTCAGGACCAGTTAGATTAGCAGGAGGAAACTGAATAATTATCAACTTCCACAGGATCTTTGAATTCCTCTGGGTTGTCTCTCTAGGCCACTGAGACGGGTGGGGTGCCTTCTTGTCTTGGGGCACAAAAGACCTCTGACTCCCTCTCTGCCAAGCATTCTGCTCCCAAATCTCCTTTGGCTCAGAAAATGCTCCTGACTCCAGGGTCTCCTCCTGACCAATGTACCTGGAGTGTTTCCTGGACCATCCTGTCCTAGGGGGAGAAGCAACTGTAGGGAAAGCAGCAGTACCTAGGTTCAAATCCCAGCTCTGCCACTACTGGCTGTGGGACTTGAGGGCAGTCCCTCCAGTTCTCCAAACTTCAATTTCCCCAATAGTGTAAAGAATACTATGAGTTTTCTTTGGTAAATGAGATCTAACAAGCAGAAGCACCCAGCACATGATAAATAGATGCTCAATGAACGGCCTAATTTTGAGATTCCTGAAATACATAGAATAAAATGAAGTGTGTGTGTGTGTGTGTGTGTGTGTGTGTATAAGGAGGTGGTGGTACAAAGTGAAGGATTTAGGGGTGCAGAATCCATGCCTTTCTCCTTTTGTGGGAGTAGGGTTTCTGTCCAGGAACTTGTTCAGGATGATCAGAAAATTTCAGCCAAAACACAGCTTACCGCTGCCATGTTTCTATTTTTGCCTCTCTGCACTGGAGTATGACTGGTTATTAAAATGAAAAATTCTGTCCTCCTCACCCGCAGCAGCTGTTTCATTATGTTTTGCATTTCTCTCAGTCTAAATGTTAGCTCTTGTCCTGGGCAGTAACTTTCCTAATTTCTTTAATGTATATATCTCTATTGACATTGTGATGGATGATAACAGACTTCCGTGGAGAGATGAGACAGCCTTGCAGAGCCATTCGGACCTATTGGGAAAAGAGCAAGGATTAAATAACCAATTATAAATGGATATTTACCCGATAGATTAGGATGGTTGACTTTAGAGCAGTCTTGCTCTATTAGGTAAATGATCTATGCTCCACAAATGTTTATAAATATGTATTTCACTAAAAGACTCAAGTCCTGGTAATAATTAATATGCGTTTCATAGCATTCCATTAAAAATTTCACCCTCCTCTTGATTTTTCAGAAGAAAATGAGCTTAAAATAATGATGGAGCCTATCAGTCACTTGTCTTCTGAGTAATATGGTGAAAGGGGCATTGTTGGATTAACTTGGCCAAAACGGCTCAGTCTCACAAGTTCCTCCTCCTGGGTTGCCCTTTACCTCAGTTTTCTGCAGCATCTTCTCAGTGACAAAGTCAGAACCACGAATCATCACTGGCTCCTGATTCTGCATGTGAAATCGGTCACAAAACTGTATCCTTCTCCCATCCTGTTTCAGTGTTTTATTGCTGCCAGGGTTACGCCTCCATCCTAAAACTCTACACGTTACTCCTCTTCCCAGAAACACTCTACAGCTCTGTGCGTCTTCAGTAGCATTTCCCAATTTCTATTCTTTAGAACACAAATCCCATGAGATCTCTCTCTTAAAATAACAAAAGAAGATGTTATGATAAAATATTGGGGAGCTATTATATCTTTTGTATCCCTCTTGGGAATGCCTGTGTGCACTAAAATATTAAAGGCTCTGAGAAGTCCTGCAGGGTTCATCCTAGCGTCTCCCAAGTTTATTTTTGTAAAACCTATTAGTACCTTATGGAATTGCTTCATGGAGCATACTTTGGTAAATTCTGGCTCACAAGATAAGCCCTGAATTCCTTATCTTGACCAGTGGAGCCCTTTATGACCTCTAGGCTGCCTTTCCAAATTCATTTCGGCTGGCCCTTTGTCCCATTCCCATTACAGACCATTCTTCATTCTCAGTGTGTGCAATTTTCACTCATCCTTCTTACTTCCCCTCCTAATCTATCCCAATCTATCAGGTAAATATTCATTTGTAATTGGCTATTTAATCCTTGCTCTTTTCCCAGCGGGTCCGCGTGGCCCTGCAAGGCGGCTTCATTCCTCCGCGGAAGTCGGTTAACATCTATCACAATGTCAATGGAGATATATCCATGAAATAAATTAAGAGAATTGCTGCCCAGGACAAGTGCTATTCTCTGCCTTGTAAATTCTGATTTAAACTTCAAAAACCAGCTTAAATATCACTTCTATGCAACTGCCAATTCTGCACTCACACCCCTTCCTAACTTTAACATTTTTCTATGCACCTCTACCATTGTACTATTTTTATTTCAGCTTGGTCTATATTCGAATTACTTGTTTATTTCCCCATTTTCACTAGGAGGACTGGGAGAGAAAAGCTTTATTTTTATTCTTTTTCTCTGCTTCTACAGCCTAAATAGTTCTCAGCACATAGTTCATATGAAATGAGTATTTGCTGAAGAAACTTACAGATCAAGTCACCCAAAGTGAGTTCTTATTGCTCTCATTTGTGTTTTGAGCTTTCTGTGCATGACCATATGAATTATTTAAGCAACAGAACCTAAGGGAAAACCGAGCTGCCTGGTATTATCTGGTTTCATCGCTGCAAAGAGAGCTTTGCAGGAAGGAAGCACGCAGCCTTCTCCTGCTACCCATCCCCTCTCTGGTCTTGATGAATGAAGCTAGTTGACTCATGGCTCGAGAAGCACCCATTTGATATACTCGTTTGAAAGAGCTATTGGGTATTATTTTAACAGAGATATTAACATTACGCTCCCATTGTAGATTTCCTGATTCCTTATGTCTGAGAAAGTGCTTTTAGCCTTGGCTCAAAGGCAGTGATACTGGAATAAATGCTCTTCCAACGGTACCTGGACCCCCAGGAATATAAGATGCTTTATCTCTGGGGACCATCTAGGCAAGCCAAGCTTTAAATAAATAAAATGAATGCTCTCGTCATACAGGATGCCTACGAGCCAAGCGTTTTCAGCCTTCTAATGTGGATGTGAAGCATGATTATGGATGGAGGCAAGAGAGGGTAATATAATAGAGGCAGGAGGCCATAGCTCTGCATCAAAGTAGCAGAGCTTCTTAATGGGATCCTGGACAGGGCGATGACTTGACTCTATAAACCCATCAGTTTTATTGTCCAAACGCCATTTGTACATTTTATGGGAGAGCCTCTTTAACTGGAGGGAAATAATAATTGTAACATTTTAAATATCCACTAGATAGGCATCATGTCTAATCTCCATCTTCCTCTCTCTCTCTCTCTCTCTCTCTCTCTGTCTCTCTCTGTCTGGTGTGTGCCCCTTCTGTGTGTGCATGGTCAAAAAATGTTGGTCCTCACTGACGGAAATAATTGATTGCAATACAAAGAGGTGGGTGTCACAACCTCTTTTTATCCTCAACTGGGAGTGGGGGCATATTTGGTTTATCTTCTTTAGTTAAAATACTTTTGTTTTCATCAGCTGTTTCTAAGGCTTGGAAGAGTTCCCAGAGGGCTCAATGTCCCCTGGTCAAAGATAAGTTCAAGATGGGGTAAATTCCACAGAGAGACAACCACAGCGTCTGCCCTGAGCCTTTGAGAATCCAAAGTGGGCAGTCTACTCTTACTTTAGTTTTGTCTCAGTTTTATTTTAGATCAAGGGTCAGCAAACTAGGGTCCGTGGGGCACCCACCTGCTTTTGTCATTAGCATTTCCCTGGGACTCAGCCACGCCCATTGGTTTGCATCTTATCTAAGGCTGCCTCCCAGCCACAGTGGCAGAGGGGAGTAGTTGGAGCAAAGACAGCGTCAACCGCAAACCCCAGATTTTTACCTCCTTGCCCATTTCCAAGAAAATTTGCAAACTCGGCCTAGATCTTGAAACTGAATTGGAAAGAACCTTGGCGGTGCCCTCCCTGACCCTGTGGGTGCATGCTGGAGTCCCTGCCTGGTGATTCTTCAGCAGCTGCTTCAGTGACCGGCACCCGGCAGGAAAGCCCACCCCACGTTGGAGTGATTTCCAGTGTTTTCTTTCAGAGCTCTGTTTACCCTTCCTGGGTAAACAGATATCTTAGAGTTGAACTTGATAGCTTCTCACCACGTAGCCATGCACCTTTTCCTTTCCTTCCTGCTTCACTCAACACCAAGAAATACAACCTCTCCCTTTGGGAACATCTACTTTTAAATAAACGCACGTGCCTCATCTGAGCATCCCTGCACAGATGAAGTGCTGGCGGCTAGGACCCCAGCCTGTCCTCCGCTTGAGATGTGCGCTGGGGAGGTGGAAAGGACGTGGCTGTAGAGTCAGAAGACTGAAGCTTAAGGATCAATCGGTCACTCAGTAATTATTTACTGAGCACCTACCTGTTTCCAGTGACTCTTTTAGCCACTAGGGACACGAAGTTTTCAAAACGAATTTCTGCCCTCTGCTCCCAAGCCTCTGGAGGAGTTGGGGCGGGGTGGAAATTTAAAATAAAACTGTAGTGTAGAGGGTGCGTGCCGGTGAGGTCTCTAACTCAATCCAGTGGGACTTCGGAGGGCTTCCTGGAGGAGGTGCTTAAGATCCAAAGAAATGAGGGATGAGGGATGGAAGGACAGTCAGTGGAGGGCATTTGGGCAGATTGCTAAAGGTCTATAGTTCCATCCAACTCTTACCTTTCCACTGCTGTTTCCCCACCCCTCTTCAAGTTTCAGATGTTCCTCTGGGCCTTGGGGCTTCTCAGATGTCAGTGTGCGTGAATCACCCGGAAGCTTGTTAAAATCCCAGCTCTGATTCAGCAGCTCTAGGTGGGACCTGAGATGACACACGTCTCACAAGCTCCAGATGACATCCATGCTGCTGGTTCAGTGACCGCACTTCGCACACAAACGTTCATTTCAGCACCATTCTCAATAGCAAAGACACGGAATCAACCTAAATGCTCATCAATGGCAGACTGGATAAAGAAAATGTGGTACAGATACACCATGGAATAGTATGCAGCCGCAGAAAGAACAAGTTCATGTCTTTTGTGGGAACACGGATGAAGTTGGAGGCCATTATTCTTAGCAACCTAACACGGGAACAGAAAACCAAATACTGTGTGTTCTCACTTATACGTGGGAGCTAAATGATGAGAACTCATGAACACAAAAAAGTGAACAACAGACACTGGAATCTACTTGAGGGTGGAGGGAGGGAGGAGGGAGAGGAGCAGAAAAAAATAACTATTGGGTACCAGGCTTAATACTTGGATGATGGAATAATCTGTACAACAAGCCCTGTGACATGAATTTACCTGTATAACAAACTGTCACATGTACCTCCAAACCTAAAATATAAGTTAAAAAAGAAGAAAGACGTTGGAGGATTTTATCAATTTAGCAAACTTTTTTTTTGAAAGAACCTATCCTGTGTGAGTTACTGTACCAGGCTCAGCTGGAACAGGGAGATGGGAGTCAGGAATATCTGTACCTTGCAGTCATCGCAACCCTTTGGGGAGAACAGACATTGAGGCAAAGACCACACAGATGATCAATCACATTTCTGATGAGCTCCATGAGGAGAAGGAAGGGGGCCATGGGGGCATAAATTCAGGGCTCTGGCTAGTTGGGGCCAGGAGGTTGGAGTTAGGAAAGTCTAGCCCCTGTAGGACGTGAAGAGATATTTAAGGCCAAATCTTGGTGATCAAAATCCCCCTCTCCCATCCAGGGACCTCACAAATAATTTGCTTTCTGTATGGAATGCACATGAACTGGATTCCACAAATGCTTGGGAGGATCCAGGAGAGCCCAGTCCTCACACTGACAATGAACTCTGAGGCCCTGAGACTTACCTCAAGCACCTCCTCCAGGAAGCCTAAAAGGATTGACCCTACCTGACAGTGTTCAAACGAATCCTCTCATAAGTCTATTCTTGAAGGCCCATGTTTCCTGCAGGTTTTGTCAGGTGTATCGGCTATTAGATCCTTAGTGTCCTGGGGCAGGGGCCTGGTTTCCATGTCTCTCCCTCAGGAGCCTGGAGCACTGGCTTGCAATAATTTCTGACTGAGTGACTTTGAAAGTATCTGAAATGGGGACTTCAAAAATAAAAGGCAGTGAAGAAGCATGTTGCCTTTTTGATATCTGTCCTAGTGTTGCCAGATAAAGAGAATCCCATTCCCTTCTGTCTGGCTTTCAGTTTCTAAGGCTCAGGCTGAGCGGGCCTTCCACCTGTGTGATGTAAAGACACCTACGACTGCCTTTGTTGAGCACCTGCCATGCACAGGCTCGAGGCCAGCTGCTTTGCCTGCCTCATCTTTTCTGTACAACTGTCCTATAAGCAGTAGTTAGTGTGGCTTTATACAGGCAGGCCGAGACGTTCGTAAAATAAAGGTCTTGCTGTTTTGAGAAATACTGGGCAAGAAGGGAATTAGCCTGGAGCTGGGTTAGAGAGGGGAGTTGAAAGCTTGGAGTGAGAAAAGCATGATCAAGGGTCTTTGGAGAGAGGCAGGTGCAGGGCTGTTCTCTGGGTGGCCTTGGACTGAGCCACTTCTCCATTTCTTGCTTGTAGTTGTCAAGAATAACTGTGGAGGCAGGCACAGTGGCTCACACCTGCAATCTCAGCACTTTGAAAGTTCGAGACCAGCCTGGCCAACACAGTGAAAACCCATCTCTACTAAAAATACAAAAATTTGCTGGTGTGGTGGTGGGTGCCTGTGGTCCCAGCTACTTGGGAGGCTAAAGCAGGAGAATCGCTTGAACCTGAGAGACAGAGGTTGCTGAGAGCCAAGATCGTGCCACTGCACTCCAGCCTGGGTGACAGAGTGAGACTTTGTCTCAAAAAAAAAAAAAAGGGGGGTAACTGTGGAACGTGCTGGGCATGCAACACCTTGAGGTAAGTGGGAGATGGCCAGGCCCTGTTCCAGTCCCCCTAAGAATGGGATGTCCTTCAACAGTTGAGCCCAGTGAGTCACATTCCCCACGGTGTAAAACCAGGGCAGATGGCTTTCCTGGGCCCCTCAGCTGTGCTGCAAGTGGGGCACATGCAGATAAGACTCCATCTGCCCTGGGCAGCTTACCAGAGCCTTGTGTGGACCAGCTTCCAATGAATCCTAGACATCTGTTGTCCCTTGCTGCCTGTCTACCGGGAATAAACCTTCTTCCTGTAGGTCGTTGTGTAGGGGTGTTCTGTCTCACTGGATGCAAACAAGCTGGTTATCAGTGCTGGGTGACCCTGCTTCACAGCAGGGGGTGTGTTTGGGTACAGTGCTCCAGAGGGCAGCAAAATGCACCCTTGTTAGCCCCTCCAGGATTGAGGGGGACATTGGAACTGTAGTTCCTTGGCAAAGGGAGGCAGATTGAGGAGTACTTAGACAAAAAGAGACACGCCAAGGACCATAAAAAGCAGCATTCCGACAGATGTGGAAGAACCAACCCATCGGGCAGCTCAAGGTCCATTTGTGAGAGTAAACTGGGGCTGCCCAGGAAGCTGTTATTTTCTAACAGGTTCGGGAGGGATTTCACTCCAACTTTTTCTTTCTTTCTCTCTTTCTCTCTCTCTATTCCTCTCTCTCTCTGCCCTTCTCTCTCTGCCTCCCTCCCTCCCTCTCTCCCTCTCTTTCACTCTCTCTCTCCCCACTCCTTCCCTCCCCCCCTCCCTCCCCCCCTCCCTCCCTTCCTTCCTTCCTTCCTTCCTTCCTTCCTTCCTTTCTTCCTTCCCTTTTCCTCTTTTTCTGTCTTTCATTTTTTACAAACAAAATCTCGCTCTGTCACCCAGGTTAGAGTGCAGTGGTGTGATCACAGCTTACTGCAGCCTCAAACTCCTGGGCTCAAGGGATTTTCCTGCCTCAGCCTCCCAAGTAGCTGGGACTGCGGGGATGCAATACCATGCTGGGCTAATTTTTAAATTTTTTGTTGAGGCAGGGGTCTTGCTATGTTTCTCAGGCTGGTCTTCAACTCCTGGCCTTCAGCAATTCTTCCACCTCGGGGTTCCAAAGTTCTGGGATTATAGACGTGAGCCACTGTCCCTGGAGGACTTAAATTTTTTTCTTTTATCATTTCACTTTATTGTTTTGAAAAAAGAAAATGAAGCCTTTTCCGTGGACTTGTAATAAAATCGACATACATGAGTTTCCCAGGACTGCCCTACACAGCACTGCAAACTGCGTGGCTTAAAACAACAGAAACGTGTTCTTCCACAGATCTGGAGGCCAGAAGTCTGAAACCAAGGTATTGGAAGGGTCTTTCTCTCTCCGAAGGCCCTAGGGGAGGATCCTTTCTTGGCTCTTCCCCCTTCTGGTGGCCCCTGGCAGCATCACTCTGATGTCTGCCTTCATCTGCACACGGCCGTCTTCCCACTGTGTCTCCTCTGAGTGTGAGTTTGTCTCCAAATTCCCCTCTTCTCATAAGGACACCAGTCATATTGGATTAGGGACCACCCTCAGGAAGTCATCATAACTTGGTTACATATGCAAAGACCCTATTTCTGAATAAAGCTGGAGTCACGGGTAGCAGGGGTTAGAACGTCAACATATCTTTTTGGATGCGGCAATTTGACCAACTCATAATACCACACTTTGCAATTTTAATTTATTTTCTTTAGATGATGTTTTCTAGTGTTAGCTAAGTGCTGTATTCAAAATAGTCCAAGAACTTTCTATATACCTTTAAAATATAAATAAAAGTTTTCCTAGCTAGGCCATTGTGTAAAGCCTGTGGGAAAATACTGTGTTGTTCTGACACTGAATGTCTAGGTCATATGGAACTTTCAAAACAGTAAGGGCAAAATTCCTCCTCGTATTTTGACATACATTCATTGATGAGAAGAGCTTGTTTTATTAGTATCTAGTAGTGGTTTGTCTAATGATATTACATATGAATTTAATCATATAGTTGCATTATTTTTATATTATCATATATGTACAAGAATACCAGTTCTTACTTACATAATTAGGAGAATTTTCTTAATTCTTAATCTGGAAAATGCCCTTTAAAGTCAAACTTGCATTTTTGTAAGTCAACGGCTTTCTTTTTACATCATAAATCTAAAATTCTGCAATTATTTTCATCTTACAATTTTCATTTTTATTATTCTAAAACTTTGTAATTACATTTATCTAACAAGCACAGAAGTAACATATATGCCTGTCTTTAAACTATTATAAATAATTCAACTTTAGTCCTCATCATGGAAAAAATTGTATTAAGTTTAAGAAACAAAAATATAGGCTGAGACAAGAAAATTGATTTCTGTAAGAATGATCCATTTGTAGAAAAATTACTGTTTACTGTGATTTTTACATCACATTGTTAAAATAACATTTATCTGTAATCAGATTGTGAAATGCCAGATTCATGAATGATATTATCTTTGCAGAAAATGTTTTTAATACTGTATTTTACAAAGGACGCTTTTCTCCATCTGACTTTGGGGAGAGCCTCAAACCCAGGTCAGTGTTTCTCAGAGAATCTACCTAGATCAGGATCCCCGGATGTGTGGGGCTGCGGGACAGGTGGGAGGGTGGTGGCTGTTAGAAATCCAGATTACAGGGTGCACCTGAGACCTACTGAATCAGAGATTACAAGGGACAGGGCCAGGGCCTCTGGGTTATTGGCAAGTTTTCCTGATGATGCTCATGCACCTTTAACTTTGAGAATCTCTCACCTGGGCTTTTTGAGAGCACCGCTCCTCACCTGGTGGCAGGTGCCTAATAATGAGAGAAAAATACAGAGTCTCACAGCCCTGAGCCCAGCATGCAGCATGTGTCTTGGGACTCCAAACAGGGAATCCCAAGGACTCTCTGCTCCTATTCTGCATCTAAACATGGAGGGGCTCTCTGGAAAGTTCTGCCTCAGGACTGTAGGTTGCACCCTTGGAAATAGGTCTTGTTCTCATCCTTTCTGCTCATTTTGTTTTTTTCTTTTAGAGCTGGGATTTTGCTGTGTTGCTCAGGCTGGACTTGAACTCCTGAGTTCAAGCCGTCCTCCTGTCTCAGCCTCTTGAGTAGCCAGGACTGCAGGACTGATCTTCCTGCCTCAGCCCTCTGAGTAGTTAGGGCTGCATGCCACCATACCCAGCTGCTCCTGCTCATGTTAACAGCTCCTTTCTGCCTGAGACCCCAGACAGCCCGAGTCTTCTGTGGGTCTTCAGGGGCCCAGCTATGAAGGACCCCAGGAGGAAATGCAGGAAAGACAAGGTAGGCTAAAGTGCAGCTTGCCTCCGGCCTGGGGCCTCTACATAAAACACAGAATGTCCAGTAAAATTTGAATTTCAGATAAACAAGAAAAAACGCTTAGGTAGACATATGTTGTAAGTTTTTGTTTTGTTTGTTTTGTTTTTTGATAGTGACAGGCTCTCACTCTGTCGCCCAGGCTGGAGTGCAGTGGTGCCATCATGGCTCACTCCAACACCTGGGATCACGAGAGCCTCTCACCCCAGTCTCCCAAGTAGCTGAGACCACAGACACATGACACCATGCCCAGCTAAGTTTTAATTTATTTTTTAGTAGAGATGGGAGTCTCCCTATGTTGCCCAGGCTGGTTTCAAACTTCTGGGCTCAAGTGATCCTCCCACCTCAGCCTGCCAAAGTTGTATGGGACATACTGAAAGATGATTTGTTGTGGATCCCAAATTCAAACGTAACTGATCATCCTGTGTTGATACTACATCCAGCAATCCTACATCCTGATACTTCTACAGATGAAGTGGGTCCTGAAAAAGCCCCAGACTTAAGTCTCCACCGTCACAACCCTGGGTAAACAGTCACCCAGGCACTTGCTGTAGAGCAATTAGCTGATGCCAAGTCCACGAACACTTGGGGGTGCGGAGTGCAGGTCTCATGTTTTCCAAACAACGTCTGGTTTCTAATTTTGGTTGTAGTGTAGGTTTCTAAGACCTGAAGATCTTTGAATGATTTTGACATAAACTGTTTTTATAGTTCCTGATGATGCTTACGCATCTTTAAACTATTTAAACTGTAGGAATGATCCATTGTGGGTTTTTTCCCCCTTTCGTTCAATGACATTCTCAACCTTCACTAATAAAAGGCTAATTCATGATTGATTACTTTTCCCTCTGGTGGCGATGCAGGCATCTTAAGGGCTGAAGTTGGTCAGAGCCATGTTTTGAGCTCCAGCCAACTCTTCAATTAGAAGGTGGAAATAAGTGCGCTATTACACGAGGGTTCTCTCTCTCTATCTCCTTCCTTTTTTTTTTTTTTTTGGTCATTTATCTCATCTTTCAAGAAGATGACATTTGACATTGCTGAAAAGACCCTACTGGCACTTCCTCACAACATTCCTTTGTCCAAATCCGCTTTGGTCGCATAATGTCCCAGCCATCCTGAAAAGTTCCCTGGAAGCTCAGCTCCACTCGCAAAGCTTGGAGGGGAAGGGGTGAAATGGGGAAAACCATCAGAACAGTAATAATAATAATAATCTCAGGAAAAAGATAGGCCAGGGCAGCAGCTAAGATATTATAATCCAAACAATGTTATGGGTAATTTTCCCCTTGTAACCCGAGGACAAAAAACTTTATTACTCTTTAAACTTCAATATTGCACCAATTAAATTTCAGCTTAGGAATCCGAGCTTCTGGTCTATGTTCCATTAAAAAAAAAATGTAGCCTTTCTTATGGTCCCTGAAGAATCATAGGAATAACTTTTTATTCTTCCTAATCGCTCTTATTTTTAGCAATTAAAGGGGAGAGAAAAATATTAACTGCAGATGCTAACTCATGTGTTCTTGATGTGGCGATGAACACATCTTAAACAATACTATTTTCTTACAAAAAGTAGGAATGACAGCAAACTGATAGACTTTTCTCTTCTTGTCACATTTAACTTTTCTACCTCACAGCCCAGATAGCTTTTTTTAATCAAAGCAGGTAATGGAAGAACAGTCTGTACCCTCAAATGCAATCGTATTTAATCATATTTAATATCCTTATTTCTCAGCTGATCAAACTTTAAAAATTTGAATGCTTTGGTTTGATTTAGGACTCTGTGGAAGTCTAATAAAGAAGTGCATTCCTTTGTTGAGAGAGGAGTGTGCTGGCGAGAGGCCTGGATGGGGGTCTGGATTCTGAGTAGGGACCAGTCAGGGCTCTGCTAGGGTTTTGCAGGTAGACCTGGTACAAGTTCCCCCGTGCCTCTGTTTTCTCATCCATCAAATGGGTGCGTTTGTGTAGATACCCACTTCCATTTCATGATCCTTTGAATCGTTGAGTGCTGGTGTGTTGCCCTAACAGCCGGCAGGCAAGATGCAAATGGCATCTCTCTTTGGATTCCCTGTGCCTTGCACAGTGCCTGCTCATGGCAGCCACACCGCAAATGTGTGTGGGCTGGAGACTGGACTGACCATTAGACACCTACTGAAAATGTTGAGGATGATTTACCTTGTTGAAAATAGACAAATTGATAGAATGTTGGGTAAAAAATCGACTATGATAAAAGTTTTAAGCCATGATGACAGCCGGTTTAAATACTTCTTCTTTCAACCCCATGGTGTGTCTGGTGGGCACTAAGTGCAGATGTCTGATGAATGCACACAGCCCTGCCCTCCAGCAGCCCCTCCAGCAGCCAGCAGAAAGGTGGGGAAGGCAGGGAAAGGGGCAAGTGTAACAGCAGGGCTTGCGAGAGGCTGGGGGAATCAAGGCCCTGAAACTGATGGGGAAGGGCCGAAAAAGTTGCTGCTGGGGAAGACCTTCACATGGCCCCCTGAAGAAAGAGCAGAGCTTCATCAGAAGTGGGAGGAAACTGCAGTTCCCATGTGGAGGGACCAGGACACTGAAAAGACAAGAAGAAACAGGAAAAAATTAAAATTGCTCTTGTGATAGGAGAGAAAATGCCAAGAGAAAAAGAAGTTTCCTAAAGAGTCTAGAAAGTTCTGTCCTGATGGGAGGGGAGCAGTGGCCCTAGAGAAATCCAAAAATGGAGAGTGGATTGCAAACATGATCTCAGGTCAATGTTCCAGGGAGTTCAGTGAGTTATGTCAAAAATGAGAGATGGGAAAACGTTAGCCTGAGATTTGGAGTTCAAAGCCCAACATGGCAGCTGTGTGACCTGGGGCAAGTTGTCAATCTCTGTGACCCTCAATTTCCCCATGCATAAAATGGAAGCAATATCATGGATTTGTGGGTTTGTTGTGATATATTATTATCATGACATAGATGAATAAATAGATGAGTGTGTAGATAATAATGATGAAAGTTAAGATTAATTTTCAACGGGGAAGCTGAGGCTCATGAGTTCATCTCCATTCCACCTTCCTGGGATGCCCGTGGGGTGGTTCATGCCTGGGTAGGTTTGCCTGTCTATACTTTGTGGGGACTGGATGCCAGAGGAAGGTCTGTGGGGTGTGGACTGGAGTGGAGTTGATTCCTTTGACACCAGACCTGGTCAATTGCAGCACCTTGTTTATCTGTCTTGTAGCTTCACACTTTTCTCCTTATTTTATTTGTCTTCTTTTAAAAATGGTTTTCTAACTCTCCCTCCAAAAAGGAAGCCTAGCAAGATGGGTTTTGGGGTCAGACAGTCCTTGATTCAAACAGATGCCCCATCACTTATTAGTGTTACGACCTTGGACAACTGACTCTGTCTGGATAATCCTTTTTACTCATTGGCAAAAAAAGAATGAGATTACCCAACATAGGAAGCACTTGTGAGGATTAAATGAAAAAAAAATACAGGCTCACTATCCATTAGTTTCTCTCTCCCTGTTTCCCCTCTTCGAGGGCAGAGATTATTTGTGTAGCCCCCTTTATCTCCAGGCTAGTACAATGCACCCATCAAGTCTGGTTGAACGAGTAAATGAGGGCTGAAGAAGAGAAAGAAGGGACTCATGCCTTTATTAAGTCATTCTGCAATCAAGTATTTACTGATCACTGGCTACAGGCTAGGGTGTCAGAGAAAGACACACAACCACAGCCCCTGTCTTCAAAAGACTTAATACCCTGTGTCCACCACATACTTCAAGGGAAGAAGGCAAGTCTAAGGACTGAGATGAGAGCTATGTAGATTCCACACCATAATCTACTTCATGCCAGGTCCTGTGCTGAAACCTGGGAAGGAGTCTGTCCTAATCCTTCTAAGGCTTCCTGGAGCACTTGAAGCAAACACTAAGGCTTCCTAAGTGTTGAAGGATGCATAGGAGTTCATCACTCAATTAATCAGCAAATGTCTTTGGGTGCACCTTCTGGTTGCCATGCCCCATTTTCTGGGTGGTAATGTCCAAAGGCATGAGCTCTGGCTGTTCTCAGGGAGCTTCCTGGGTAGATGACACAAGCACCTGTCAAAAGAACTGTAAGTAGCAGGTGATGTGGGCAAGAGATGTTAGGAGGAGGCACATACAGCAGAAAAAATTGTTCTGGGTTGGGATAAACCAGGAGGGCTTCCCAGGGGAGGTGACATGTGAGGGAGATCAGAATGGAGGCATCCCAGGACAAGACTTCTCTAATTAACTTAGCTAGAGTGGGGACCAGAGGGAATCCGGAGTATGTCATTGTCCCACTTTGCTGATTTTTCTCATCTTAGTAGATGCAGAGAACAGTTGCAGAGCCATGACACCCTGTTGACTTGGGAGGTGAGTCTTATTTCCTCTGGGCTTGTGGGTATTCCCATTGACCACTTAACTGTCTGCCTTTGTTAAATATATTTGGGTGGAGGATGTTGTCTTCAAAACCCTAGGATTTCACGGATAGGGAGGCACTGAGCTAGTGGGAATAATATTCTGGCTGCATTGACTGATTCGTCACTTACACAGAGTCAAGGAAACCCCCAGGCCTGGGCAGCAAATGGTGTGTATTAGGAGCTAAGGCAGGACATGACCAGGTCCTCATTTCCCCTTCTGTCTCCCCAAGAAGCCCACTCTTAAGAGTTAAGCCATGAGCTTGCCATAAAGTAAACCTAGAGAAACTCAAAAAATGGAGACTGGATTGCAAACGTGATCTCAGGTTAATGTTCCAGGGAGTTCAGTGAGTCATGTCAAAAATGAGAGATGGGAAAATGTTAGCCTGAGATTTGGAGTTCAAAGCCCAACATGGCAGCTGTGTGACCTCAGGCAAGTTGTGGCATCTCTCTGGCCCTCAATTTCCTCATCCATAAAATGGAAGCAATATCATGGATTCGTGGGTTTGTTGTGATATATTATTATCATGACATAGATGAATAAATAGATGAGTGTGTAGATAATAATGTTGAATGCTAAAATTAATGGACTGCTGCCCCTAAGCCAGATGCGTGAGAATATCCAATTTCTCATTTAATTCTCAAAACCTCCCTTGGAAATTGTTAGGGACTGCCATCTTTTTCTTTGCCCTCATCTTATTGGGTGGCCCAGGAAGGATGGTTGCTGCTGTTGTTCTACCTGCATTCTTGGCTGTTCCTCCTACTTAGAGCTAGAGCAGCTTTGGAGCCAGCGGCTCTCCTCCTTCTTGGTGTCCTCTGGTGCATGGTAGGTGCAGAGTGGGAGTCCAGTGACCAAATTAAATGTCAGATGTGGATGCTGATTCTCAGGGGACAGAGAAGAGCCTGCTTGGCCACAGTGGAATGAGGTGTCTTTCCCTGCAGTGGGAAAAAAATTGCTGGAAGGCACTGATCTCAGAATCTCCCTTGCTGGGCAGCATTTATTTACCAGGAGTGATGATTTGTGTCAGTCCGTGGACTCCTTCATGTTGACTTCTGACAGTGCCACTTCCCAGCACTGTACCCATCGTCAAGGCATGCATCTTACCTTGAGTTTCTCTAGAGTCAGACTTGAGACAAGGGTTTGAGGGATTGAGGAGCACAGGTGGTGTAGTAAGGAAGTGAGGCAGGAGAGAGGGCGCATGGTCTCAACAGCTACCCCCAGGGGTGCCAGGAGTGTGAGCCATGTGCCTTACAATGATCCCACCTGATAAGGGACGGAGGCAGGGGTGGGTCATTGTCGAGGCTGCTTGAAGGAGGGGGTGAGGTTTAGTTCCAGCCCATGCCTCCTGGATGTGTGGCCATGTGAACTTGGAGGCAGTCCCCAACAGAGAGCTGCCCGCAGTGGCTGCTGGACATCTGCCTTGAATCCCATCCTGAAGCTGAATGGCTGGAGGATGTGCAGGCAACGATGGTCTGTATCTGCTTCATCAAGTAGCCTGTCTAGCCTCAGTTTCCTCTTCTTCCAAATGGGCTGGTAATCCTTGTCTGGCCATCTTTTCAATGTTCATTTTTCTGCAAACTTCCTTTGAGCACCCACTGAAACTCAGACAACAGGGATGTTATAAAATCATGTCTGCTCTCAAGGAGATGTGAGTGTGTGGGGCAGAGCGAAGGGGTGGTGTCAGCTCAGGATGTGTTTCCTACTCAGAAATTCTGTGTTTTTTCCCCCCTGATAGATGAAGGTGACCTTGCAGCCCCAGCAACCAGATACCAGACTCCCAGACTCCCAAAGGGACACTGTCCATGGGAGTTTAAAAAATGAAGTCATCAGTTTCCTAGCTTCAAAATTCAAAAGCCTCAGTCCGGGCACAGACGGGCTGGAAGAAGTTATACTCAGAGCCCAGGTAAAGATCCTCAGAGCTGGGGAGCTGGGGAGAGGGGCATAAGAAAGTTAGATATTGGGGCATTTTTCAGAAGGGTCGCACACTGCTCTTTTGCTCAGACAATGGCTGGCGTGGGTGAGAACTAATAGACCCTTGGTCAAAATGGGAATCCAGTTCCCTCCTCTAAAAAGGTGAACCCTGCCCCAAGTCAGTGCTGCCTGCGAAGAAAGCTCTCACTTTCTCTGAGTTCATTTTCGCTCTCCTTTCAGGTCTAGCCTCCTTACATCCATGGAGGTGTTGCTTTGGCACTAAAATTGCACTTACCTTGGGCTTGCAGATACAGGTCAATTTTGAGGAGCCGGGTAAAATATACGTCTAGGGGAGGAGGTTAGAAGAGGTTACCCCAGGCGCTGAGCCTGTTCAAGAGCTCAGGTTTCTGGCTTCAGAGTCTCAATGTGGGGCCTGACTCATAGACCCACAGGCCCCCCTTCCTGGAGATTCCCCACATCACATAGTTGGTTAGTGAACTTGCAGTATTTGTTGGTACATCAACAATGATGGGGAACTCTGCATTCTGTTCACTGATGCATTTCATGCTGCTCTAGAATTTTATAAAAGGGGAGCAGGGGTTGCTGAGGAGCTTCAGTGGCCAAGAACCACAGTCAGGGGCAGCTGAAGCCTGAGTCAGAGAGATCTATTGACAATCTGTATCAGTGACACTTCCATCAGGCAAACTAAAGTAACCCTGAGTATCTCAAGGAGGAAGAGACAACACAGCAAGTAGAGGCTTTGAAATGACTAGAAGACCTGGGGTTGCAAGGTCAGGGAAGCCACTGCCACAAACAGCTTAGGAGCTCAGGAGCTACAGAAATTGCAGGGACAGTTGCCAGCAATCTCAGCTCTTGCAGCACTGAAATCAGCAGTTCATGGGGGGCTGTCCAGAGACCCGTCAGTGCTAAAGCCTCATGCCAGCTGCCTGCAAAAGCTCTGGCCCCTTATGGCCCTTCAGAGGTAATAATGACTCTTCCTTCTTTCCCATCTTCCAGATCTTGCATGAGCACCTCTCATTGGAAGAACCTGTGTAAGCCCGCTGGTCACAGAGGCTGAGAAATGCATCATCCACGTTTCCAGTCTCTGCAGTAGAGGAGATGGTACAGAAAAAAGCAAGAGATTGCCCAGCATACATTGTCTACTCTGGATGCCACATTGACATTTCTCCCAGCGTTTTCATATAAGGAGTAGTTGAGCAAGCACACACTGACTTAGAAATGACCACACTGGTGAGTTTCAATGTAAGTTGCACATACATAAATATGAGATTAACCCAAGTGTCATGTCATCCCTTATCTTCTCAATGAAAAGATCTCCCACAAAGTGTTGCTGACTACTTAAAAAATCAACTTGGAATAATCAATTTATTAATTTACTAACATATACTTAAGGTCTCATACAACATAAAATAGTAATTTAAAAAAGTTTTTTGGCTCTGTTACGTTTCATGGGGGCTTGCATATTAGTTACACATAATATATATGTGCATATTTACATGTCACTTGAAGCTTGCATAATCTACTTTGACACCAGTAAGCATGATTGTCAGAGTTGTTTGAGGAACAGCACCCTTCAAATCTATGTTCCTCTGGAGGCTGTATCCCAAGGCACAGGCGCTCACTCACATAACATTACGACCATTTGCACATTTTCTCCTGTAAGTGTGTATTTGTGATCTGAGCTGTTCTTTTGGCATAGTTGTTAAAATGATGCTCAGCACTTACAGTTGTAAGCTCATGCCCGTAGAAGGGATGACTATACCCCTGTGACTTCTCTAAGCATCCCAAATTAGCCTTAGTTGAGGTCACTTCAGGTTATTGCACCAGTCCCAGATCTAACTTTCTCTTGTATTTGGGCTTGTGCAGAATACAAGGGCAATAAACACATAGCTCCTTTGTGTGTGTGTGTGTGCGTGTGTGTGTGTGTGTAATGCTTTAAAAAGTTCTTTTATGGGCCTCATTCATTCATTCATTCACTCCTATTTATTCATTTACTCATTTATGGCATTTCCACCCTTAAACTCTTGAGTGGCTTTCTACTGCCCTCAGAATAAAGCCAAGCTCTGTTCCAAGAGCTGCAGAGCTCAGCCTCACCTGAACCCATCTCCACTCTTGCTTTCCCTTCCCTCTCTGTTCCCTGTGCCACCTGCACAGCTTTCTGCCTTGGTTACACCTGCTCAGTCTGCCGTGGGGCAGTGGCACCTGCTCTTCCCTCTGCCTGAAGTGCTCATCCCTGGGTCTCTGCCTGGCCAGACTCCTTCAGGTCTGTGCTCAGCAAGGACTTCTCCGCTGCCCCTCTTGAAAGAAGCATCTCCCCAGCCCCATTACTCATTTTGGGGGGTCATCCTATTTGATGTTCTTCACGATGCTTCTTCCAATCTGACAGTGTCTGCTTCAGTTGTCTGTTGACTTGCCTATGGTCTAGACCCTCCCAGTAATGTGAGCTCTGATGAGGAGGGAGCTCTGGAGAAGGAAATGGACTCTCTGGAGCTCCTTGAGGACATGAGCTGGCTATCTTAATGACACTAGTCTTGGCAGAGCCTGTGCCCATCATCTGGTGCATGCATTTATGGTGCAAGGCTTCAGTACTATTGGCGTAAGTGTACAGCAGAGAAAAGGGAATCTCAGAGTGGTCAAGCAACACAGCCAGGCCCACACAGCTGATGAACGATGAAGCTGGGAGTGAATGACAGGGCACTCAGAGCATGGACTTAAGCACATGCTGCTCTGTCCTCCTCACCTCCCCATCGACTTGCATGCATTGACATGCTTTACACCTGAAAAAATGACTTACACTAGAAAAATGGAAGTTTCAAGAGTCTAATCTTTTCTGATCCCCCCCAGTGACATCAGCTTAGGAAAATCTTGCCTGGGCCTCATGTAACTTGATGGAGAAAGGTAATGCGACAGCACAGGGGTCCTTGTCAAGGGAAGCGGCGAAGAGACTTCATTTGTTCGATTCGCGTGTGTAATGATTGAGCTAGAGAATCCATTTCAGCTGGGAAGGGTGGGTGCTGATGAAGTTACGGGCCTGCTGCACCTTTTAAAATGAAATATTTAAATAAGTGGAACCTCGTGTGGGTGATGTATTAAGCTCTCCCAAGATGTAAATCACACGATTCCGAAACGTCCTTTAACAAAGTCAATTATGTTACATAAACTTAACAGGGACAAAGATCCCTTATCCTCAGAATCGTCCATTTCTCTCCAGTAGTTTTGTCAAGATAAAGACCTCAACAGAAGCAGAGTATTATTTAAAACCTCTCAACATTGTTCTATAAATTGGATGAAATAAAAAAATTTAAACAAAAACACATACTTTATTAATGTTATTGGCGAGAAGCGGCACTCCGGCAAACACATCACAGGAAACGTCTTCTGTGTTCCTGAAACCATCTCTATTAGATTATGTAGATATGATCTATGAAAATACTTCCAAACTTAATCTGTCGAGAATTCAGAGAGTGTATAAGCAAATACTTAGATTTGCATTAGATTCTTGACTTTGAAATCCATTACCGTAAGTTACTTACTGACTTTGAGGAGCAACCTTTACCATAGGAGGAAGGTGGGAGGGGCCCCATTGCTGTTTAGAGGGGGATGGCCTGCTGGATTTTTTTTTTTAAAGACCATTTAAATCTCTTGTGAAGGTCAATCCCACCTTTTCCCTTACAGAATTAGTACCAGGCAAGGGAGGCAAGCCTGTGTCACAACTGATTTCAGCCCCATGGCTCTCTGGGGTCGTTTTGGCAATTTTTAGAATATATGCCTTATTATTATTTTTTGTTTCGTTGTGCTTGTTAAAAGATGAAAACTGAATTTGCATTTTACTACTCCTTTTTGAACCACTCTGCTTGCAATCTCTGGCATGTGTGTATTTTTTAAAAGTCAGATGTAGATTAAAAATCAAAAAAACAGAACTCTGATAGCTTCTTAATGATATATGACATGTCTTTATTTGTGGGGGGTGCACAGACTATTTTTATTTATATTCTGCTTTCTTTATTCGATTATTAGATACTTTAAATAAGACAAGTCCTCTGTGGCAGGGTCAGCAAACTTTTTCTCTACAAGGCTAAATACCAAATACTTTAGGCTTTGTGGTCACAGGTTCTCTGCACCCCTGCTCCCCCAAACTCTGCCAGTGTAGCATGAAAGCAGCTGTAGAAAATATGGTCACAAAAAGGCATGACAGTGTTCTAATCAAATTCCAGGCCAGGAGCAGTTGGCTCACACCTGTAATCCCAGCACTTTGGAAGGGCAAGGCAGGCAGATCACCTGAGGTCAGGAGTTCAAGACCAGCCTGGGTAACATGGTGAAACCCCGAGATTGTGCCGTTGCACTGCAGCCTGGGCAACAAGAGTGAAACTGTGTCTCAAAACAAACAAACAAACAAACAACAACAAAAAACAAATTTCAATGATACACACTGAAATTAGAATTTCGTATAATTTTCAGGTGTCATGAAATATTATTCTTTTGTTTTATTTCTCAAACATTCAAACATGTAGAGGTCATTCCTAGGTCTCAGCCCATACAGAAACAATAGTAGACTGAATTTGGCCTGTGGGCTGTAGTTTTCTGATCCCTGCTCTTTAGCAAACATTGCTTTTCTTTAAACATTGAACGTTAAGATGGAGCTCTCAAATAATTCTGTTTCAAAGTAAAAGTGGAGGAGAATCTTTGCAAGTAAAGGTTGGACATTAGGAAACTATTCTGACTCGAATACGGATGGAGCCCATCAAATAATTACTGCATACCTGCTCAGTGCCCAGTGCTATACTTGGGGGTTGGGGGGTGCCGTGGTGCTGCAGAATTGCTTAGAATCTTATCCATCAAAATCAGGAAGGGACTTGCAGAATAATTGTTGTCGTTCATTTGGAAGAACTTTTGTAACCATGTTGAAGGAATGCAAGGATGTGTATATATATAGATTTTTTTTTTAATGTGATGGTCTACCACTTTCTGTATCCTGGCCCCTAGAAGGGAAAATGGAAACTGCCCCTGAGAAACTCAGGCCTCTGTCAGTTTTGGACTTGAGCATAGGCTTGGCCATTCCCAAGTCACCGACGATGAGGGGTTACCTGGAAGGCCTGCAGATTCACTCCTGACAAATAACTCAGTTGACCTGGCAACTTATATTCATTTAAGTGGACATGTGTCCACTTAAATTCATCTAAACGACCCTCTAACAAGAAAGTGTGTCGTTTACACCAGTAATTACCATCACTCAAAAGAGGCCATGCCTAGAACCAAACCCTAGAATAGTACCTTGAGATGGTCCATTTCACCACATTCCAAAGGCTTGAGTCAGTCTCAGGCTCCATGGGGACCTATTTGGGCTGAAATGGACATGCTCATCTGTCACTTTGGGACAATAATTCATCAGATCACTCGTTAAGAGCCCTGGAGATGTTCCCATATTTTGACTGTAATTAAATTTCTAGGTATCTTTTCTACCTAGAGAATTAGAGTCAAAAGTTATAGATAAATATATATATATATATATAAAATTCAGTAATATTTATGATATAAAAATTCGAAAGCCAAATACATTTTCAATAATAGCTGAATATGGTAAATTATAATATACCCATAGTGTAGGGCCTACTGCCTTCTTTTAGAGAAAGATTTTTGTTTCAAAAAAGTATTTGTGGATAAAATCAAGACCCTCAGTCATGTTAAATTGTCCCAACCATAGATACATAAAAGACAGACGGAAATTTTTGACATTGGCATTGCCTTTTTTTTTTTTCTGACAGGTGAAATCATGAACTCTGGATTGAGTTTCTGGCCCTTCGGAAAAATGAAATGCCAGAACAAAGCCTTTCTTGGGGTTTGTGCTTTGTTTCGAAGCAGTTCCTGATGATGCTTAACACAGCGCCTGGCTGGAACACAGAAGGCACTCAATTAATGATTTTAAGCCAGTGAATACTGAATGAAATCCACGAACCCAGCCTAGGGAAGCCTCGGAGAATTCCTTCCCAATGGCACGATGGTTAGATGGTCCAGGCCTGGAGCTGACATCTCCTTACCTGGGTGTCTTAGAAAATTAAGGAATTTCCCCAAGCCTCAGTTTTTAAGTTCCTTCATAAACAGGGATAGCACCTCCTTCCCAAGTGATGTGGAGATGAAGTGAAATGATGCGGGGTATACTTGGCATTTAATGAGCTCCTAATAAGCGTCACCATTAATCAATGTGTTGTTATGAAAGACATTTGCTCACTTAAAAATTAGTAGGAAAACTCAGCTGAGCAAAATAATTTCTTCATAATCACAATGTCTGATTGTTTGTGGTGTATTTTACGTTTCAGCATTTTAACAGTTATAGGTTCTTTGACATCATCATTCAGTATTTCTTATGAATCACATTAGTTATAACTTCAAAATTAACAATGTCTCTGGGTTACCAGCTTACGTTTTTAAATTTCATAATGTACATGCTGGTTTTCATTTTATCTATTTCTGAGCTTTAAAGAGAGAGATAGTGTGTGTGTGTGTGTGTGTTTGTGGGTGTGTGTTGTGTGCAGTGTTTTTACCTTAAGGTCCAATAATTTCTTTTATGTCTAATCTGGGTCAGTTTGTGAGGCAGGGAAACAGTATTTAAAATCCTATTCATGAAAGAATTGAATGTTTTCAGATATTTCAGAGCATGCATAGCAATGGTTGCTTGTGTTACATATTTTACCATTAATTTCTGGCGACTCACCCACACTGAGGGCTCTCGGACACCTTCGAGCTGAGAACCTGTGGTGGACGCCACCAGTCCCTGCCTCAGCTGACTGGGCCCGGCCCCTGGAGGAAATCCCAGGTGCCCTGGGGTGGTTCAGAAATGGGCAGACTTGGCAGGGGGTGGTGGATCACGCCTCTAATCCCAGCACTTTGGGAGGCCGAGATGAGCGGATCACTTGAGGTCAGGAGTTCAAGACCAGCCTGGTCAACGTGGCGAAACCTTGTCTCTACTAAAAATACAAAAATTAGCTGGGCATGGTGGCACATGCCTGTAATCCCAGATTGGGATCCCAGATTGGGAGGCTGAGGGAGGAGAATCGTTTGAACCCAGGAGGCAGAGGTTGCATTGAGCCAAGATCATGCCACTGCACTCCAGCCTGGGCGACAGAGTGAGACTGTGAAAAGAAAGAAAAGAAAAGAAGGAAGGAAGAGAGACAGAGAAAGAGAGAAAGAGAGAGGGAGAGAGAGAAAGAAAGAGAGAAAGAAAGAAAAGAAGAAAAGAAAAGAAATGGGCAGGCTTGGGTCAACTTGGGTCAAGGAAACCAGAGGTACTTGCCCAGTTCTTTTGGGAAATAAACTTCCTCATTCTCAGAAGGGAGCCACGGGAAGCTAGTTCCTCTCTTTTGCTCCAGATGTGAACGTGGACGCATGCTGCTCCCATCTAGTGATCTGCCTCGTTGGACGTTAAAAGATTTGACTGAGAGGAGCAAAGCTAAGAGACCATCAGGAGAAAGAGGGAACTGAAGTCTGGCCTTCCTCATTGGTTAGCCAGCTACATGCCTATTTTTGTTCCTTGCAGCCCAAAACACCCAAATTGATTCACTCATCCTTGACAAGCCACCTGGCAAAATAGGGCAATTACACCAATGTCATAAGTGAGGCATGAGGATGAAATGCTGGGATGGGGCAGGGCCAAGTGTCACACAGAGAGCTTGGGGGTCTCTTGCACCATTTGACATTCTCCTTGGCACATTCACGCTTTAGAGTAAAACTGAGCTTGATTTTCAATAGATGGAGAGATTCCTTATAAAATGATCCACAGATGGACATCTGGGTTTCTGATGACATTAAACTGTAAATATTTCATGTGTTTTGTGTACCTATTTCTTATATTTTTCATAAAGATTAAACATTATTTTCTGTCTTTTTATGAAATAACAATTGAAGTTTTATTCTGATTCTTTTGGTCGCCAGTGAACCAAATGTAAATTCCATGGAAACAAAAACCATACAAAAATTTTAAATCCAATTTGCTTATTTTAAAATATGATGTGATGATGCTAAAATGTCACTGGTGGGTATATTGTCACTGATAGATACATTGACCCTCGTCCTGTGTATGTGTGAGTGTGTGTACATTTCAAAAGGAATTCTTGCAGACGGGGAGAGAGGGGGAGATGGGATGTGGGAGGGGGAGAGAGAGAGAGAAAGAGAGAGAGAGAGAGAGAGAGAGAACAAGTATTCCAGGGTATCCAAGGAACAGCAAGTCTCCCTCCAAACCCCAGCTATGAGTCTCTCAGATCCAGATCTATTTTAGCATTTCAATGACTGTCCCACTTAATGAATTAGGGAGTTGTTTATAGAGATGCACTGTTTTTGAAAGCATCAGAAGGTCACTGTTATATTAAGTTCTCAAATCTGACTTTTAAAGATTTCTGGTGTTATGTAGGTCAGAAATAGACCTTGATCAGACTACTTCTGCTTCAGGAGGGTCAGGACAAGAAACAGAACAATGGCAAAACGTGGGGTCCCTGACATTTTCCCTGGAACTCTTTTTAAGCACGAGGGACTACATCTCTAAGCAACTGGACTGAGTTTCCTCCTTAGAGAGAGTCTCTATGGAAATGTGCCTTCTCAAAGCCCTTCTGTTGGCATTCAAGGCCCTACCTGTCTAAGCCTTGCCTGTCTTTCCAATTAGCCCTCTACTCTCATAAACCCTGCTCTGCCAAATCAGGATGCTCTTACCACTCCCCCACCCTGTCTACCCAGTCCAGGCCCAGCACAGTTCTCCCAGTTTCCCGGAGCTCAGCTGTCATAAAGGTGCTCACATCTCACAGAGGTGCCACCAAGGGCATGAGGCCTTGTCTTCCAAAGGGTCCTCATGGCTCCATCTTTAGACCGTGTGTATTAGGCCGTTCTCACACTGCTCTAAAGAAATACCTAAGACTGGGTAATTTATAAAGGAAAGAGGCTTAATTGACTCACCATTCTGCATGGCTGGGATGCCTCCGGAGACTTACAGTCATGGTGGAAGGGGAAGCAGGCACGTATTATATGGTGGCAGGATAGAGAGCACGTGAAGTGGGAAGAACCCTTTATAAAGCCATCAGATCTCATGAGAACTCGCTCACTATCACAAGAACAGCATGGGGGAAACCCTCCCCATGATCCATCCCCTCTACCAGGTCCCTCCCTCTACATGTGCAGATTATAGCTGGAGATGAGATTTGGGTGGGGACACAGAGCCAAACCATATCACCATGGATGCTGTCATGTTACCCCATTAGCCCTGCACGAGGCATGGTGGCCAGACCAGGGGTGGAAGCTGGTCAAAGACAAATAGCAGAGGTCTTGGAGACAGGGGAACTTGGGGCTGGATTCTAGCCTGGCCACCTATGGCTAGTGTGGCCCTGGGTGAGTCAGTGCTGTAGACATCTGCTGGTACCTCATTAAAATAATTCCCCTTTTCTGGGGCACAGTCCCGCCTCCTCTGACAACTACCAATCTCTGTCTTGAAGGATGTCCTTAGTCTGTGGTCCCAGCATGATGCTCCTCTGAAATAGATCCTGTGTGATTTCTGAATCCACATGGAAAGGATCACAATCAAAGAAATGAGCAGCCTGAGCAACTAGAGTAATGAAATGACTCTAACCTTGAACTTGAGTGTCTTGAAAGACATTGAAAATGACCCAATTTGTGCTCCCCCATTCCATTTTCTCTCTCACATTCCGTTTTCTCTCCTCCCTAATTTCATCATACCCCGTGCCTCTTTGGAGCACTCTTTGCTAAGCCAACTCAGCACCGGGGAGACCAACATGGTTCTCTCAGCCCATGAGGCTTGCTTTGGCCTCTCTCTCTCTTGCCCTCTGCCTCTCCATCTTGACTCATCTTTTTCTCATTACACAACACTCTCCCATAGTTCATTATAAAGCCCCTCGTGCTTCATTCACTATAAAGATCTCTCTCAAGGCCATCTTCTGTCGTCCTTAGCTTCTCTGGGCCTTCCTTAGTTCACTCCCTGTTTTTCCATCCCTGAAGCCCAGACTCCACCTACCAGAAACACATTTTAGGGAGTGGGATGGAGGAGGGCCCATCACCTGGAAAAAGCAGTGTCCTTCCCACTGAGAATTTGCACTCAAGCCACCTTCCCACCGCAGGTTCATATGCGGTAAGTCGTCGCGCCTGGTACAGAGTAGACGCCCACTGTCAGCATCTCTCCCCAAAACCCTCTTAAATCCAGGTGATGTCCAAAATGGGAAAAGAAGCGGTGTTTATAGAGAATGATGACTTTTGAGGCTGGGGAATTAGAACACAGCTGCCAATCCACCATGCTGGCCTAGAAACAGAACATGGAAATGTAGGTCAAAGTGACCAGAGCAGAGCATTTTCAGTGACTTCTGGGAATGAAGCTTTGGCCTCAAGTCTTATCCTCATCTGATGTGGCAAATGTTTCAGAGAGAAGTCCTGAGCTACTGTGGGTGTGGCCACTACTAGATTTTCAGGGACCACTCACGTCTGTTGTGTGGAAAAGCCCCAGTGGGTGTGAAGTTCAGAGCCAGTTGAACTGAAGTGTGGTGAGATCGAAAGGGCAGCAGCCTCTGCATCAGGAGCCCAGGCCGGGTGCAGACTCTGTCACCTGTGTGAAATCCCATGCCAACTTTAAGCCTCATTTTTCTCATGTGTTAAAAGGGGAAGGGAGGAAGACCGGTGGCTCCCAGAACATCACCAACTCCACATCAATCTCACCATCCTCCACATTTAGCAGAGCACCTGGCACAGAGGATGCTCTTACAAGATATCCGTGGAATGCTTGGAGCAGTACTTAATTCATTTCCCTGAAACTTAAACTGTGGCTTTGCAGGAATTTTTAAAAGATCACCTCTATGACTGTACACAGAAGATATGATTTCCACATCAGTTACACGAGAGGGTGAAGCCAGGTTATCTGCGGTTACCTTGGACATCCACTTTCCCCTCCCTCCGGACATGACAGCAGCAATCCATTCCCTGTCCGACCAGATCACTAGGAAATGCCATTCATAATCTTCCCCTCTATTGATTCCGGTCAGTGGGTATTGGCAGCTTAAAAAGATTATGTTTTAATTGGGGACCAGATAGATGGCGTTTTAAGGTTTTGAGTTTCACTTCATGCGGTGCTATGGATTATTTGAGAGGTTGTTCAACACAAGGAGGACAAAGATTAATGTGTTGTCCTTTTCTTTGAGTGACCCTGGGTGCAAATGTAGCTTGGGCTAAAGTGACTGAAAATCTTTTTCTATCACAGGGCTGAAAAGGTTGACTGTGAATTCATTAGTGTTATCTTTGTTTAGGGCATAAAATCTACACATTAAGCGGCTTAAGTGGAACACACATTTTCTCCAGGCTAAGCAAGCCTCAAGTGGCTGGGGAAAAGTGGGGGCCTCCAAGCTAGGTCAGGGTGAACAATTTAGAAGCCAACAACCCAGGACTCTTAGAAGCTGCCGTTTCCCTGTTTTTGTAGAGAAGAGAATCATAATACCAGTAGTGAGCTGGGGACAAGATGGGTGGGAAGATTAGATGGTGTCTCTGCAAAGGGTTTGTAAAGTGGAAACTCTAGAATTAAAACATAGCAGCAAGTAGTTGTAAAGTATTTATGAGGAGCTGAGCACTTTTGTACACGATCTCTTACATAATTGCAGCAAGTGGCAAGCCCTTGCGTTGTGATGTCACCCCTCTTCTAGAGATGAGGACACTGGAGCCAGAGAGGTCAAACCATTTGCCCAAGGCCAAGCTGCTTTCCCAAAGCCATGCAGATAGTGGTGGCTGAATAACCACTAAGCCTGGTCTCTGCCTCCAGCTGGGGTCTTGCCCTCATCTCCTTTATGCTTTGTAAGTGCAACCACCATGGCCTGGGGGGCAATCACACACCAAGTGATATGATCACCATGGTCTGAATTCTCCCAGCGGACCAGCCTTCTGGTCTTAGTCAGCACCCTTCCCTGCATCCTCACACAGGGTCTGATGGCTCCACTTCCTGCTTATCAGGGAACCTCAGTGAACTCAAGGACTGTCCTTATCCAGCTTACTCTGCGCCAGAGGCCCGTGGTCACCAAACGTCTCTAATGAAGAAGCTGAAGAAAATCCTGACCTCAGTTACATGTTGTGAATGGCCACCATCTTGTTTTGTTCTCTCATCTCTCCCTGCTGTGCCCTCTGTGTAAAGTGAGTGTGTACTCACTCGTAAGGCAGAGTTGTGGTCATTGCCATCGTCGTCCTTGTGTTGGCTTGCCAGGGCTGCTATCACGAAATCCTGCTCATTGGGTGGCCTAAACAACAGATATTTGTTGCCTCACAGTTCCAGAGGCGAGAAATCTGAAATCAAGGGGTGGCAAGGCAGGGTTGTTCTTTTACTGAGAGCACTGAGGGAGAATCTGTTCCAGGCCTCACTCCTGGCTTCTGGTGTTTGCTTTGGCATTCCTTGGTGTATTAGTCTCTTCTCATGCTGCTAATAACGACATACCTGAGACTGGGTAATTTATAAAGAAAAAGAGATTTAATGGACTCACAGTTCCATGTGGCTGTGGAGGCCTCACAATCATGGTGGAAGATGAAAGGCATGTCTTACATTGCAGCAGGCAAGAGCAAATGAGAGCCAAGTGAAAGGGGAAAACTCTTATAAAACCATCAGATCTTGTGAGACTTATTCACTACCACAAGAACAGCATGGGGGAAACTGTCCCCGTGACTCAATTTTCTCCCTTTCCACAACACATGGGAATTATGGGAGTTACCATTCAAGGTGGGATTTAGGTGGGGACACAGGCAAACCGTATCACTTGGTATGTAGAAGCATCACCCTGATCTCTACTTCCACGTTCATGTGAAATTCTCCCTGTATCTGTGTCCAAAATTCCCGCTCCCCCCTTTTTTTTGAGACGCAGTTTTGCTTTTGTTGCCCAGGCTGGAGTGTGATGGCGCTATCTTGGCTCACCGCAACCTCCGCCTCCTGGGTTCAAGCGATTCTTCTGCCTCCCAGGCTCCAGAGTAACTGGGATTACAGACATGCACCACCATGCCCGGATAATTTTGTATTTTTAGTAGAGAT
This sequence comes from Papio anubis, assembly GCF_008728515.1. NCBI lineage: Eukaryota > Metazoa > Chordata > Mammalia > Primates > Cercopithecidae > Papio > Papio anubis. The sequence goes on along the minus strand of NC_044982.1, from coordinate 9,427,081 downwards.
GGGGTTTCTCCATGTTGGTCAGGCTGGTCTTGAACTCCCAACCTCAGGTGATCCCTCGGCCTTGGCCTCCCAAAGTGCTGGGATTACAGGCATGAGCCACCATGCCTGGCCCTCAAATTTTCCGTTTCATAAGGAAACCAATCATATTGGATTGGGTCCACCCTGAAGACCTCATCTTAATTTGCAATGACCCTATTTACATATACAGTGATATTCTGAGGTAATATGTGTTAAGAGTCCAACATATAATTTTAGGGGAACATGAGTCAACCAGAACCATCATCATCGTTATTACTATTTAGTTAATAAGAAGTAAATAATATGATCACTGCATCTGTCTTAGTCTGCTATAATGAATTATGGTAGACCTTGTGGCTTAAATAATAGATTTTCTTTTCTCTCACAGTTCTAGAGGCTGGGAAGTTTGAGATTAAGTTGCCAGCATCTGTGGTCATTGTCATTGTCATCATTGTGTTGATTTGCTAGGGCTGTCATAACAAAGTTCTGCATGTTGAGTGGCCTCAGTTTGAGGTGAGGGGTCTCTTCCTGGATTGCAGATGCCCGCCTTCTTACTGTGTTCTCACATGGTGGAGTTCTCCCTCTTCTTATAAGAACACTAAATCCATCATGGCAGGCCCACCCCTGTGATCCTATATAAACCTAATTACATCTCAACGTCTACACCTCCAAATATTATCATATTGGAGGGTAAGGCTTCAACATATGAATTTTAGAGAACACAAAAATTCAGTCCATAACAGCCTTCTCCAGAGATTTACCTTTCCCTTCCCAGAGAATCAGTTATGCCAGTATGCCAAGATCAATTGTTTGGCATGGTGTGTTCAGAAAACCAGGTAAATAAATGTTCACCCTAGTTTTCAACCTTAAACTTGGTGCAGAACCACAGGCAGGGGCTGCCCACTTCTGTCTGGCATTTAGTTTTTCCCAACTCTTGTGGGCATCTCTGAAGAGTAGAACTATCACTTTCCCACAACATTATGTTGAGAAGTGGAATAAACAGAAAATGTTCTGTGATACCTTCATAGAGCAAACATCCTATGTGCAAACTCAGAATTTGCGAGTGACCTCTGCATGCAAACACATCACCTTGACTTGCAACCGTTACCATTCAATTTATTTACCCAGGAGGTCTTGTAAGACCTAGAGAGGCACCTGCGTGGTTTGCCTTCCCCACTTCCCCAAGTTTTCTCAGTATCTAGTGAATCTTTCAAGAGCTGGGAGAATTCTCTCTGAATTCTCTCAGGGGACCAGCCTTCTGGTCTTAGCATCTGTCCCCACATCCTCGCACAGGGTCTGATGGCTCCAACTTCCTGTTTATCAGGGAACCTCAGTGAGCTCAAGGATAAACTCAGTAAAGATACTGACCTTATCCAACTTACTCTGTGCCAGAGGCCCGTGGTCACCAAACCTCTTCAATGGCAACAGAAGACGCCAAACTCAATTACATGTTGTGAATAGTCACCGTCTTGTTCTGTTCTCTCATCTCTCCCAGCTGTGCCTTCAGGGTCCTCCAAGGGTCTTCTCCTTCCTCAATTCATCCCTTTGTACACTCCTGCCACAGCGGCATGCTACTTGGGCACATTGGTGTGAATCAGAAAGATGTGACACTTGGATATCTTCTAAAATGTTCAATTGAAATGCCTTTTGTTTTGCCACTATTGAGTTTCTATGGTGGGTAAGACCTACACAAAGATAAACAAAAAACAGGGAGCCACAGAGGTCATTTTTCATAATGCAAAACAACTAAGCATAACAAGTAATTTATTCAGGATTATCTGTAGTCATGGTTGGTTTCTACCCTCTCAGAGTTTATATGACATTTATATAATGTGCATAATATAATTATATATTTACATGAATTTCTCTTGTTTGTATTCATATATTTATTGTGAGCATTGCAATATGCATTCAGTTATTTTAAAAATAACTTCATGGAAATGCTTTTTAAACAGGAGCTCCTGTTAGACATTCAACATTGGAGTATTTCTGTCTTTTTTTACCTTCTAAGGGGCTGGTAAAGTTCAGTCCATTTGGAAACTGTCAGAGCTGAAAGGTTGCTTGGAGATTCCTCAGTGCAGACTTTTTATTTCACAGATAGAGTGAGGATTCAAGAAGATAATTGATATACACAGGGTGTGTTGGAACTCTGGTTTCATGGTTCCCAGTTCAGCATAGGCACATGTATGTGCACCTCTATCCCTGATATTCATCACTAAACTCTTGCATTAACAGCAATCCCAGTCTTTGAGTCTGTGCCTAGAACGTTGATCTACCTTCATGTTTTAGCATCAAGTATGTGTTATTGAATTCCTTCCAATTTATTTAATTCTGTTTTCCACAGTTCAACTATATCACCATCATCACCACCACCATCACCACCATCATCACCACCACCATCGCCACCATCATCACCTCCATCACTACCACCATCACCACCACCATCATCATTACCAACCCTTCATCCCGCCACTTGATAACATCCATCCACTCCACCATTCCATTATCCACCATCCCTGTCCATCCATTCCTGTCCACCATCGTCCATCCACTATCCATTCCATCCATCCTGTCCATCCACCACCATCATCCATCCACCACCACCATCCGGCATCATTGCCACCATGATATCGTCATCACCACCTGTGATCATCACCATCGTCACCCAGCGTCATTGTCACTGCAGATGTCGTTATCACCACCACCATCCGTCCGCCGCCGCCACCAGTATCCGTCATCCGCCGCCGTCGTCCGCCGCCACCGTCGTCCGTCCGCCACCGCCGCCGGGTCATCGTCATCCGCCACCGCCAGCGTCACGTCCGCCTGCCACCATCATCGTCCACCACCACCGCGGTCGTCGTCGTCATCCGCCACCGCCGCCACCAGCATCGTCATCCTGACCATGATCCATCCACCACCACCATCCCTGTCCATCCATTTATTATCCACCATCCATTCCATCCACCATCCATCCACCCTTCCATTGATCATCATCCATCCTGCTGTCCATTCCATCCACCACCATGATCCATCCATCTTCCATCCATTATCCTTGTCCACCACCATCCACCACCATCCATCCACCACCATCCATCCTCCACCCTGATCCATCCATCCATGTCCATCCACCATCAACCATCCACCATCACCACCCAGTCATCATCCATCATCCGCCACCACCACCGCCAGCATCATCCATCACCACCGCCACCATGATCATCCATCCGCCGCCAACCATCCACCACCATCCACCATTATCCACCATCCATCCACCATATCCATCATCCACCATCCATCATCCACCACCCTTCCTGTCAGTCCATCCCACCATCTTCCACATCATCCACCATTCCAATGTCATCCACCACCACTGATCATGCCATCATCCTGCCACCACCACCAATATCATCATCACCACCACCATGATCATCACCACCATCATCACCAGCATCATTATCACCACCACCGATATCATTATCACCACCACCATCACCATCACCATCATCATCACCACCACCACCATCATCAAAGGGAAGTGACTAAGGGACATTGGCACTTAACGAGCTCTGCATCCCTCTACATCAGGAACCCATGACCACAGCCATGTTGTCAGTATCATTCAGATCTATTTGTGCTTTTATTCCTTTCTCCTGCTAGGTATTCTTTTGATATCTTTACTTTTTTGAGTAAAACAAGTTTTTAAAGGAAATGTGTAAATATTAAATACATTTTAAAAATGATATAATCGTGATGATGCCACCACCCACCATGCAGTGGTTTTCTCTTTGCTTATTCCTTTTCATGTGCATGTCTATGCCATTTTGCATTCTTCCATTTGGACAAAACATATTGCATTTTTCCATTTGGACAAAATTTCCTACGTTTGTTTCACTTGCAGTAAAATGCACAAAGTATACAATTTACGATCTTAACTGTACATTTTTATGAGTACGGTTCAGTGGCATTAAGTACATTCACATTGGTGTGCTACCAATACTACAATTCCTCTGCAGAACTCTTTTCATTTTGCAAAACTGAAACTCTGTACCCATTACACAACTCCCCATACCTCTCTCCCTGAGCCTCTGGCAACTACAGTTCTACTTTCTGTCCCTATGAATTCGACTACTCTAGATAACTCATATCATCGTCAAATGGAGTCATCCAGTCAAATGGAATCATCCAATACATGCTCTTTTTTGACTGGCTTATTTCACTTAGTATAATGTCCTCAAGGTTCATCCATGTTGTAGCATGTGTCAGAATTCCTCTCCTTTTTAAAGCTAAATAATATTCTATTGCATGCTTATTCCACATTGTATTCATCCAATCATCTGAATCCACCATTATTTTTAATGACTTCATGATACTGCTTTATGCCATTGTATTATAATGTGCTTAGACTGTTTTATTGATTTTTTCTCACTTAAAGCTATGTATCTGTCTGGATTTTGTTCCTCTAAAATGGGAATCAAGCAGAGTTTGGCCATTCATACATTCATCAATCTCTGAGTGTTTACTATGTGCCAGGTGCCATAATAAAATTGGGAGAATAGAACTGGATAAGCTGTGGTTCTCACTCTTGAGGAGCCCACCATTTAGAGGGAGCCAGAAAAATTAATTGAGCAGTATAATTCGGTGCCTGGAATACAACAAGTAGTTTTCCCCATTTTCCTCCCGCTGTTAATTTTTACTTTCTTTTTGTCTTGCTGCTGGTGCTTGCATCTCCATGAAAGGCACAAACATTAGCTTGCATTTAACCAAGCACCCAATCTACCGCAAGACTCTAGAGCTGGCAGCCTGTCAGGAAACCCGTTTGGACTGTGTGAAGCTGTGACCCCCGACACACCTTTACAAAAAAGCACAATCAAATCTAGACACGAATTCATCATTTGCGAAAGATCGTTTCCTGCTGTCGTTATTGTGTGTAGCAGCTCCAGTGACATGTGCTGGCATGACAAGCCCCATTTAATCTCACTAATGCATCCTTTTCCACGGGCAAACTAAACCCAGACCCATTCCAAAAGAGCTGAACCCAGCCATCGCTTACCATAGGAATAACATTAAATACTAATGGGGACTGAAGACCCTGGGAACGGCTTGCTGAGTGATGGGCCTTCCTCGGAGGGAACTGCTGATGGGATTCTGCTCAGATCCAAATGAGGTGATGCTCTTGGCTCTTGAGTTAAGGTTCAGAGGTTTCGGTGGACCCTGTGCCCATTCCAGATACCAATAACTCTATCTAGCAAATGTCCACAGGAGGCCGGGTTGGACTTTGGTCTACATACCTTTTCTTCAACATTTCTCTTCCATCCACCCTGAAGTTGAGGACAAAACAAAGGCCTTTAAAACATCTAACAAGGACACTCTAACAGGGAATGGAGCTTTCAATGTAAGAAGAGCAATGAGCAGAAGGTGGTTTTCTCCTTTGAGTAAACATTCTCTTATCTCTTGAGGTCTTGGCACCTGTGGCTGTAGAATGATAGTCCTTTTTGAAAGATGCCACCTTCATCAGAAGGCCAAACAGGGCAAGATCATGGGAAAGGAGTAGGCAGCTGACTTTGGCAGAAAATAGTTTTTTCTCTTTCCTCTCTCCCAGTGAAGCCTTCAAAGCTCAGAAGGCCTTTCATGGGATTTGCTGGCCTCTTTCTAACCTGATGCCAGGTGGGCTAAAAACACAGTTCTCCAGGTAAGAAGCCAAGTAAGCATTCAAAGCTTGAAGCCTTTGCTGGCAACAAAGAGTGTCCTCTATTTTGTGCATTGCTCTAAAAGCAATTCAAATTATTTATGTGTAATTTAGTGGATCTAAGTGTTGTAGCAGTATTTGCAGCCTGTGCACACACCTGACCTTCTCAACAGGACTCACAGTCTTTCTGCATGATCTCAGACCTTCTGTCTGTTGGGCAGTCTAATGAGTAGAAAGAACTGCATAATTGGAAGGACTCCTAATGGCCTAGGTAAGGCACTGTATTCAGGAATGGGAATGGATTACTAGAAGGAAGAGAGGTAGAGCAGGAAGTCAGGTGACAGGCAAAGCAAAGAGACCATAGGCTGCATGGTGTCTTAAGTGGAAATAGGAGAGAAGGAGAAAGTCTTATGGGGAAGTTATGGGACAGCTTGAAGGTTGAGAGGGGAGTAAATAGGGAATGATGCTTTTAAAATGTTTTGCTGTAGAATGTGAATTGCACATCCTTCAATAGTCTATAGGATATTTCAGAAAAGATTTTAAGAATTACTTTTGACTGTCAAACTATTGTTTATTCAAAAGCTACTCTATGCAGAGACTGGACCTCTGGCCTGGTTATATTTGGGTTACAAATTTTTTAAGAACCAGTGTAGCCTAAAGCACAATGGTATCAATAGCTTTCCTCCCCAGTCATGTAACAGGGACTGTTTTCTAATTCAATCCTCATAACAGCCCCCATTGAGGTAGGTTAATATTGCCCAGTTTTATAGATGAAAAACCTAAGCCTCAGAGAGGGAACGTGACTAACTCAAGGTCACACAGCTGGGAAGTGCCCATAAAGTCCTTAGTGTGAGAGATTTGGGGTCCTCTAGGAAAAAGAACTCAAAGGAATGACATTGAGAAAGAGTAGCAGTGGCATGAGAATCAGGGACTAAGGACCTCATGTCTCTTGATTGATCTGAGCACACGATTTAGCCCCTCTCATTGTGATCTGAGGAGCACGCCACTTTACTTTCAACTTCATGTGCCATCATTCCAAGCTGTAGGCCTTCAAGGCTGAGGGAATAAAGAGGAGAATAAGAGTGAGAAAGATGGAGGCAGAGGCAATTATCTGAAGATAATTGATTTTAATTTACACATTAACTTCTTTAGCACCGTGAAATCTTCGAAACAAAGATGCCCCTGCCAAACATTGACCCAATCATCCTCATGACCACTGGCACTGCAGGCATCTCTAGGCATCTCTCAGGGGTCTTCCGTTGGAATTCTGAGAATGTTACCACTTCTTCACTAAAAACAACAGCCACAGCAGCAATCATACTCCCTATACATTCTGTGCTTCATGCTGGTTTAACCCTTTCAATCTATAAATTGGGAACATCTTCAAGGCAAGAACGTGGTTAACCTGGTCCCACTCGTTTTTGAAGCCTCCATGTGTGTGATGGCAAAGGACTCCATAAACTCTACACCCTTAATGAAAGCTTGGAGATTGAATTATAGCTAAGAAGCCTGAGGTTCAGCAGTGATGGGACTTGGCCAAGGCCACACTGTATGTTACCATGGAAGTAGCTCTAGAGCTGAAACGGTTAGATGACAACATAGAAGAGGTCAAGACAATACAATATCTGTAGCAGATAAGAAAACCATAGCCCTACTTTTTCATTTCTTTCATCTTGCATTTCAAACTTAATTCTTCTTTGGCTGCTGAATAATTTAATGCATGGGTTCTGCCATCAGAACTAGGTTATAAACTCTCAGAAGGGAGAACCACATTTCTACTGTAGTGTTCCTATAGGAGAAGTTGAGAACATAGTAGGAAGTCCATACTCATTGGCAGAATTGTATTGGTTCAGGTACCTATTGTCTATAGCATCCACAGTCAGACTGTACTGCCTCCATGAGCCACCCATAAGCTCTGTGAATGAGTTGCTTAGTCTTTTTTTTTTTTTTTTTTTTGAGAGACAGAGTCTCGCTCTGTTGCCCAGGCTGGAATGCAGTGGCCTGATCTTGGCTCACTGCAAGCTCTGCCTCCTGGGTTCACACCATTCTCCTGCCTCAGCCTCCTGAGTAGCTGGGACTACAGGCACCCGCCACCACGCCCAGCTAGTTTTTTGTATTTTTAGTAGAGATGGGGTTTCACTGTATTAGCCAGGATGGTCTTGATCTCCTGACCTTGTGATCCGCCCACCTCAGCCTCCCAAAGTGCTGGGATTACAGGCGTGAGCCACTGCACCCGACTGAGTTGCTTAGTCTTTCTAAACCTCAACCTGGCCATCTGTAAAATGGGGACAACAGTAGCTCCTTTACAGGGTTGTTGTAAAGATTTAATGAGGCACTCAGCACATTGTCTCATTCAATAAAAGTTAGTTACTAACTTTTTAATAAACATTCAATAACAGTTAGTTATTATACAATAAAGCAGGCGTTTAATAAAACTTAATTTCTTTTATTATTACTGGTTTTATTAATATTATGATTCCCTCAAATGATTTCTCATTTTAAAATGGGAAAATATCTAAAAATCCTGTTCTATATTACTTCTCTCTCCTATTCTATTTAAAGATGATTCAACGTCTGTATCCCTTCATCTAACTAAACTTTAAAATTTGATTTTAAACTTCGATTGCCAGTGATCTGTTATCAATCTCTTACCAGTCTTCCCTTTAGGTTAAACATGGCCCCAAATGAGCCTATTGAAGTCTAGTTACTTTCAGATATTCAACAATTACTCTCCCATGGTGTTCTAGACCTGGGCATTCAGAGATGGAGGAGAACCAACCCGGAGGAAGCCAGGGGCTGGAGCCAGGTAGGGTCACGGCCACCATGGTGTCAGGAGTGGGGTGCACCAGCTGAACCTTTCTTGGAGAGAGACTTCCTTCCTCTTAGTCCTAAATTCTTTTTCATTCCACCCAGGCCTTATGTATTTAAGAATGCATGACTCACCATTCCAAAGTACTGCGTCTTTTACCTATGCTTTCTCTACACTGCAGCCCCCTTCCAGCCCTAAAGGGAAGGGAGAGAGGGAAGTCATGTGAGTAACGCAGGTGATGGTGGTGTGTGTGTGTGTAGGGGGTGCGGGGGGCATTCCTCTCTCCTTCTCCTTAATCAGGGCCAACTGGCTGACAGTCTCTGCCCACAGGACACAGTGATAAGAAAGGAACAGCCGAGAGCCTGGACAGAAGAGAGCCTGGAAAGACTCCACCCCCTTCTTGCGATCCTCTCTTTTCTCTAAGTGCTCAGGGAAGAGAGGGAATAGGATTTATACTGATACTTTTCATAACAGAAAAAAATAACTAGCATTATTAAGCGGTCATTATGATTCAGCAACTGTGTTCTAAACACTTTACACTTGATCTCAGTTATTTCTTACAATAATTCTCTAAATTTGTTGATGTTAATTGTGCCCATTTCACAGATAAGAAAATTGAGGCTTCAAGACATCAAGTCACTTACCTGAGGTTCCACAGCTTAGAATTAGTAGAGTTAGAATTTAGTATTCTGGCTCCAGAGCCGGCAGTCCCACTTCTCCCAGGACCCTGAGGTTGGGGCTCCCTGCCTGGGGTCAGTGCAGGATTGACCTGACCACAGTTGAGGTATATGCCACATAATGGTCTGCACAAGACACAACTGATTCTTTTTTTTTTTTTTTGAGATGGAGTCTCACTCTGTCACCTAGGCTGGAGTGCAGTGGTGCAATCTCAGCTGACTGCAACCTCTGCCCCCTGGGTTCAAGCAATTCTCCTGCCTCAGCCTCCCGAGTAGCTGGGATTACAGGTGTGTGCCACCACATCCGGCTAATTATTGTATTTTCATTAGAGAAGCGGTTTCACCATGTTGGGTAGGCTGGTCTTGAACTCCTGAACTCAAGTGATCTGCCCACCTCCACCTCCCAAAGTGCTGGGATTACAGGCGTAAGCCACCTCACCCGGCCACAACTGATTCTTAAAGTTCATTTGCTAGAAGAAAAGAATGCAGATGTCCTTCTTTATACATCTTATGAGAGGACTACAGAGAAGGATTTTAATTCGTTTTTGCCCTTTACACAACCTAAGGGAAGGAGTGAGATCCACTGCGCACTACCATGGTGGGCCGTGGGTGGTGAGGGGAGAAGTCTAAATCACTTGTCTGTAGATTTTCCTGCTGCCCAGGGATTCTGGGAAGCCTTTGCAGCGGTGGCATGTGAATTTTCAACACTTTTTTACAACCACTGTGAACTATGTAAGGCTTAGTCTCTGCTTTTGTGAGTTTGGAAGACAGTTTATATATGTGAGGTTTTATACATAGCCGATTAAAATACAAACTACACAGAAAGTACATACCGAGAGCTGTGTGGCTGCATCACACAAAAAGCATTAATTGTTTCTAGAGATGAAAATGGACAGTGCGGTCAGAAAATCTTCCACAGATGATAGGGCATTTGAGTTAGGGTATGAAGAGATGAATAGGAGTTTGCAAAGCAGAGAAAGGGGGAGCATGAATACTTTTTAAACTGGCAGAATATCCTAAGCTGATGCTGCAGTGCACTCTCTAATGCACTAAGATCCTACATTGTTTCATTCTTTTTTCTGTTCCTTTAATCAAGTACTTTTATAAAACAGCCTGTGGAAGTTAAGATGAGTACTCCGAAAATCCAAAATATTTCTCTCCTTAAGTTCTCTGTTTGGTCTTTGAAACAGAAACTGTTTTTAGGAACGAAAGGAAGGCAATCCTAATTGATTTAGAATTTCTCAACTGCAGATCAGAATTGAAGATTAAAGAATGGAAATGTAAATTTAAAAAATGGGGGCATCTTCAGCCCTGCCTTTCCCCCAAAGGCACAGCATGTGAGGGTATGTGCCCCTAGATCGAGGCCATATCCCATGTGGGTGTTCACACTCTGCATCAAGGATGCCGTGTGCAAAAGGCAGACAGGCTTGGCTGCTGGGCATGAGAGCTGACTTGCAATGCTGCAGCTTTGACAGGGATTTTGGAGGTTTAGAACCTTCAGTCCTGCTTATTGGAGTCCCCATGAAGTGCTCGGATGAGAGAGTTGGAAAGTAACATGGCCTCTAAGCTTGGTAACACTGGAGTAGGGGTTCACTTTCAGGACCACCCACATCACTTTCCAGAACATTCCTTAAGCTTAGGTGAGGAGAAGCCTGGCTTCGCAGTTGACACCCATGAGTGCAACGTTTGCCATTGCTGCTTGACATAAGGAACACTGTGAACCCAGCTTCTGGCTAGATCCTACCAGCAGGACTGGGCCTGCCCCAGAACCTCTGCCTCTGTAGTTCTTCTCAGCACAGAGCAGAAGGTGCTAGGAAGCTGGTGGAAAGACGCTTATAGCCACCTGCCTAGGTGACGATGGATTGGGCTGAGTATGGGAGGAGGGATCAGCCTATACTCCCACATGGATTTCCACCTCTGACTTGAAAACCAGACCTCTGGAAAAGTTCAAACCTGGGGTGGAGTCCCTGGTTGTCCCTGGTTACTTGGCCGATCTCCAGGCTGGCCTGAAAGGTAGCTCTTGCCGAGTAATGTTGGTATCTCCTGCTGTTTGCACTGGGACTGTAAAATCCCCTTGGTGCTTGACTATCACCTACACCCTTGGGCATCAGATGGCCTCTGCTGCTCTGGGAGATGGGAATGAGGACGAGGCCCATCTCAGCTCAGCCCGGCCTGCTGGACCTGCCACTCAACTAGGAAGACACCGTCCTGCATCCTGGGAACCCGCAAGCGGCCCTTTATCTGATCTCCCCTAAGCATGGCCCGATGATCAGGGGTTATGTGGGCTTGAGATTTCCATGTGATTGTCTGGGAGATGGGGTTGCAGAATCTCCTTCCCACGGAGTGTCCCACATGTGTAACCTTCTCTCAGCTCAGCCAAGAGTCACCTCCCCGTTGGTCTCTGCTGAGAGAGATTTCCTGGAGCCCAGCCTGGACTCAGGCTGGGGCTGGAGACGTAGAGCCCATTCATAAAGCCAGCTGCCCAAGCTCAAACCCCAATACCAGGAGGGGTGAGGATGGTGGCCTTGATGAAGGAGCAAAGTGGACGTGGAAACATCCCATGTGTCTTGTAAGTCAAATTCCCCATGGTGCACAGAAGTAGGCATGGTGAGCCCTTCCGTAAAATCTAGAATTAAGCACTGCAGTCTTCCTGTGGTTCCCAGCTCAGCCATGCTGCTCACATACCTTGCATGAGCTGGTCCCTGGTCTGACATCTTCTCTCCACCCATGTTCTCCTCTCTGCATACTTCTAAGCAATGCACAAAACCTTCCTGTATGATTTCAGCCCAGAATCCCCCAGCTGAGAATTAGTAAATTACATAACTCTCCTGTGATTCCACTTTTCTCAGTGGTAAATGGAGATAATAGTAATAATTCCTACACATTCCATGTCACTGATGTGAAGTTTAATAAAGTCAATATCCATTCAGAACTTGGACTTCTGGTTAAGAAGAACGGATTGAACGTGCACATTTGGCTTATCACCTTCCTCAAATCCACCCAAAAATAGTCCATGGAGATGTGGGCATATATAACCCAACAAGGGCATGTAAGATGTGGGGTGAGAACAGCAACAGCCTGTGTAAGGTAGAAAGCATGCAGGGAGGGTGATGCTTCCTGCAAACCCGAGGCTGCGTACACTAAGGGAGCCTTGGGTGAGAGTGGGGACAGCCAGAGCTGCCCATCTGCGCTGCAGACTCTGAAGGCCCCAGGAAACTGGGACACCGCCTCTGGATAATGATAATGCAACTGGAAATAATTGTCTGTTCAAGGATGACTTAAGAATGACTTCAGAGGCAGGTAGATCATCCTTACGCCATCTCTGAGAAAAACCAGAGCTGAGCATCCATAGATAGAGGGGTAGAGGGGGCACTGGATGGAATAGAGGAAGGACGTGAAATTTTGCATAGGAAACACCAGAGCCCCAGCCTGGTCCTCCTACTGGGGCTCCAGGACTCCCTCCCTCTGGGATGGAAGGATTCTTCTCCGGGGCAGCTGATCGATCCCAAAGAGACCAGAAGGTGCTGATGTTGGGGCTTCTGAGAGGAGTTTGTCCAGTCAGGCTACCCTGGAATGGGGCTTCCAGAATATTCTTGGGTGCCCTGCTCATCCATGTGAGCTCACAGTCGATGGGTGCCAGGCATTTGAGGAACGAAAGCTTTAGGAAAAACGGCCCACAGAGAAAGCACCTTATGTGAAAAGCAGACTCTGTCACAACCAGAATTTGCGTCCTCTGTGCCAGGTCCTTGGCCTCTGCAGGGCTGGTGCATGCCATCCCCAAGGGCGGAATGTGTCCGCCAGGGAGGCAGGAAGGGCTCCCCTGAGCTTATAGCTGTGACTACCAGGTGGCCACTCGGGACCTCTGTCCAGGAGACCAGTGCCAAGTGCTTTCTGAAAACATCGGCAGCAACAAAAATTACCCATGTGCTTCCAATTACAGAAAACCTATACAGACAATCAAAACCTCTCAGAGTCCCATCACCAGTAATATTTTGGTGTATTTCCAGTCCATCTTTTTTCTGTGTATATGCATATTTTTCTTTTCAGCTCAGTATGGATCGTAATATATTTACCATCATGGAAACATTCTCAATTAGTAATATGTCATTAATAGTTTCCAGAGCCATGAAATATCCTTCTACAATTTGATTATTTATTTATTTATTTATTTTTCTTTGAGATGGAGTCTCGCTCTGTTGCCCAGGCTGGAGTGCAGTGGTGAGATCTCGGCTCACCGAAAGCTCCGCCTCCTGGGTTCACACCATTCTCCTGCCTCAGTCTCCTGAGTAGCTGGGACCACAGGCGCCCGCCACCACACCCGGCTAATTTTTTTGTATTTTCAGTAGAGACGGGGTTTCACCGTGTTAGCCAGGATGGTCTCGATCTCCTGAGCTCATGATCCGTCTGCCTTGGCCTCCCAAAGTGCTGGGATTACAGGTGTGAGCCACTGCACCCGGCTGATTATATTTTTTAATGGTGGCATGTTATTTCATCATACAAATGTGCTAGAATACACTTTTATAATACTCTCTTCAAAATTGCTTGGGTCATATAGACGTTATGCTGGATACTTGAAAAATATAATCACAAAAAGAAAAATAAAGTTATTTATAGTCCTACCACCCAATAAGCATGGCAAATATCTTGGCATAGATATGTTAAAGACGAGTAGTTTTTCAAAGATTGTATGCTACTGTACATATTTTCTTGTAACTTGCCTTTAAACTGATATATCAGAAATCTTCCCATGAAAAGAAATTACGTACACCCACAACACGGAATACTATGCAGCCATTAAAATAATTATTATTTTTAATCATCATAATATGATTTTTAAATCCCTGTGATTAAAATCATAATGATTTTAATGGCTGCATAGTATTCTGTGTTGTGTATATGTAATTTTTCAGTAATTGCATATATGCGTAATGAAATTGATCCCAAAATGTCACTATTACATATCGTCATTGAATATATATCTTTGGTTACATTTTAGAGTACTTCTAACAGAAGAAATAACTAGAGATCCTATTTTTTTGTTGTTGGGGGAAGGGTACTGTATTAGTTTTCTGTGGCTGCCATACCATAGAAAATTTAGTGACTTAAAACAACATCAATTTATTATGTTACAATTCAGGAGGTCCAATGTCTAAAATAGATCTTACTGGGCTAAAGTCAAGGCGTGGCAGGCTGCGTTCCTTTTGCAGGTTCTAGAGGAGACTCTGTTTCCTTCCTTTTTCAGCTTCTAGAGGCTGCCTGCAATTCTTAGGCTCACAGCCTCTTCCTCCATCTTCAAAGTCAGCCATGGCTGGTCCAGTCCTTCCCACATCCCATCATTCTGATACTACCCTTCTGTCTCCCCCTTCCACTGTTAAGAACCCTTGGGATTATATTGGGCCCACCTGGTCAGTCCAGGATAATCTTCTTCTTTTAAGGTCAGCTGATTAGCAAAGTTAATTTTATCTGCTGCTTTGATTGCCTTTTGAATATAATTTAACATATTCACAGCTTCTGGAGATTAGAATGTGAGCATCTTTGAGAGGCTGTTAGTCTGTCTACCATAGGTGTGGGCTTAAAAATTAGGGTTTAAGTGAAAATTGGCCTCCTCAAATGGTGTGACTATTACAGTCTCTCCAAGCAGTACATGTAATTTTCTAATCCCCCTCATGATATCAACATGGAGTATTATTGCTTTAAAAAAATTATGGCCAACTGGTTGTAGTGGCTCACACCTGTAATCTCAGCACTTTGGGAGGCTGAGGTGGGAGGATTGCTTGAGGCCAGAAGTTTGAGACCAGCCTAGGCAACAAAGCAAGACTGTCTCTACAAAATAAATAAGTAAATAAATAAATGTTAGCCAGGCATGATGGCTCATTCCTGTGGTCTCAGCTACTCAGGAGGCTAAGGTGGGAGGATTGCTTAAGCCCAGGAGTTTCAGGGGGTAGAGAATGATAACTGTGCCACTGCACTCCAGCCTGGGTGAAAGAGTGAGACCACCATCTCCTTAAAAAAATTTTTTTTTTGTAAATCACTGCCTCACTGCCAATTTAAATAGCTAAAATGTTGTATCTGATTATTTTGTTAATTTTTATTTCTTCGATTACTTGTTATGTAGATTTTTTTTCTAAAAGATCATTGGTCGTTTAGATTTCTCCTTTTGTAAATTGCCTGTTCATATTATTTGCCCATTTTTCTGTGGTTGGGGGGCATCATCTTCTTTATTTGTAAAAGATCTCTTCATGTTAAAGTTACTATTTATATCCATGTCAAATATATTTTGTCCTGGTTTAAAGCTTATTCTTTAATCTTATTCTTATATTTTACAGCCAGGATCTTATCTTTTCTGTGTAGATTATATCAGTATTTTCTCTTTTGGTTTCTTCCTGGGTTCTGTGACTACTATGGTTAGTAAGATTTTTCTCATCTCTAGTTATAGAAATATTTACTAATGCTTTTCTATTTTCCATTTGACCATTTAACTCTGTAATTCATTTTAAATTTTATTTTAGTTATAGGGAGAAGTTAGTCATCTCCTTATTCTTCTCCCCGTTATTTTGGTAGCTTGCACTGAGCCTCTTGATGTTATACTCTCTGGAGCACATGATTTGGGTAGATAACCTTAAATTTTTGTTGTTGTTTTTTTTTAATCACAAAGATGAGGCTTTTGCTGCCAAGAACTCCTTGCCATTTTAACACAGGTGTTGCTATTTTCCTGGTGTCTAGGGCCAACAAGTGCAATTCCTACAATGGAAAACAAGTCAAAGCCTTCCAGATATCACTGCATGTAAGAGGAGAATAAATGCTTTGATTCCAGCATGGCAGGACCACAGGCTGCTGGGGGACCATTAAACTCTTTTTGGAACTTGCCAGTTGTTTATTTCCAGTGTCTGCCCTTGCAGGCACAGCCAGGGGAGCCATCCTTTTCTTTGTGAACATGTGCTGGGTGTGATCTTGGATGAGTACTTCTACCTGGAACAAACAACAGGCAGGCAGGATAACGAGAGGCCGTTTCCCGTGATCATTGCCATCTGAAAGCACCATATCAACACCGCTTTATTTCTGGATAATGCACAACAAAGGGAGGAAGGAAAGAGACCACTGTGGGCCCAGCTGCTGCCCAGTACCCCTGAGCCTGTGTGGGGAATGTTTGCTTCAGCCTGGGCTCCAACCCATCCCTAGACAAGATCCTTTTCCAATGGCTTGCGCTTCTCTCTCTCATTCATTTTCTCATCCATTCTGTGTGTCTTTCTAGGCAGAGGGGCTACTATGGAGGGAAAATGGAGAAGATCCCTGGCTTCGTGGCACTTAGAAGAACTTCATGGAGGAAACAGACACTAAAAAAGAGACAAACTGGAACATAATTGCACATCGTGACAAATGCATTGAAGAATTCAAGCAGGATGTTGAGCTGCAGAATCCTGGGCGTGGAGAGAAAACTCCTTTGGGTGTCAGGTGTAGGAAGGCCCCTCTCCCCAGGCATCCACCCCGGGCCAGTTGGAAGCCTCTGCATTTCTCAAGCACAGCCAGGTCTTTCCTTTCTACCCTTTTGTCCTGGTGGCCTCTAGGTCCCCAAGCACAGGTCTCAGTTCTGATGCTAACTCCTGTAGGACGTCCTTTCTGCAGGAGACCACTCCCCTATCTCCCTCCCCTACACCCTCAGTTACTCTCCCACACATCTCCTGTTTATCTCATTCAGAGACCAGGTCCCACTGAAGTGACCTCTCATCATCATTTATGTATTGGTTTAGGTCTGTCTGCCCACTAGGAACAGAAGCTCCACGCAGGGAAAGAGCGTGCCTGCCTTATTTACCACTGTACTCCCAGCGATGAGCATAGCCTGGCCCTTAGTGCTTAGCAAATATTTACTGAATGAGTGAAAGAGCGCATGGTGGCTTTGGAGGAGCAAAATGAGTCAAAGAGCCCTAGAGGTTTGGAGCTGTCAGATACAGTGCTTGGATGTATAATGGAGCTGTAAGGAACCACCTCCTTATTCCTAGGCTTCTAGAAGCATCCACTCCCATCCAGAGGCCTGCCACAGAAACGGTTACCAGGTAACCTCATTCCCTCGGGCCAGCCAGATACTGTCTGCTGGGCATTTTGGGGTTATGACATGGAAATTCTGACTCCGTTGGCTGTTGGGAGACATTTGCAGGCTCATGGATATGTCTGGGCCAGGGTTGGACCACAATCAGCCAGAGCCAGGTGTCCGCTGAGGTCACAGGGGTGCGGGAACAGAGAGGCCAGCAGAGGAAGCCAGTCTGCAGAGAGAAGCAAAGATGAGAGGTGGGCGGATTTGTGGAGCAATAGGGGCGAGCACAAGTCTGAGAGAGAGGGAGGATAGAAGGGAGAGATGACAGCAGCAGTGGCCTGGCCTCTCATCTCTCATGGGGAGGGTGTGGGCTCCAAAGAACACGCCTGGTTTTGAATCCTGGCTCCACCTCTTATTAGCTGATGACTTTGGGCCTATTCCATGACTTATCCGCGAGTCAGTGTCTTCATCTGTGAAACTGGGATAAAATGTTTCCCACGAGGATCTCATGAGGTTGCACGATCTGGTCTGAGGTCCACCCCCATCTCCGGTACTGCTTCTGTTTTTGTAAAATGTTTTGGGGAGCGTGGACCAAGGGGATTTGCTGCCTGCAGAAGCTCTCTCTGGCATGAGGCTGCCAACCTGTTTCACTTTACAAGTGAGTTTCAGCAGGAGGGAGGCTGCACACAGCTGTGGAGTGGAGGCCCTTCACAGAACACGGACGATCAACTTCCTGCCACAGGCCTGCCCACTGGTCAGACCCCGTCGACAAAGCCATGAGCCTCACTGTTGGGCGCTTGGACGAGCCCAGGCCCGGGGTAGATCCCGGCCTCCATCCCACTCACTAGGAATTGTTAACAAGGGTGCAGACACTCAGCCGCCAGCCATGTGGAGCTCTGAGTTGAGAGAACCCCGTTCTGCTGCAGGGCTACCCCGGGTCCAGAATTGTAAAAATTCTGTGTGGCAGTCAAATGTCCTTCCCCCCATAAGGTTTGCACCTTTCGCCAGCCTCCTTATTCTTTAAAGATTGAGAGAGGAATGAAAGGAGAGAGAGGAGAGGGGAAGAACAGAAGGTGGAAACACTGGGGTTGCAGTTTGCATATTTTACGACATTTTAGATCACTTTGTTAGGCTCAAAATAGAGTTTGCACTGAATGATGCTGGCCTAGACTAAAACAAATTGGATAGAACAACTGAGGCTATGGGTTGTTCTTCATAGTCACTAGTGGTCCCCGGATTGGTGACACCTGACTTCCTGTACGGAATCAGAAAATCATTGAGTCTCAGGGTTTCAAGTGACCTCACGAACCATTGCCAAGGACCACGCACCAATCTCATGGGAAGGTTTTTCTTTCGGTGGAACCGGAATCTCCTTCTCTGAAGCAGCATCCATTCAGATCCTTCCTCTTCCAGGCCCCAATTTCCCTGCTTCTTTAACCCACTGGGTTCTGATAAGATGCTAGGGACACCCCTTCGTCCCTGGCTCCTTCTCCCCTGCACGCTCGCCTGGCTATTACACTGATGAAGACAGGCTAGGCTGAGCTGCCCTCACAGGAGCCCCAAAGCCACAGTGGCTGACGGATAAGGACACATTGCTTGCTTGTGCCACCCCTCCCTGGTAGCGGGGGCGCTGCATCATTTTCACCATGGGGTTCAGGCTGAGGGAGGGGACCCAGCCTGGGACTTCACCAGTCCTTAGGAGGGAAGGAAAAGAGCTCAACAGGGCTGTGAGATGGCTCTCAACACTTCTGTTTGTAAGCGGCCTACAGCCACCCTGCCCACGTGTGATCAACACAGCCAGTCACACAGCTGCGCCTGAATCTAACAGGGTGGGGGAAAGCATTGTCCTCTCTTGTCTTCTGCATCTCATGCCTTTAATGCAAGAGTCCTGTAACTAAGACCCTTTGCCCAGTTAAAGGCGAGTTAAAGCCTCAAGTTAAGTTGAACAGTGTCCTTCGATGAATGCAGTAGTAGTATTTGTTAATATTTTGGGAAGTCTCATAGCTTTGCTGTGCCCACAATTATAACTGGCGGTGCCAATATGTCATTTCCTAAGCTGTGACTCTTCCCTCACTCTCATCCCCTCATCATTCACTAGTCTCCCACTTCAGGTCTCACCTTCAATGTCACTTCTTCTGAGAAGCCCTCCTGATCTCTACACAGTGAGCACTTCTGGTCTCTGGTCTCACTCTCTGTAATTCTTTTTCAAGGCTAAGCACTTGGCCAACACCCATTTTTTGGCTAGACTGAGGAAGGGAACAGTGTCTGTCTGGTTCAGTGCAATTCCCCGTTGATCATAGGATGAGGCTTAATGTATCAAAGGCACTCAAAAAATATTGTTTGAATGAGTAGACAACTCAAAACATGAACACGTAACTCGTTCTCAAAGGATATTATTTTGTGGTGATGTTTTTTAAACAACAACAAAAAGAACTTTAAATTTCTGTACCCAAACCCTGATAGGCTCTTAGATTTGCCTGTCCTTTTGCGTATTTCAATTCCCTAAACTAGGGATTGTGGAAAGGCTGGCCAGGTAAGTTACTGTTCAAATCAGGACCATCTGTGAGAGTGAAGTGTATGAGTGTGTGTGTGTGTTGGGGGGAGGGCGGGGAGGTCTGGGGGGCGGAGCTTATCGCTAATGTCACCCTCTGGGACAAATCACACAGACCTTGCAAGGTGGAAAACAAAACACACACACACACTCTCACACACACGTGCATACGCCCTTTCAAGCATCGTCCAGGCATATTTTTCTTTTACGGCACCCCAAACTCCCTTGAGCCTTTTCTTTTATGAATTGGGCCCTTCTGTTTTACAGCCAGCACCATTTGCACTTACTGCAGAGCCGTATTACGGCCAAAGTCTCTCTCTTTTTTTTTTTTTTATAGTCCTGGAACATGGACCCCTGGAGAATGTCACTTCACAAAGCAACGGCCAGTAAACTTGGCTCATGCGTCAGCGAAACACTTCCAACAAAAGTGCATCAACTTCTGTTCTTACACATTGTCATCCTTCACCTTAACAAGCACACCCCAAAAAAAGTCCTCTGGTTTCTACGGCTTGTTAGGTCTATCATCTTTTTAATTAATAGTGTTTTTACGAAGCCGTCTGAACTGTGTCATTTCCATTATCAGAAACGCATTGCCATTAATGAATAATTTTCATTTCGGATCCCCGGTATCATGCTAGTTGATCTCCTGTTTCCATGCCTTCAAATGATAGCATCGTTTTCTGCCCACGATCAAATTTAATTTGGACTCTGATTATATTATGCTGTTGCGACTGAAGTGTCAATTTTTGTCAGGCAATTAGGAGCTATAACCTGTGAAGTTAAGTTTGATAGGCATTGTAATTGGATTGTTACAGTAATAGCCTGGAACGTTCTTTTTCCTCTTGCTTCTTTGATTCTTGATGCATACTCTCATCGTGAGAACAAAGACATTGGGTTATTATACAACCTTAGGATGTTTGAGACAACAAGATTGCAAGTTGAAGTTTTTGTAGTGGAGTGGGCTTCGATGTAACTCAAAGTGTGGGACGTTGAAAGTTTGAGAGATTTGGAAAAAATTAGAACAAAGAGAAAGTATCACAGAAAGCATTGTGTAAGAAGAAGTTAACGGTCTCCGAAGTTCACTTCAAGATTCCAGATAAGTCGCAAACAAAGATGAATCACAAATAGCTCAGAGTCACCTGACAGTTCCTCCCTCCCGCCCGCCTGTCTTCCTTCCTTCCTTCCTTCCTTCCTTCCTTCCTTCCTTCCTTCCTTCCTTCCTTCCTTCCTTCCTTCCCTCTCTCCCTCTCTCATTTCCTCCTCTCCTCTTGTTGTTCCTTTCTCCCTCCTCCTTTCTTTTCTTTCCCTCATTTCTACTAATTTATTGACACTGGACTAAATACATTAAATATTGTCATGGAAAAGACAAGCCCTCTATCCTCATGTAGTTTATGGTGTAATAGGAGAGAGATGGAAACAGATGTCACATCAAAAGAATGATATGACGAGATCCTTTAAGAGAATACCTGTGTGTATCAGCAGAGCCTGGACCTTGCTTTAAGAATGAGAGTTTGTCTGCAATGGGGAGGAGAGGAGAAGAGAGTGGTGCAGTGTGTGGGAACAGCTTGTGCAGAGGCCTGGGCACAGCAAGGATTTGGAGCCATAATAGGAATGAATGAATGAGGCATATGTTGACTTTCCGATGTCACCGTGAGCACCTTAAGGGCCCTGGAAAAGACATCCTAAGCAGCTTGTGCCCCACTAGGAAGCATCAGCTAGTAAGAAGATGGACCTAGTTTCAAATCCCATTTCTGCTACTTCCTGGCTGTGCCACCTTGGGCAGTGCATGCCACCTCACTGACTTTAGTTTCTCTATAAAACAAGGTCAGCCGGGTGCAATGGCTCACTCCTGTAATCCCAGCACTTTGGGAGGCTGAGGTGGGTGGATCATGAGATCAGAAGATTGAGACTATCCTGGCTAACATGGTGAATCCCCGTCTCTACTAAAAATACAAAAAAAGTAGCCAGATGTGGTGGCGGGCGCCTGTAGTCCCAGCTACTCAAGAGGTTGAGGCAGGAGAATCACTTGAACCTGGGAGGTGGAGGTTGCAGTGAGCCGAGATTGTGCCACTGCACTCCAGCCTGGTGACAGAGCAAGACTCCACCTTAAAAACAAAACAAAACAAAATAACAAAACAACAACAACAAAAAAACAAGGTCTATTATGAAGGATGGAGTGGAGTGGGGCAAGTCACCATGCTGGGCACACAGGAGGGCCTCCCAGGGATTTTATCCCTTCTGCTCTCTGCCCCTGCCCCCAGTGTCAGATGGGGTAGGGCACAGAGTAAGCAGCCAATTAATAATAAGTAATTAGCAATAAATCATTAATAATAATAATTACTAAAATAGCAATAATTAATTATTAGTTAATATTAGTAATAATGATTACTACTACTAATATGGGATCATGTTTGCTCTAATAATTTATACTTCCAAAAGCTCTTTTGTCTGTTTTTCTCTCTTGGTCCTTGGTGACCCGGTAAGAGGCTCTCTAGGACAGATAATAGACACCGACTTTACTGATCAGGACAAGGGGGCTCGGCAGGGAGGCCACTTGGCCAGAGTCCCATGGCTTATGTGTGATGAAGGGAGTGCCCCAACTTGCATAGTTTTTTGCAAGTTGCCCTTTTTTTTTTGTAGAGCCCTGACCCCATGAAAAGTGTCTGAAATAAAGTGTAAAGATGGGGGAGAGCACAGCAGAAGGTTTGGGCTGAGCTCTGGGACTCGGTGGAAAGCATCCCCACTTGGAGGTGCTCATAAGTCAAAACCCCTCTGGGAGAGGAGACAAATGGGAAGGCAGATGGAAAAGCTTTTGGTGGAGCCAATTTGCAGATCTGTAAAATGAATTCTTTCCAGCTTACTGTGCTTGCTCTTATTTCGCTCCTTGACCCTTCCCTCAAAACCCAAATCTCCAAGTCAGCTCTACTTGTCCCCCTCCAGGTTAAGATGCTGCCCCTCCAGGAAGCCTGCCTATCCTCCTATCCTCTTCTCTTTAAAGAGACCTCCACCTCTAAACTTCCATAGCAGTGTGTGCCTTCCTGTCTATGGCACTGGTCACTGTCCCCCAAGATTAGAACCATGTGAATGGGTATGGCATCTCCTCTGCAGATGGTGAACTCCTCGAGGATGGAGACTGCACCCATTCCATCCTTGCATTCCAGTGCCAGCAGGGCCTGTGAGTGGAGATGTGGTGGTGGGCAGATGTATTAGTCTGTTTTCACATTGCTGGTAAAGACATACCCGAGACTGGGAGATTTACAAAAGAAAGAGGTTTAATTGGACTTACAGTTCCATGTGCCTGGGGCAACCTCACAATCATGGCAGAAGGCAAGGAGGAGCAAGTCACATCTTACATGGATGGCAGCAGACAAACAGTGCTTGTGCAGGGGAACTCCCCCTTATCATACCGTCAGATCTTGTCAGACTTATTCACTGTCATGAGTACAGCATGGGAAAGACCTGCCCCCATGATTCAGTTACCCCCAACCAGGTCCCTCCCACAACACATGGGAATTCAAGATGAGATTTGGGTGGGGACACAGCCAAACCATACCAGCAGGTGACTCCCAGGAGGTGATGGAAGGAAGCACAGGGTTAGGTGTGGAAGTGAGAGAAATTGGGACTTGGTTGATTTCAGCAGAGCAGGGCACTGGCTGGTGATTCACAGGAGCATGTTGGAAATGAAGTTGAACAGCCAACAGAACTCTTGGACTGAAGAACAACTCAAGAGCCATTGAGAAGTCACCAAGAGCGCTGTTTCACTGAGAAGGAAACTTGAGTCTCTGAGAGATGAAGTGGCCTTCTCAAAGTCATAGGAGCAGGAAGAGGCACAGCCAAGACAGAACTTATATCTCCTGGTGGCACTTACTCAGTTTGGTGGAAATACCAGAACCACAAAGCCTTGGCATAGTTTGAGGGGAGACCATTGGGTCACTCCTGATGCTGCAGACCCAGTCCTGCTGGGGGGACTCTGGCATTGCCCTTTGGTCCTAGGTGGCCCCTGCACCACACCCACCTTCCTGAGGAACACAGTGATGGGGCTGGGCGAGGTCCAGCTGGTTCAGCTCCTTCACTTACCAATGCGTGACCTAACGCCATTCTCCAGGACATTCTGATACTGCCCAGTGCTGTGGCTTGCTGAGGTATTTGCTGGAGCTCATCCAAGGAAGCTCTTCTGCATACTGCCTGGCACATTGGCACTCAATGTAACCTCATCTTTTTTTGTCTCCATAGCTATTGCTGCTATTCTAGGCTCTGCTACTATCATCATAGAGCTGTGCCACCTGGGAAAGGGCCCTTCACCTTTCTGAGCCTCAGTTTCCCCACCTGATTGCCAAGGGCACCTTTAAGACTGCCATTCAATGACTCCTCCACCTGGCTTCACCTCTTCTGCCTGGACCACAGGCAAAGGGACAAGCAGCAGCATCGGGACATCTGGGGAAATGTCTTCAATACATAAAATGAAACTTTTGGGGGTCTGGCTTCAAGTTCATAACACTGGAGGATTAAAAGGAAAATGGTAGTAAAATGGTGATCTTAGGGAAGCTCACTGGGCTGTAGAGATGGGACAGGATGCCGTGTGAGGAGCTGCCTGCACAGGCAGGTGCTGGAGCAATTGAATGGGCTCAGGAGTGAGGTGTCCACAAGTTTGACTCCTGGCTTGACCACACTCTAACCATAGACCTCACCCAAGCAATTTGACCTCGATTTTTCTCATCTGTAAAATGGAGAGATAATAGTATCTACCTTATACTATGGGTGAGGATTAAGTGAGATAATACAATGACTACCCAGTTAGTGGCAACCACTGGGTCTGTGCTAGCACTTATTATTGTTATTGATCACCCATGGCTGCTACTCAATCACTGGGAAGGGGCAAGATCTTTGTCCCTAGTGTGGCCCAGATTTAACCCCTACATCATTTCCTTCCCCAAAGACATGTGCTTAGCTCTATAGGTGCTGGCGCTATACCTACTGAATACACTAAATAAGAAAATTCAGGGCTGCCCTCAAGGGGCTGTCTGTCTCCCTGCAGAGTCAGCCAAAGGAGTCTGTGTTAAGAAGAGATGGTGCATTCAGATAGAATGGCGATCATTAAAAAGTCAGGAAACAACAGGTGCTGGAGAGGATGTGGAGAAATAGGAACACTTTTACACTGTTGGTGGGACTGTAAACTGGTTCAACCATTGTGGAAGAGAGTGTGGTGATTCCACAAGGATCTAGAACTAGAAATGCCATTTGACCCAGCAATCCCATTACTGGGTATATGCCCAAAGGATTATAAATCATGCTGCTATAAAGACACATGCACACATATGTTATTGTGGCACTATTCACAATAGCAAAGACTTGGAACCAACCCAAATGTCTATCAATGATAGACTGGATTAAGAATATGTGGCACATATACACCATGGAATACTATGCAGCTGTAAAAAAGGATGAGTTCATGTCCTTTGTAGGGACATGGATGAAGCTGGAAATCACCATTCTGAGCAAACTATTGCAAGAACAGAAAACCAAACACTGCATGTTCCACTCATAGGTGGGAATTGAACAATGAGAACACTTGGACACAGGGTGGGGAACATCACACACCTGGGCCTGTCATGGGGTGGGGGGAGGGAGAAGGGATAGCATTAGGAGATATACCTAATATAAATGACAAGTTAATGGGTGCAGCACACCAACATGGCACATGTATACATATGTAACAAACCTGCAGGTTGTGTATATGTACCATAGAACTTAAAGTATAATAAATAAATAAATAAATGAATAAATAAAGAGATGGTGCTATTCATTCTGTACGGACAAGGCAGAATCAGGGAACGCTTCCCAGAAGAGGTGTCACAGAGAAGCACGGTCTTATGGTGAGTGAAGGTGTCTTAGTTCAGCCTGCTAGAACAAAAATATTATAGACCGGACAATTTATAAACAATGAGCATTTATTCCTCACAGTTCTGGAGGCTGGGAAGTCCAAGACTAAGGGGCCAGCAAGTCAGCGTCTGGGACCACTTTCTGGTTTACAGACAGTGCCTTCTCACTGTGTCCTCACATGGCGGAAGGGATGAACAAGTTCCCTCGAATTTCTTTTACAAGGACACCGATCCCATTTGTGAGAACTCCACCCCGTGACGTCCTTAAAGGCCCACCTCTTACTACCTTCACACTGGAGATTAGGTTTCACTGCAGGAATTTAGGGGACACAAACACTCAGACCACAGCAGAAGGGAAGGCAAACAGTTTGATTCAGGAACCTAAAGGGGCCAGAGGACATGAACAGAGATGCATGTGTGAGAGGAAAGGCTTTCTATTCAGAAATCCAGGGTTGGCACATTACAGCCTGTAGTCACATCCGGCCTGAGCCTGTTTGTACATGGCTTGCAAGCTGAGAACAGTTTTTACAATGAACATTTGCAGTTGATTTGAAGATAGGAAATGCTATCAGATGTTAAATAAAATATTATCTCAAAAATTCATTTTTCTCACAGGCAGACCTGTATGATAAAAAATAATTATACCCAACCATTCCATTTTTAATTACATCAATAAAAATTTTGAGAAAAAATGTTTTCCCTCTTATTGTATAAGTATTTATGTCATACCCTCGATTTTGCCTTTTAGTCTGCATGAGCTCATTTAAGCCTGTTTGCTGCCTTCACCAGGAAGGACAAACTGCAAAGCCTAAACTATGTACTAGATGTGGCTTTTTACAGAAAAAGTGTGCCACTCCCATCTTAAACCCTGGGAAGAGAAGAAATATTTCTATTCACTGAGTGCTTCCGGCACACCCAGGAATGTACCAGCACTTTCAGATGCACTGCTGTTTTTTAAATCTTGATCATGACTTTGCAAATTTCACAAACAATGCAAGGAGGTCCTGCGAAGTCAAACAGCCTTCAAAAGTCACAAGACGGGAGTTGACAGAAGTGGGATCTGAACCCAGACCTTCTTGTTCCAGAGCCAACTTTCTGTCGACTATGCCCTGTTAGATCACCAAGGGTCACCACCAGGTGATTTTAAGACGGGCAGATAAGGAATGCCACTATCCTTTCACTCATTCCATTGATCCTGTTCTTAAAATCTTAAAACAGCCATACTGACTAAAATCCCTGGGCCTCTCTTAGGCCTCCAGTTGCTCTCTTGAGCTGGGGGATTGGCAGTTTCGACTTCAGCGTCATTTTCTGAGTTCTCTGTATAGGCCCTCGTGAGTTCTAAAATTCCCTCCTCCACCACAAAGGTGGCTGACAGTTGCTGGGGGTTGTAGGGGGTCAAAGATGTAGTGCTTACAAACATGCAAACCCTGGCCTGGGCTCCCCACCCTGGCTGCTCCTTGCTGACGTCGGGGAGAAGGATGGCCCATCCGACTGAGGACAGAGCTCTCTGCAGTACTAGAGATGTTGGTTCTGCAGCTCTTGCAGCAGTGTGAGCAAGCCGGAATAAATTTTAGAAAACTTAATGGAAACGGAGAAAACACCCACATTAAGAAAACAAATCCGAGTGCCTTGGCGTGCCTTCGGACGCAGACTGCGCTGTGATAGTCATCTTTATTAACTTTCCATCCTGGACTGATCTCCAGTGACGGCACAATGATCATAGCCAGGCAATCGATACCTCATTAATGGTAAGGCTCCCGAGGAGGAAGAGAGCAAACCCGGGTCTTCTGAAATGCATTCCCCTCTTTTTAGGTTTCCTTGCTTGTATAAAGAGAAATAGCGCATGCTTGCCTCTGACAAACAAACACGGCCTCCCAGAGTTGAGGGAATCGCACTCCCGAAGGCGGTTGTTAGCTGTGCAAGCCAAATGCCCTTGTCCTCCCCTGATGAAGGTCCCTGATGAACAGAGACATTTAGAAGTTCCCCATTTCTCTCTGATGTCAGAGATGTTTTAACCAGCTGGGGGCAGAATTACATTCTGGAAATTATAGGGGATGAGGGAAAAAAAAAGTGACTATTACAAATACAGTAGTCTTTCGGATTCTGATCTTCACTATTAATGCATTATAAAACAACTTAAAAAATCCTATCAGGAGAAGTGATGTTTGAAGCCACGATATATTTTAAAAGTGTCAGGACATGGGCAAGTTTACATTTGACAAGCAATTTAAATATTTCAATGTATTTTATATCTTTAAAAAAAATTGCCAGGATCAAACCCTAGATGAAACTCTTTCATTTGGTACCTGGGTAGGAAAACATTGAGTTACAAATCTTTTTGACAATGTGGATTCTGGGTGTTACATAACCATTTTTAATCTTCTGAAATATTTCATTGCCTGGGAAAGCAAGTCAGGGACTGGTATTGTGTGCTTTTAAATCCATTTGTCTTAACACCCTTTCACTTTCTTGTTCTGCTTTGATGGCCTGATTACTTCTCTACATAAATATAAGCCTGAATTCATTCTGCGTATAAACCTTATCTCTTTCCTCAGTGGTGATACGGGATGCAGAGGCCCCCCTTTTTTTATTCCTCGTGTACTTTAAAGTGAATTTAGTAGTGAATGGTGTCTGCTGTTTCAGAAAAGCCCATTTATTTCTCCTTATAATCAGAATAGCACAGACAACGGAGCCCAGCATTTCCTCATTCCAGGTTCAGACACAGGGAAGATTTATTGAGCATCTACTATGAACCGGACACCGTGCTAGGCATGGCCCTGCCAGGAGGAACAAGGCACACACCGCTGTCCCTTAGGGCTTGCCTGCATTAGCTTGTTTAAGCCTGTTTGTTGCCTGCACTGGGAAGAACAATTAACTTGCCCCCACTGCAGTCAGTGACGGAGTGGGGAGCCAGGCTCCGGGTTGTCTGAATCCAGTTTTTCCTTGCTGAGGGCGCGGTCAAGGAGTCACGAGTGGGAGTAGGGAGGAAAAGTCACGTCAGGCCATGGTAATGATGGGAGCTGGGGTCCCTGGAGGCAGGGAGGTGGGTGAGTGGTTTGTCTTGTGCTTTGCAATTCTCCTTAAGCTCATCACCAGGTTGGCGGTGGTGGTGGCAGGGCTGTAGGACGTGCTGGGTCGGTTCCTGGGTCCTTCTAGATTGCCATGGAAAACCTTCCCCTGCTGATATTTTATTTCTTCTGAAATTCCTTTTGCAGATTATTTCCGTTTCTTTTCTTCTTGGCTCTGTCAACCAAACAGTCTCAAAAGCAATGGGAGGTCCCCTCGCCCAGCTTTCCCATGCCGTGAAGGAGAAATGAAGCCCCCAGAAGGACTCGAGCTCCGTGGAAGCGCAGTTCCATGCATAACTCCCCTGGAGTGCCTTAGCCAGAAAATGTCCATAGCTGGATCTGGCTGAGCTGGAGAAGGAGAGACGCCCCATGGACAGAAAGCCATGCCTTCTAGATGCAGAGTGGCATCCTGGGGAGCAGAAATGTTCCATCTGGAGACAGCTCAGAAGGTAGGGTGGCCAGATTTAGCAAAGAAAGCTACAGGACTCCCAGTTAAATTAGAATTTCAGATCGACAACAAATAATGTGACATTTGGGACATACTTAAAAACATTATTTGTGTGTATCTGAAATTTACATTTAGCTGGGCCTCCTGAGTATGACCTGGTAGCCCTATCAGAAGGGCATGCTCTGCTTCACTGGCCGTGTCCTAACTGTTCTCTGTTCTGGTGCAAAGGAGCTAACTCACCCCTCGTATTCGTTTATTTTTTATTTTATTTATTATTATTATTATTGAGATGGAGTCTTGCTCTGTTGCCAAGCTGGAGTACAGTGGCATGGTCTTGGTTCACTGCAACCTCCACCTCCTGGGTTCAAGTGATTCTCCTGCCTCAGCCTCCCGAGTAGCTGTGACTACAGGCGCCCACCACCACGCCCAGCTAATTTTTGTATTTTTAGTAGAGACGGGGTTTCACCATGTTGGCCAGTATAGTCTCGATCTCTTGACCTCGTGATGCGCCCCCTCGGGCTCCCAAAGTGCTGAGATTATAGGCGTGAGCCACCATGCCTGGCCGTATTCATTTATTTAATTTTTTTTAATGATGATGGAAGAATCTATTTTAATTGGAAGGCATGACTTGGGGGCTTTCTTTTTTTTTTTTTTTTTTTTTTTTTTTACCTCTTCCAACTCTTTCAATACTGTAGCTCCCAGGTCACCCCAGAAAAAGATGTAAGAGTACACTGTGAGATAATTACAGCACTTCAGATTTAAAACCAGATCCCTGGGCCTCTCTTCGAAGCAGATAGGCACCCCAGCCCATGTAGGAATTCTGGAGCCTTACTGGCTTTAATCAAATGTGCTTTTAGTCTCACTCAGGCCAGTTAATTTCCATTTGTATACAAGGCCACTGTGGTGACTCCCCTGCTTATAGCAGACACCACTGGCAGCAGAATCATCTTTATAAAAGGCCATGGTGCTCGCATCACTCCTCTGCTTGCAAAGCCTCGCCAGGAGATGACGTTGCTGTCATTAGAAATGACTCACCTGGCAAGCTCTTATTGGTTTTTAGGTCTCAGCTGAGATGCCCTTTCCTCTAGGAAGGCTTTTCTGGTCCTAACCCACCTCAACCTACCTTCCTGCAGAAAGCCCAAGGGTTAGAAACCCTCCTGTGCACCTTCAGGGCACCTTAGAACTTCCCATCAGAGCTTCTGCCACCCTGTGTTACCATTTCACAATTGGCATGTCTCCATCTTTTCCTAGACTTTCAGCTTCTCCAGAGCAGAGGATCCTCCCTTGTCCTTCACCGTGTCCCAGCAACTAGCAGAGGCTGGTCCAGAGCAGGTGCTCAGAGTGTGTTTGCCAAATGACTGACCACTAACCTGGCGAATGAGCATGCCAATGGAAGAATCAATGAATGAATGACTGTGTTAAAGACAGTTTCAGTGACTCAGTAAAACATTTTTGACGTAATAGTCCACAAAAGGTTTCAGACTCCAAATTGTACATATAGAATGGCTTTTATGCAATATTATATACATACTTTAAACACTACTGAGTAAAGGGAAAAATCTCATTGCAGAAGCAAGGAAAAGCGACACTGGTCCCACACTTATAAGGCCAGAGCCATAAAGTTGAATGCGTGTAGAAGCAGCTGTCTTTTACAGATTTCTGGGGCAGTCAAGTTCAACTGCTAAAGACTGCAGGGTTAACTTATGGATGAGATTCTAGACATTCTCAATGGTGCTCCCATGTCTTTTTCCTATGAGGCCTTCTTTATTTAGGGTAGACACCAAGTACACAAAATCAAAAGGGCCATAGGAGTGTCAGAGGGGGCAGAGTAGAGGACTATTCTTTGTTTTTTAGCCACTTGGCATCATCTCACCCTTCTCTTCCTTTAGGAAAAATTCTGGCTTCTACATGGATCCAGGAGGAGACCAGTCCTGGGTGACTTCTTCCCTCTGCCACCTGTCCTCCCACACCAAGGAGCCCAGGTCCTTCTCCCACCAGCTTGGTGGTACAGCAAGGGGACAGGCTCATGACCTTGGCTCAGCCCATGGGACACAAACTCCCAGAGGCCAGCTTTGTGACCTTGGTGGCAGTTGGAGTGGGCCATGCCAGGTTGCCAATGCTGTCTCTGCTCCTGTGCAAGCCTGGTCCTACACAAGCCTGGTCCTCAGCCTCCCATCAAATCTGTCCACCCCTTGCCTTCTTCCAATAGCCTGCCTCCACTCCTTTTGTTGCAAAAAGCAGGCAGAGTAGGTTTCCACTAACTTTAATAAGAACTCAGATAAATACGTCAATTGATTGGTTGAACAGCCAGTTGATCACTGAATCCATCCGAGGACCTCTTTGTGACCAGCATTGTGTGAGGATGCTCTATCTGTCTCTGAGCACCTCCCTCCTGGTTCTCCCTGCATCCCGGGGCACTGACCCTCTCCCAGTGCAGAGGAGGTTTGAGCAGCCCCAGCCCAGGCCCCTAGTCTTGCCTCCCAATGCATCCCACGTGGATGCAACTATTGTCCTCAGTTCTGATATCTTCACATTCATCTCCATTAAAAACCCATTGCCTACCAAACTGTCCAAGACATTTCCTTTGGTCCTCATAACCTTCCTGGAACCTCAGCTCTTCACAGACTTGCCTTGGCTTTGTAGGATTGAAACAAGTGCCCAGCCAGGGTCACTTACACTTGCCGTTGTATATTGCAGGTCCCGCTGCCTGTGCGCTTCCCATCTTGCCATCCCTGGGTTCCCTGCTCCTTCTAATGTCCATCTTGTATATTTTATTTTGAGCCTGTTGGCTATTGGCCCATTTTCTAGCCATCTTCTGTGACTGCTGGATCCCCGAATGAGCTAATGTTAGGGTCACCCCCAGTGTCCTGCTCTGCCAGGAACAGTGACCTCGTTGTCTCCCCCGCAGAGCCTGGTAAGGAAGATGCAACCAATATGCAGGACGCCCTGAGAACAGTCACGTGCTAACTGTGTGGTAGAGGCTACAGCACAGCTGGGGTCTGCAGAACACTATGATGGATCCTGTAATCTTCAGGATTGCAGTTTCCCATTTGTTACCTCTTCCAAGTGTCAAGAACACCGAGGCCTCAGAGACACGGACCTGGATGCCACACAGAGCCCATCGTAGACAGCAGGAACACCCAATAGGTCAGCATCTTCCGCTGTCAGTCTGCAAAGCGTCAGGCTGTGTCCCAAACAGGAGCTGCAGGGCAGACTGGAAGAGGCCTGGGCAATGGCACTGGAGGCTTTTGTTTTTGTATGGCTTTAGTTCCTCAGGGGCTGTGTGACCTTGAAGGTCTCTCATCTTCATTAAAAAAAAAAAAAGGCCGGGCGTGGTGGCTCACGCCTGTAATCCCAGCACTTTGGGAGGCCAAGGAGGGTGGATCACGAAGTCAGAAGATCGAGACCATCCTGGCTAACACAGTGAAACCCTGTCTCTACTAAAAATACAAAAAAATTAGCCGGGCATGGTGGTGGGCGCCTGTAGTCCCAGTTACTTGGGAGGCTGAGGCAGGAGAATGGCGTGAACCCGGGAGGCGGAGCTTGCAGTGAGCCGAGATTGTGTCACTGCACTCCAGCCTGGGCGACAGAGCGAGACTCCATCTCAAAAAAAAAAAAAAAAAATTAAAACACAAGGAAGTGACACCACAGGACACATCTGAGACACTGAAGAATAATCCTAACAAGGATAAGGAGGAAGCATCATTTATTGAATGCCTACTGTGTGCCATGAGCTTCATGCACATCGTCCAATCTCATCCTCACAATCGCATTTTCCCCATTTTGCTGAAACTTGTGGCTCCCCTGTCTGGAAATGCACCGATGCTTTCACGACTGTAAAACCAAAGTGGAACTTTGCTGGGCTGGTGAAGAGCCCTTGTTTAGTCGAGAGCAAGGGAACTCGGTTGTGTTCCTCTGATTGCACTTCAGGTCACTTAGTCCCTAAATGTACAACCGAAAAAATGCTAACTGGTAACTGATCAAATTATCCTGTTAGGAAGATAGATGGTTATAATAGCAGCAGGGAAAATAACCCCAGTGTTGAACAATGTAATTATATGTGGGTTAGATTCAATATTAAGTCACCCCGTAATCATGTAAAATTTATATTTTGGTTCTTGAACTATTTTTCTCTAAGGATTTAGTTGCTGGGTGTTTACGTCTAATATGGGAAAGAAAATACCCCACAAAGACGGTTGTGAGGTTTGAAGAGAAGGGCAGGACTTGATAGATTCCCAAGCCCTCTGTGATCAACACCTTTGTCCCTTTTAAACATCAGAGATTTATTTACTTATCATTGACACAAATAATCCTATCTTTGACTCAAAGACACATACATGGAGTCAGAATTTTCTGCTGGACAAGACAGAGATGGGCATCCCAAGGTTGGAGTCTCTTTTTTTTTTTTTTTTTTTTTTTAACGTAAGTGCAGGAAAGTCAGCACAGAGAGGTTAAAAGGCTCACCCAAGTCCCACAACAGGCTGGGATCATTCCCAGGGCTGCAGTCCAGCCTTCCAGACCTGTCCTGAAGAGATTTTTATGTAAGAAAACCAAATGTCTGCTGATGCCTGCTGCTACAGCTGGACATTAGAATGGGCCCACTTTCATCCTAACCCCATCCCCAGAGTGTGCTAAGCCCTTGCACACCTTGGTGACTTTAAACTCGCTTCTGCCTGGCATCAGTTAATGCTTTTCTCAAGCACTGGCCTATGATTCGCCTCTCAGTTTCTTCTTCCTCCTGTGTCTGGTTCCCAGACTTTAGGTCCTAGAAGACAATCCAACATTTAAGAGTCATTAGTAGCTGTTAGCGGAGGGATAAAAAAAAATGAATGAATGAATGCAGAATAAACGCTGGGATCCCAGGAAATTCCCATATGTGGACACATCCCTTTCCTCCCACACACTGCTTTAAATGTCATGTCTCTTAACTTTTATTTAAGGTTCCTACAAGCCATATGAAGCTATTTCTGTGTTTCCTGTGAAACATTGAACTTGAGATATTCCATTCAGACTTTAGAACTAGGAAAGTCTGTCTCCCCTGGGGAGCTGTTGTGGTTTGTTGCTTTCAGACAATCCAAGTTACATAACACTGAGTTTCCCTCATTGCTTTGGCCACTAGGAAGCTCAGATCCTGGTTCTAAACTCAGTCACAGCAACTGTGCTGACCCTTTTGTGTTTTCTTATTTCTAGTCCCATTTTATTAATCATATTTTACATTGGCTCTTTCAGTTGCCTTAAATGCTTTTTTTTTTTTAATTGAAAGATGCAGAATATAAATACATCTGATGAGTACATTTTAAAAATAACATCACAGAGGAATAACACTTTGTGTTATTTCAGGATTCATGATCTAGGTTACAGATTATCTGAGCTTCCGGAGTTTCCTGATTATCACCAATGAGCAGATTGAGGCTTTCTATCTGAAACCATTTTGCTGCCCTCTCTGCCCCCACATGGTGAACGTTTGCTAAATGGACCTGCCAAGTAACCGCAGCTTTCCAGAGCTCTTTGTTTAGTGCTAAGAGTTACATGAGAGGTCGATGGCAAAGGAGAGGGATTGAGGTAAAAATGCAAGCACTGATTGCCACCATTTCCTATTGAGTGTGGTAGAATAATTGGTTTCTTACCATTTTGTACAAGGGATTTCTCAGTCTAACCACAAATTAGTTCTTAAGCCTCTTCTCTTCCACCATTTCCCCTGCTCCTTCCATCCCCCACACATCAGTCATATAAAATTCCTCTGTTCCAGACATGAAATGCCCTTTCCTCCACTTCTTGTCCAGGCCAACTGCTCCTCATCCTTTACAGCTCCAATGAAATGACCTCTTTTTCTGAGGAATCATTCTTGATCTCCCCACACCCACGTACGATAATTTACTCTTTATTATTCTCTTTTAGTATACCCGTGGAATCAATAGTTGCATAAACTTCACTGGCGCAATGAGCCCATTGTACTGTGGTGAGCAACAGGTTTTACTTGGAGGAGAAGTTAAGAGTTCAGGCTTCGCAGACTTGAAGCTCAGTACCGCCACTTAGTAGTCACATGACTTGGGTAAAATACTGAATGTCTGAACCTTAGTTTCTTCATCTGCAAAATGGGATAACAAAAGTATCCCCTGCACAAGAGGATGCAAAGTAAACACATTTAGTGTTTAGTACATTACCTGGCATATAACAAGCTCTGTGTAAATGTTAGCTCTGTTTTTAATCATTTGTCTTTCCCTTGATTTGTTAGGATGGGGTATCCATTATGTTTACACCAGATTCTCTTGTCTTTTCCTGAGGACACTTAGTACAATTTTAGCAAATGATTGTGGAATGAATAATTGAATGAGAGAACTGGATTATGTGAAGTGTGATTCTCTCTCCCAGGGAATTTTGTTTATTTTAGGACTAGGTCCTTACCCTTTCCTTCCGATAACAAAACACAGCTTCCACCCACCCCCAGGCCTGGGAGGAGAGGCTTTTTTGAAGGAGAAGGAGCTGCTCTTGCCTCTGTATGGATGCCTTCCTTCCTTCTGAGTTCTCCCTGCCCACCTGGGGGCAAGGTGGTGGTGAGTGCCTCACTACCCAGATCCAACTCAATGTGCTGCTGACAAAGGAATCATCCCTCAGCCTAGCAAATGCTGTCTCTGGGGAAGCGGGGCCTCAATGAATGGGAAAGGCAGCGGACTCCTATGAAGCCTCCTGGGGGGAAGAGGGACACAGAATTAGCAATGGGGGTTTGAGCAGCAAGAGAGACTGGAGGGTTTCCAACACCCCTCCCCAACCTGGCCTTTCCCCCAGAGCTTGGATGGACCCAGGACCCTCAGGAGCCACAGACCTCAGAAGCCAGCCTCACCTGCACAGTGTTTACTGAGCTGGGTGTCAGACTTACCCCTGATGAGGCCCTGGTCAGAGGTGAAGAGGAAAGCTGGACAGTTCAGGAGATGGCTACCACCAACCATAGGAAGTACATACTCCAGAATCATCCCAGCCAGGGTGCACTGCAGGGATAAATGCTGGGAACACTGAGCAGACAGGCTTGTCCCTGTGCTAGGGTGCATGGAAGGCTTCCTGGAGGAGGTAGTATCTACCCTGCTCGCAGAAGGAGTGAATGGGACATGGCCTGGTCAGGTCAACCTGAAAGTTTTGAGCAGGTGAATAAACCAATTTTAAAAAAACTTTCTTCCTCTGGGTGGCCTCCTCCTTGTGATTCCACCATGGCAGGCAGGCTTCTGACCTTACCTAGGTTGGGAATGGGTGAAAACTGTCTGAGGAATGGAAAAGTCATTGCTAACTGATACTTGACACAGGCTCATCGGTGTCTTTTATCTTTTATAATCTACTCTTTATGTGAATTATAACGTTGGGCTCACTCCATGATTTGTATGCCCTAAAGTTGTTCCCCCTTCAATGACCACAATCAAAATAGCACTAATTCCTGTTAAATGTCTTGAAGAACATAAAAAATAAAACCAAAACAAAACACTTTCCCTTATAATGATGCCCTCTACCAATCCTTGCAATAAGATCCTGAACATAGAACTGCCTTGGGTTGAAGAGGTTTTTCTTTCTAATTCAGGATTATAAATTGTGACTTAAAACTACTGCGATAAGAGGCCCCATAACCATTGTGAAAATGATGGTGTTTGAAGAGATGTCCACACTATGTATATTTCACAGCTGGAATAGATCTCTTTGGGGAGCACGTCTCCTCTCTGGGGTTTGGCAAAGTACAATTGAATTAGTGAAAGTGTAATAAAGTGTGGGGAAATGTCGAGATATAAGAATCGAAAATAAAATAAAGATAATTTAATCATTAAAGTTGGCGCTGGTTTTTAGGACATTCATTGCTATGGAGATGTTAGAGTAGATTCCAGCTTGCATTTTAATGGTGAACTTAAATAAATCCGAGTCCTGGAGAGAAACTGCTAGTGTATGGAGTCTGAGCTAATCAGCGAAATAGCTCTGACTTGGAGTTAAAGCCAGGTAGTCGTTTTCAGGGAAGAAGCCGAATAATCCAAGCCCTGTCTGGTTTTGAATTTATTTTCAAGTTTTTTGATTTTTGGAGATAAGCCCAAACTCTTTAACCAGGCATGTGGGGCCTGCTATACTCAGGAACCCACTTTCTTTCCAAATTCCTGTGGCCTGGACTAACTCTGCCCTTGGCTTCGCATAACCTGGCTCACCTCTCCTTCAGGGCCCTTCTCCAAAGCCCCTGTCTGTTGGTAACCCCTGCACTTTCCTTGAACTACTACAAGGAGTGGTTCCATGCACTGCGTAGGAGTGTGGGATCTGGAGTCAGGCTGCCCTGGTTCAAATCCCAGTTCTGACTTTTCTGAGACTCAGTTTCTTTATCTGTAAAATGGGGATAATAATAAACCTGCCCTTAGGGTAAGTATTTATGTAAGGTGCCCGTGCTTACCCTGTGCCTAGAAGCTACTCAGTGCTCACTATAGATTTTACTGGGCACTCATCCCGTTCTGCCTCATAGACAGATAGCCACTGACATACGTGGTTTCTGTCCCCACCGGAGCTCAGGTGCCTCATCGAAAGAAAAGATGACTTCTCTACGTTTACAAATAGTAGATGTTCAATAAGTGCACTTCATGAATAAATAGACATCCCCTAACAGGAGTCTATCTGTATTTGAGGAAAGTAGAAGGTTTCTCCTGCATAATAATGTAGAAGTCTAATTATTCTATTTCTGTCGTGCTTCTGTAATAGGGAGGACATTTAGTGTCCCTGGGTGCCTGGCACTGAGCTAAGTGCTTTTCAAAGAATCCTATGAGATAAGCACTCTTATTAACATCCCATATGCTGGTTCATTCATTAGAGTAATGCTAGAAAAGACCCCAAAAGGATATTTCAAATTACCTAACAGTTTCATGTGAGTATCTGCCCAGGGACAGCTGCCTCCATACAGTGATTCAGGGACTCAGGCTTCTCCGTTTTCGTGGCTCCATCAGAAAGGTGAGAGTGGGCAGGGAAGAGGCAACTGCATTTTGTAAAAGCTTGCACTGGAAGCAACAAAGATCGGTGAGGAAAATCAATGACCACACCTTAAAACCTGGGCAGATGGACGCTGGGAAACGTGGACTGGGGTCGGGCAGCTCCTTTAGTGCTGCATGGGATCAAGAGCTGACTCTGTGCATTTCTGTCCAACAGGAAGCTAAACGCCAGCCATGGTGAGAGTATTTACACCATAGCATTTAGCAAAGGCTACACATCAAGGCTTTTGTTTTGTTTGTTTTCAGTGAGCTGGTTTACCAGCACCTTCCCAGTGCCAATGCAACTCAAAGAAAGGGAGAACGTGAATTTTGAAAGACACTGATCATCTCTGCTAGGTACAAAAATAACCCCATTTTAAGGATGATGAGGTGGAGGCTCAGTCATGCCAACTAACTACCTTTCTCCTGGACTGCAGAGCTAATGAGAGTTGAGTCGAGATGAGCTTCTGACTCTAGCTCTTACTGCCCTGCCATCTGGCCTCCCAAACCCAGCACACTTACTTGCAAGATTATTAGCAATTCTATTTTTAATGTACACACATGTTTACCCTCCCCCAATCTATTTTAGAACGATAGAGGGAAAGAGGATAATTTCTTTTTTCTGTAACGAGAGGTTTGATTAGAATTGAAGCCTCTTTCTTTCCCCTTTTATCATTATTAAAAATAATTTTTTCTTTCTTTGTCTGAGAATTGCTATAGGAAACATTATTGAATAGGATCCCGCAGCTATGAGCATTGTTCCATAACTACGAAGGCCCAAACAGCATTTTTTTTCTCTCCCAGAAACTGTGGTGGCTGACTATTTTTTACTGAGTATTTTCCTAGTAAATCTCACTGCTAAATTGGCCACTTTATTCATGATGATTTCTTCAAATATATCATTCTTGTGGCACAATATGAATAATGAAGAGGAATATTTTCAAACACATAAAGGGCTCTGAATAAAACTAATGGGTGAGGCATTAAGCAAAGTTGATAGGAGCTTGAACAGTCCCCGGCATGCCTGACAAGCAGACTGGGGGTCGCACACGTCAGGGACCAGAGACTTTCAGCCTCTGGAGATCCTTGACCTTGACCCAGCAGTCAGGGCTTGCCTGAGCATCTGTGTCAAGTGGAGTTGGCTCTCTCAGCCTTCACGCAGCCATCAGTGCACCTCTACTTAGCCTCTCTCTGAGAGGCAGGGGGGTGCCCAGTTTAGAGACTTGAGTGAGGGAGCCAACCACCAGGATTCGAATCCAGACCAGCTGCTCCTGTCTGTGAAGCTTTAAGGAAGCTGACTGAACCCTCTGAAGCTCTGTCTCCTCATCTTGAAAATGGGGATAATTATAACCATGAGAGGGCACACCTGCAACTCACAGACTGTGGCGTGCTTAAAATCCTGCCAGCAGGTATATACGCTCTGTATCACTGCAGTGATTATTACTGTTGTTACTCCCATCATCACTATCATCTACCACATGTTGGGTGCTCCTGGGGCAAGTACAGGGAGGCACTTTGGGCCCCTAAGTATTACCCTGCGTGGGGCAAATTGTTGTGGCTGATGCTTCAAATTGCCAACATTTAAAAAGGCTGAACACGTAGGAAAAAAAAATCTACTGACTTCTCTTGGGGAAAAAAATAAGTTTGCCACTGTTCTCACCTCTCTGAGGCTCTCTACATCTGACCTCCTTCACAGTGCCTGGTTGTGTAGACATGTGAATTTGTGGTTGTATTAGTCTGTCCTCACACTGGTATAAGGAAATATCCAAGACTGGGTAACTTATAAAGGAAAGAGGTTTAATTGACTCACAGTTCTGCATTGCTGGGGAGGCCTCACGAAACTTACAATCATGGCGGAAAGTAAAGGAGAAGCAGGTACCTTCCTCACAGGGCAACAGGACGGAGTGAGGGCAAGCAGGGGAAATGCCAGACACATAAAACCATCAGATCTCATGGAACTCACTCACTGTCATGAGAACAGCATGGGGGAACCACCCTCATGATTCAATTACCTCCCACCGGGCCCCTCCCACAACTTGTGGGGATCATGGGGATTTCAATTCAAGGTGAGATTTGGGTGGGGACACAGCCAAACCATATCAGTAGCTTTTCCTTGAATAATGAAAAAAAAAAAAAATTTTGGCTTGGTTTGGGGATCAAAAATCACTGCTGAGACAGACTGAAGGATGAGAGGCTGAATCAGGGAGAAGAGCCCTGGGAAGAGGAAAGCAGTGTTATTAGCAGTGTTGTCTCTGGCTTTGTGGGGTTAGGCATAAGTTAATTGCCATTGGTGCAGTATTGCCATCACACCAAACATTCTGGCTCAGTCTCTGCTTCTAAGGACAAGGGTCCCATTGGATGTCCATCCCCAGCCCACCTGGCCTGGCACCAGGGGACAGTAGATGTTTCAGAGTGAGGGAATCTATTCAGTATCCCTTATGCCCATTCAGAAACTCAGCAAACATTTTTTTCAAGCACCTACTATGTGCTGGGCACAATGTTAACTTCTCTAACATTATCTTATTTAATTAAAAATGTTCTTCATAGCCTTTAGCTGATGCTATTTTATATGATACACTTGTTACTTGCATAGGATGTCTCTCTTCTCACTTTCTCAGGACAGGGACTCACTTTGCTTGCCACTATATTCTCCAGTGCCTATCAAGGTGTCTTGAATCAGGCTGATATCCAGTAGAATTTCCTGAACTAATGAATGAATAAATGTGTTCTCTCACACTCTTTCAGATGGGTGTTAATCTCTGTATTACCAGGTTAGGAACAGAAGTTCAAAGAGGATGAGCACAGCACAGGGGTTAGAAGCAAGGACTTCAGAGTCAGGTGGAACAGCAGGGTTTTATTTCATTTTACTTACTCTTTTTCTCTCCAAGCCTCATTCTCATACTGAAAAACAGGAATCATAGTAAACCTACCATACATAGTGGTTGGTTTTGTGAGGATTAAATTAAGTCAGAGAAATAACTTTGCTCAGTTCCTGGCATATTGGGAAGTATTCAATGATTTGCAGCCAAAATTATGACACAGAGGTAGGACTGGGTTGAGTGTAATCTCTGTTCTCTGACTCCTTTCCCAAAAGCTAAGGGTCAATTCTACACAATGGTGATGAAGGAAGCAGGATGTGGCTTCAGGGACAACAGCTATCTTCCCTTTAAGGGTAATGTGGGCTCATGCATGTTAATTGAACATCTACTATGAGCCAAACCTGCAAGACCTGCTGTCACAGATTCAAATGCAGCACACTTCTTGCATTCAACTTTGCTCTCAGGCTCATGGAAGAAACTGAAATTCAGAGAAGTGGATTGTATGAGTTTCCTGTTGCCATTATAACAAACCATCACCTTCTTAGTGGCTTGAAATAACGTGAATTTATCTCACTGTTCTGCAGGTCAGAAATCCAGAATGGGGCTGTGTTCCTCTCCAGAGGTTCTAGGAGAGAATCCACTTATTTGTCTTTTCCAGCTTCTAGAGGCTGCCCATATTCCTTGGCTCATGGCCCCTCATCACTGTGACCTCTGTTTATTTTATCACCTCTTGTTCCTTCAGTCTGACACCCCTGCCTCCCCTGATAAGGACCATTTTAATTACATCAAGCCATCCAGATAATCTGGAATCATGTTCCCATCTCAAGATCCTTAACTTAACCACATCTGCAAAGTTCCCTTTGCCATCTAAGGTAACATAGTCACAGGTTTGAGGGATTGGGACATGGACATCTTTGGAGGGGCATTCTTCTGCCTACCTGATATGGTTTGCCTGTGTCCCAACCCAAATGTCATCTTAAATTGTAGTTTCCATAATCCCCACGTGTCATGGGAGGGACCTGGTGGGAGGTAATTGAATCATGGGAGCGGTCACCCCATGCTACTGTTCTCATGACAGTGAGTGACTTCTCACAAGAGCTGATGGTTCTATAAGGGGCTTTCCCCGCTTTTGCTTGGCACTTCTTCCTGCCATCATGTGGAGAAGGACGTGTTTGCTTCCCCTTCCATGACCATTGTAAGTCTCCTGAGGCCTCCCCAGCCATGCAGAACTGTGAGTCATTTAAACCTCTTTCCTTTATAAATTACCCAGTCTCAGGCAGTCCTTCATAGCAGTGTGAGAACGAAATAATACACTACCTCAATGACAGTAGGACTGAATTGGTGCACTGATAAGGACTGCAGTGGAAGCTCAGAGGTGGGATACCTTATGCAGTTTTGAGAATCAGGGTTTCATCATCTAGAAAGCAAGAGTCTGAATGAACCGATTCCCAAGGCCTCAACCTTGAACATTCTGAAATCTACAAAAAGCCAATGTCTTTCCCACTGTAGTAGTTTGGGTTTGCTGAATCTGAGGTCTACTTGTGAAATCAACATCTTTGCAAGTTATAAATATTAAGAAGAAGGACCCACGCATAAGATCAGGCTCCCTTCATGAACACACTCTGCTGTGTTCCCCCTGCCAGCTTCCCCAAATTAGCCTGGGGGCCATGGTCACAGGAACCACGAGCCCATCCTCCAATACCTCGGAGGGACCTTGATTGGTTGAGGGGCCTTGAAAAAGGAATGAAGTGCTGCTGAAGAGCGCCCCCCACCCTGCCCGTGCCGCCTAGAGGATCTTCTTTCAAACCCTGCATTTCTGAAGGCACGTCTTCCTGTGCTTGGCTGGGTGACTCATCACAAGGAGAAACGTTAGTCACATCAGATGACACACGGCAGCAGCTAAAACGGGAAAAGTGCTCCCTGAGTCATCCCTGGAGCCGGGCGGCAAAGGCCCTTCCTGGGACCACGCGTGGACCCTCC
The DNA here is from genome assembly GCF_008728515.1 of Papio anubis. Classification (NCBI taxonomy): domain Eukaryota; kingdom Metazoa; phylum Chordata; class Mammalia; order Primates; family Cercopithecidae; genus Papio; species Papio anubis. The sequence continues at coordinate 9,384,145 of NC_044982.1, read as the reverse complement.
AATGTGGGGGGGCTTGGGTCACCTTGACTGAGTGGACAGGACACTCAGTGAAGTTTCAAAGGACAATCCGCATCCTTTTTTCCTCCAACTCCTGAAAGAAGCACCGTGAAGACTCCAGCATGGAAAAGCGTGTCCCACACGGCCTCGGCGCCTCCGTGGATGATGGGCACAGGGCACCCCCTTTCCTCTGGCAGGTTCTGGTGGGGGACAGCACACCGTCCACGGGAGCAACAGCCTCTGCATCTGCCCACTGCAGATTCACTTCGTATTTTTAGTTCCCAAACCCTGACATCCAAGCTCCTGCTCTGTGGCTTCCGTGGCAGCCTGGCAAGCTTCCTGTGAAGTCGCCCGCTGCTGAGCTTCCGCACCCTTCCTCCCGCAGAGCCAGTCGTCGGAGAGCGGGATCATCCCGGAAAGTTGGTGCGACAGGAGTGGGTGGTGAGGAAGGCGAAGGCAGCCTTCTCGGAACCTGGCTCCCCGAGACAGGACATGGAAGCCGGGGGTGTCCTCTTCTGTGGAACGTCATTAAGGTTCTCTCCCATTCTGCAACACACACACACACACACACACACGCCACATGTACACGTGCACATATATGCACAAATACACAGTACACACACTGTGCATACACACATGCAGTACACACACAGTACCCACATGTACACATGCACACATACAAATACACACACAGTACACACACATACACACATGCATACACACAGTACCCACATGTACACATGCACACATATACACAAATACACACACAGTGCACACACATACACAAATGTAGTACACACAGTACCCACATGTACACATACACACATATGCACAAATACACACACTATACACACACATATGCAGTACACACACAGAGTACCCACCTGTATGCATATGCACATATACACACACAGCACACACACACAGTACCCATGTGTACACATGCACACATCCACACAAACACACACACATACACACATGCACACATCCACACAAACACACACACAGTACACACACACACATTCAGTACACACACAGTACCCACATGTACACATACACATATATGCACAAATACACACACAGTACTCACTCTGTGCATACACACATGCAGTACTCACATGTACACATGCACACATATGCACACACACAGTACACACACATACACACAGTACACACACATAGTACCCACATATATGCATAGGCACATACACACACAGTACACACACATACATGCAGTACACACACAGTACCCACATGTACACACGCACACATACACATTGATACACAGAATGCTCATACACACATGCAGTATACACACAGTACCCACATATACAAATACACACATATGCACAAATACACACACTGTATGTACACACATGCAGTACACACATGCTACTCACATGTACACATGTACATGTACGAACAAATACACAGTACACACACTGTATGTACACACAGTGTACACACATGCAATACACACACAGTATCCACATGTACACATACATATGCACAAATACATGTAAATCCACACACATGTATATGATACACATGAATGCACACACATGCATACATGCAGCACACACACATATAGTACACATAAATACACACAGACACACATATACACACATGCAGTACCACCTACACATACATAGTACGCAGATACATGTATAGCACACACATGCACACACATACACACATACACACATACATCTCTACCAGAGACTCTGCATCTGACAGAATAGATGCTTCTCTTTCACACCTTAAGGCATCCAGAATAACTTTCTTTCTTGTTTTCTAAAATTTTTTAAATGTTTAAAATCCTTAATGGCATAATGAAGACAAGGTCTCTGGAAAAAGAGCAAAAAATCTCAAGAAAAAACCCAAAGCAGCCTGACATGATGACAGAGAGGCACAAATAGAAAGCTTAAATAAGAAAACAATGGAAGGAAACACAGAGGGCGCAGGATAATAAAATCTACACAGATTTTAGGATGAAAAACAGCAAAATTGACATTAAAGAAATTTTCATCAGTCATGTGGAAGAGAAGCCTGAGAATCCTCCCAGACTGAAGATGCAAAGAAAAAGGTAACAATGATGAGAGAGTACATGATAAATATGGAGAACAGAGAAAAATCACTTCAAGGAGGAAATCATGACAGTAGAAATACAAGTTACAATAAAGATGTTGGAGAAAATTTCTAAAACTGAATAAGGAACTAAGAGTTCAGGTCTAAAGGGGACACAGTAGCCTTGTTTTAAAGACGTGACATTGATAATTAAGCCCAAGAGAGGGAAAAGAACTTGGTCAGGTTTGCAAGACAGGTTGGGTGGTACCTCTCCTATTTTCTTATCTGCCCTGTGCATGTGAGTGTGTAAAGAGAGAGATGGAAATAGCAGAGAGGAAAAGAATTCAAGGGAGAAATCATCTCAAACATGGCAGCAGGCTCCATGATTAAGACCCTGGTATCAGGCAGGCCTGGCCTGCTTTCCAGCTCCACCACCAACTAGCCAGGTAGTCTTGAGCAGGTCATCTCACTCCTCTGGGACCCACTTCTCCCTCACGCATAAAATAGAGTAAAAGTAGTTGGACCTTCATCATAAAGTTCCCATGAGAGTCTGGTGAGTTAAGGCATGCAAAGCTTTTAATAGAGTGGCAGGTGCAGAGTAAGCACTTCAAGAGGTTAGCTACTGTTTCTGATATTTAGAGAGAGAGAGAGAGAGAAATAAATATATACAGGCAAAGCATGGATGTGAATGGTCTTAGCCATCTCAGGTTAAAGAATAAGACAAAGGCGAGCAAGACATCAGAGCTTCAGGAAAGTCAAATCCAGGGTTCTGTTCTACAGGGTAAAGTACATAGCGCAAGGGCATTAATGAAGCACTTCTAGGGATGGGTAAGAATTCTGCATCTGAGCATCCTGGGCCTTCAACCAGGGCCACCATCTCTTTATTCTGCTGTGGCATCAGCAAGGTGGGAGGACCCTGGAGCACAGGTAGGTCTACAGGCTGTCCTACGTGTCCCACCAGAAGTTCCAGGTGGTGTAGATGTGCACCAGGCAAGGGGAACACCGGTGTGGCTAGGCCTTAATGACCCAGTTGAGACTAAGCTGCTTTCCCATAGGAGGAAGGCCTGCTTGAGAGTTCTACACACTCTAAGCTAGACTTACAGTTTAAGGAGGACTGAAGTATTCAATCATATCGCTTTAAATATACAGTGATGTCACTTTGGAGAGTCACAAATGTTTTGAGCTGGAAAGAATATTTGAAACTGGGTACTTAACTGCTACCATCCCATGTCCCAGAGGCAGGAAATGCCGTGGAAATGACTTTGTTAAGCATATATGTCTCCTAATGGCAGGAGGCTAGAACCAAGGGAATCCTATCATGTCATTGAACAAGAATTTGGGTTACAAAGGATTTGTGGTCCCATGGGTTCATTCAGTCTTTCTGACAATCTTGATGCAGATAGAACAGCAATGACTATTCCTGTGTAATTATGAGCAAAGTAAAACTGCAGGGTTTGTTCTCATAGATAGTAAGTTGCAATGCTGGGACTAGAATCCAGATCTCAGGACACCCAGACCAACGTAGTTTCTACTTACAATAACCACCCCTCTGGAATTTCAGAAAGAAAATTCTGTGTGCATTTCATTATGATTATATGGCATAGCCCTCCTATAAGTTAATGAATCTTTAAAAGGTACAATCAAGAATGAATGAGTTGATTGATAAATGAGCAAATGGATGCATAAATGAATGAATTGGATAAATTCTGGGAGAGATAAAATAGATATTCTCATTAAAATTTCAATTGACCTATTAAATGCAGGATCCCCTGGGTCCTCTCTTTCCAGCTGACCTACAAAGCGATGAAGCAATGTTATTGTAGAGATGCCAAATTCTATCCACATTCTCCACTTTTTCTTCTCATTTATTCTAGTCTCTTTAAGAGAGAATTTCAAGCATGAGCTACCCAGGAGCCTCCCCTCACCTCCCTCATAATTATTATATTATTATATGAGAGATTTGTGGAATTATAACATCTCTTTTTTGGAAGGAACCGAAGAGAGCTTTCCTTCTGAAGAGAGAAAAGGAAAATGGTTGGTACAGTCCAAAAAGCCTAAGACTTGGAACTCTCTAGTTGTGTGAAAGGATTTAAGAAAATAATGTATATTTTTAATGATTCCTCACTCAAAGAAGATATTTGGTAGATTTTAATTGGAGGATTTATGTCCTTCCAAGTCATTAGAGCCAGAGCCTTTAGCTTCACAACTTTGGTATCTTGCAAAAGCATTTTGAAGTTTATCTTGTGCACTCCAATTCTTAATCTTTTGAATGTCACCTCCTTCATGAAGACTTCTCTGATAGCTTCCTTTCCTTTTTGCAAATCAAATGAATCACTCCCTACTCTGTACCCTTCTTGAACCCTCTACATTCTTTAATAATTGCAATGTTTTCCAGAGGTACCCATAAAGGTCCCTCTGTGACAGACAACAGAACCCAACTCTGGATGACTTGCGGAAAAGAGTTAATTTGGAAGTTTGAAAGTCAGAAGGAAGGCTGAGCAGTTAGAGTTTGAGAGGATGAGCACTGGGCCAACTCCAGGGGACTTGGTAACAGGAACCACCACTGTTGGGATGCATAAGTTTTGTTCATTTTCTTTCTTGTGTCATTCCACTCCACATTGTCTGAGCTTGTGTAGACCACCTGCCCTTTTCTTGGCCAGAAGATGGCAGAGTTCCTCAACTGACCCCACCCTCCCATCTGAATCTATCTCCTGTTTCTAGAAGATGGGGATGGGTAAAGCGAGGGAGGGCCACAGTCCCACCCCATAGTGTAATTGTTGGCATATGTGTTTGTCCTCTAACCCCGCAAGACTCTGAACATCTTGAAAGCAGGAACTGTGTTTTCTTCAGATGTTCAGTTCATGTGAGTCAACATCTCAATAGTGTCAAGGTGATACAAAGGCTGTGGCCAAGGAAGGTAGACAGGGCTGCTGCCTACCAGATGCAAATGTCTTTTCTAGCCATCTCTGAGAGATACTCTATGAACACAGATCTGACACCCTTAAGAAGAATCTAAAAGAGCAGCACTGAGCTAATATATCCCATCTTCCTTCAGGTTCTTTTTAGGGGGAGATATAGGATGGTGATAACCTAATGTGACACTTTTTGTTTCTAGAAGAACTCTGGTAAGTGATGAATGGATGTTAGGGTTTCCAGAACTACCAGAACTAGGTTTCCTTTTCTTTTTTCCTTCCTACTGCTGAGAATTTATTTCTGGTAGTCATTAAAATTCTGCTCCTACCATTTGTAACAAACGATAGAAAGCACTAGGTACAGTATGTGGAGTATATGTTTATGAAAACAAGAGACAAGTACCTTCCAACACTTTGGGATTTTATGAATGATTTACATCTGGTGCTAAAGTTCACAAATGAAACGTGGGGGAAGCAGATGCTTCATTTCTTGACTGCATCGTGCCTGCCCATACTGATGGGGAATTGAAAACAGCGAGGTCTCATAAATCAACAAAATCTATTTTTGTGCCTCTTGATCTCCACTCTGAACATCCATATAATACCCAAACAAATGTGCTGAAATTAGTTCCTCAAGAAGCCCTTTATGTTTAGTAACAGTGTGGACATGTTAATAAAAAGAAGAGAGGAATAAAAGTGGACTGGTTGGGGGAGAGGGAAGGCATGGGGGTGTGAGTGAAAGGAAACCAAACCTCAGAGTAGATGAACTCTTCCAGAACACTTAGTTTTGGAGAATGGGAAAGGAAGTGTGGCGTTGTGCAGAACAGATGAAGAAGGACCTGCTCTGGCCATCCTGGGGCTGCCTTAATTTGGAAAGAGAGCCGATCTGGGTAAAGCAGGGATGTTGAATTGCAAATGAAAAAGAACCCACATCTGGAAATGAACTTGACTTGGCAATTGGAAAATCATAGGAAGATACTTGTAAGGAAGACAGGGAGCTGATGTTTTGTACTTTTTTCTCCCCCTTCTCTCTCTCTGTCATCCTTTCTTCCTTTCCTTCTTTTGTTTTTTTCCCTCCCCCCCTCCCCCCTCTCCCCCCCTCCCTCCCCCCCTCCCTCCCTCCCTCCCTCCCTTCCTTCCTTCCTTCCTTCCTTCCTTCCTTCCTTCCTTCCTTCCTTCCTTCCTTCCTTCCTTCCTTCCTTCCCTCTTTCCTTCCTTGTAAAATATGGTCTTATAGGAAACATGGTGACTCTGTACAAGAAAAAAGTAGAGTTTTCTTCAGAGTTCCATGCTGGGCCAGGCTCTGTGGAGTAATATACGAGGTTGCTTTTCTCATCTTGGTATTTCCGCCCCCATCCTGGCTTCAGTACTTTGAGTTTCTCCTCTGATTATCATAAAAAGTCTAGTCTAACACCCTAAATTTGCACTTTAGCATCTTACATGCCTCTTTCATTGTTTCATGTCTTATCTAATCAGTGGAATTTCAAATTTCTTAAAGGCAGAGACTTTGGGGCAGATAATTTGTCATTTCTTAAGGGCAGAGACTATTGTGTTTTGGTGTGAGGTTGCAAAACCTAGTCTCCTAAATACCAAGTAGGGGACATTGCCTTGGGCCAGTTCCATTCCTCTAGCATGATAGAGAAGGTAGACTAGGTGCTGTGAACATAAACTTGGTAAGATGAAGTCTCTCCCTGCAAAGGCCTCCCATTTGGTGAGGAGACATGATCTAGAGCCATGCTGGCTTGAGATTCAAAGCACATTGAGAGCCAAAATAGGAAAAGAGTAATTATTTCCAGGGAAGTCCAAGGGGCTTCACAGAGGAGGTAACTTGAGCTGAGCCAGGAAAAAGATGCATTTTGGGGAGTGCAGTAACTGGAAAGGCAGGAATAGATGAAGAAGAGATGCCTATTACTTTTGCTTTTTTTCCTTCCAGCCAGAAGAACCACATTCATTATAATGAAGCAGTGGTTTTCTAAATTAATTTGCCTTGGGAATGGTAAGAGTTAAGGTACACCTTACCACAGTGTCTAACTTATATCTGGTAAGGAGTTTATTCATTCACAGTTTCTAGCTGGTTGACTTTTACAAATGAAGCAATAAACACAACAATATTAAATATGCATCTATAATATTTCCTCACATTTATTTCCATTGCCATCACTCTTAAGTACCCACCGAATCCTTTGTTGAATTTTCTGCCCTTTGTATTTGAGCTTCTATATGCAAGAGACTTTTTGATTTACGGATTTCCTCTATACTTAGTTTACAAAAACCAGGGGGAGATGAATGAAAAAAAGACAAGAAAAAAACAATTTCCAGCTCTGTCCTGAAGCCTGTGCTGCATTTTAAAAAATTCAAAATTCAGGTTATTGGTTCATTTTGAAAACTCCATGTTGGAAAGATCACAACCTTTGAAAAGAAGCCAGAGTGGGGCATGGTTGATGCGATTTGCAATACATAACATTAACTATTGGATTAAAAAAATAAATGTAGCTGCTACATTAACAGCAATATTGTAATCTAACACCTAATTTTCTGACAACTCTATAATACATAGACCACGTCCAATTTAAGAAAACCTAAGATAAAAATATATATATAAATCATGTGCATTTTACTATAATTAGATGACTGTTTTGTAGGGGAGTTTTTCTTGATAACACCGAATGCCCCACACCCTTCTTCACCTAGGAAGTTACTAAATGCAGAAAAAAAGAGGTTCTGTAGTCTCCCTTAGTTACCATTCTGTTCAAAATATGTCCCCACCTAATATAACTTGCTATGTGTCATAAAATACAAAGGAAAGTACTTTTCATGCCAAATATCAGAGAAGTGCTCTCTTTTCTATACTGCACAAGTAACAGAAATGATGTGTTCATTTTAAATTCCATTCATGTAGGTTCTAATAAAAGCTATTATAAAATACAATTGTGTGGAGACAAAAAGAGAGATAATATCACTATAGCTCAATATAAAATTTAAGTAATTAAGACATGAAAACTATTACACAATTTACTACAAATGCAGCAAGAATAATAAAATGTTTAACCCTTTCCCTTCTGATTCCCCTTCTGGTCTCACTCTTTCTCTTTAATACCTAATGGAAAAACACAAGTACCTGATGAATGCACAGAAACATTACAATGCAGATTGTTTGGGGAATGCATAATGTTGATAATAAAGGGAAAATGACTTGTTTTTCTTTTCTTTCAGGTAAGAGGTGTTCCATTTCTAGAGTGATGTGCTCTCTACTGTGTACCTCTGTAGCAAATTGATTTTATCTGGAGAAAATATGAAATTGCCTATCTAGAATCAGCCTCACAATGACATGATTAACCAGTAAAAGACCATCATGACAAGGTAGAAGGTCTTGTGGGTCTGTGGCCAGAGTGTAAGCCGGGATTAGAGGGATCAGAGTTCAAATCTTGATCCTGCTGCCTGCCACCTTTGTGGCATTGGACAACTTTGTTCAGATTCACTGTTCTCATCTGTTGAATGGACATCATTATATTTGCTTCTCTTACCTTTTAGGGCTGTGCTCCAGTCAGGCAATAGAGGTAGTTAGTCTCCATAATTAGTGCAATGGGATATTCAACCTTCATGCATAAAATGGAAACAGTGCAAAGAACTATGATTCTTTATTGTGATTTTCCCTGAACCGTGGCATATATCTGTCTGAGATCATTGCAGTTGCACCAGGATGTGAACACCATGAGTAGGGATATGCTATTTCTTTGTCAATGTTTTCCTCACTTTTCTGATTTTATTGAAGAGAAAAGATCTACATGGTGCCAGTAGATCTCTATCACTTTTCTAGCACTTGCTAAGTTTCACTTTTTAATGAAGAGGGTGAGGTCTTGAGCTTGGAGGCTGCTTAAGGGAGTGATGCCTTAGGAGAATAAGACGATTTTATCTTTTTAATTGTATCTTTTTCTATTTTTAATTTTTTTTATTTCAATAGGTTTTTGGGGAACAGGTGGTATTTGGTTACATGAATAAGTTCTTTAGTGGTGATTTCTGAGATTTTGGTGCACTCATCACCAAGCAGTGTACCCTGTACCTGATGTGTAGTCTTTTATCACTTGTCACCCCCAACCTTTTTACCCGAGTCCCCAAAGTCCAATGTATTATTCTTATGCTTTTGCACCCTCATAGTTTAGCTCCCACATATGAGTGAGAACATATGATGTTTGGTTTTCCATTCCTGAGTTACTTCATGTAGAATAATAGTCTCCAATTCCATCCAGGTTGCCGCAAATGCCGTCATTTTCTTCCTTTTTATGGCTGAGTAGTGTTCCATGGTACACATATATACCATATTTTCTTTATCCACTCATTGATTGATGGGCATTTGGGCAGGTTTCATATTTTTGCAAAAAGTGTGCTGCTCTAAATATACATGTGCAAGTATCTTTTTCCTACAATAACTTTTTTTCTTTTCTTCTGAGAGGATACCTAGTAGTGGGATTGCTGGTTCAAACAGTAGTTCTACTTTTAGTTCTTTAAATACTCTCCAGCCAGGAGCGGTGGCTCACACCTGTAATCCCAACACTTTGGGAGGCCGAGGCGGGTGAATCACAAGGTCAGGAGATTGAGACCAACCAACCTGGCCAACATGGTGAAACCGTGTCTCTACAAAAAATACAAAAATTAGCCGGGCATGGTGGAGCACACCTGTAGTCCCAGCTACTTGGGAGGCTGAGGCAGGAGAATCACTTGAATCTGGGAGGTGGAGACTGCAGTGAGCCAAGATACCACCACTGCACTCCAGCCTGGGTGACAGCAAGACTCCATCTCAAAAAAAAAATAATAAAAAAATTAAAAAAGAATCTCCACACTGTTTTTTCCATAGTGATTTTACTAGTTTACTTTCCCACCAGCAGCGCAGAAGTGTTCCCTGCCCACTGCATCCATGCCAACATCTCTTATTTTTCTATTTTTTGATTATGGCCATTCTTGCAGGAGTAAGGTGGTATCGCATTGCGTTTTTGATTTGCATTTCCCTGATCATTAGCGATGTTGAACACTTTTTCATATGCTTGCTGGTCATTTGTACATCTTCTTTTGAGAATTGTCTATTTATGTCCTTAGCCCACTTTTTGATGAGATTGTTTGTTTTTTTCTTGCTGATTTGTTTGAGTTCTTTGTAGGTTCTGGATATTAGTCCTTTGTCAGATGTATAGATTGTGAAGATTTTCTCCCACTCTGTGGGTTGTCTGTTAACTCTGCTGATTATTTCTTTTGCTGTGCAGAGGCTTTTTAGTTTAATTAAGTCCCATAGATCTTTGTTTTTGTTGCATTTGTTTTTGGGTTCTTGGGTTGGTTCTTTGCCTAAGCCAGTGTCTAGAAGGGTTTTTCCAGTGTAATCTAGAATTTTTGTGGTTTCAGGTCTTAGATTTTAAGTCTTTGATCCATCTTGAGTTTATTCTTGTATAAGGTGACAGAGGAGGATTCAGTTTCATTCTTCTACATGTGGCTGGCCAACTCTCCCAGCACCATGTGTTGAACAGGGTGTCTTTTCCCCACTCTGTGTTTTTGCTTGCTTTGTCAAAGATCAGTTGGCTGCAAGTATTTGGCTTTATTTCTGGGTTCCCTATTCTGGGTTCTTTATTTCTGGGTTCCATTGGTGTATGTATTTGTTTTTATACCAGTACCATGCTACCTTGGTGACTACAGTCTTATAGTATAGTCTAAAGTCAGGTAATGTGATGCCTCCAGATTTGTTCTTTTTGCTTAGTGTTACTTTGGCTATGCAGGCTCCTTTTTGGTTCCATATGAATTTTAGTATCATTTTTTTCTAGCTGTGTGAAGAATGATGGTGGTATTTTGATGGGAATTGCATTGAAGTTGTAGATTGCTTTTGGTCGTATGGTCATCTTCACAATATTGATTCTACCCATCCATGAGCATGGGATGTATTTCCATTTGTTTGTGTTGTCTATGATTTCTTTCAGCAGTGTTTTGTAGTTTTCCTTGTACAAGGTTTTCACTTCCTTGGTTAGGTATATTTCTAAGTTTTTTTCTTTTTCTTTTTTTTTTTTTTTGCACCTATTGTGAAAGGGATTGAGTTCTTGATTTGATTCTCAGCTTGGTCGATGTTGGTATATAGCAAAGCTATCGATTTGTGTACATTAATTAATTTTGTATTCTGAAACTTTGCTGAATTCATTTAATTCTAGGAGCTTTCTGAATGAGTCTTTAGGATTTTCTAGGTATACAATCATATCGTCAGCAAACAGCGACAGTTTGACTTCAGATGCTCTTTATTTCTTTCTCTTGTCTGCTTGCTATGGCTAGGACTTCCAGTACTATGTTGAATAGAAGTGGTGAAAGTGAGCATCCTTGTCTTGTTCCAGTTCTCAGCGGTAATCCCTTTCAACTTTTCCCTGTTCAGTATAATGTTGGCTGTGGGTTTGTCTTAGATGGCTTTTATCACCTTAAAGTATGTCACTTCTGTGCTGATTTTGCTGAGAGTTTTAATCATAAAGTGATGCTGGATTTTGTCAAATGCTTTTTCTGTGACTATTGAGATGATCATGTGATTTTTGTTTTTAATTCTGTTTATGTGGTGTATCACATTTACTGACGTGCCTATGTTAAACCATCCCTGCATATCTGGTATGAAACCCACTTGATCATAGTGGATTACCTTTTTGATATGCTGTTGGATACAGTTCACAAAGTATTTCGTTGAGGATTTTTGCATTTACATTCATCAGAGATATTGGTCTGCAATTTTCTTTTTTGTTATGTCCTCCCCTGGTTTTGGTATTAGGGTGATACTGGCTTCATATAATGATTTAGGGAGGATTCTCTATTTCTCTATCTTTTGGAAGTGTCAATAGTACTGGTACCAATTCTTTGAATGTCTGAAAGAATTCAATTGTGAATCTGTCTGATCCTGTCCTTTTTTTGGTTGACAATTTTTTATTGCCATTTCAGTCTTTCTGCTTGTTGTTGGTTTGTTCAGAGATTCTATATCTCCCTCGTTTAATCTAGGAGGATTGTATATTTCCAGGAATTTATCTATCTCCTCTAGGTTTTCTAGTTTATGTGCATTGTTCATAGTAGCCTTGAATAATCTTTTGCATTTCTGTGGTAACAGTTGTAATATATCCCATTTCATTTCTAAATGAGCTTATTTGGATCTTCTCTCAGTTAATCTTGCTAATTGTCTATCAATTTTACTTATCTTTTCAACTTTTTGTTTCATTTATCTTTTGTATTTTTTTTGTTTCAGTTTCATTTAGTTCTGCTCTGATCTTTGTTATTTCTTTTCTTTTGCTGGGTTTAGGTTTGGATTTGGATTGTCCTTGTTTCTCCAGTTCCATGAAGTATGATCTTAGATTGTCTATTTGTTCTTCAGACTTTTTGATGTAACTATTTAATGTTATGAACTTTTCTCTTAGCACTGCTTTTGCTGTATCCCAGAGGTTTTGATAGGTTGTGTCACTATTGTCATTCAGTTCAAATAAATTTTATTTTTCATCTTGATATCATTGTTGACTCAATGATTATTCAGGAGCAGGTTATTTAATTTCCATGATTTTGAGGGTTCTTTTCTGAGTTGATTTCCAATTTTATTCCACTGTGTTCTGAGAGAGTACTTGATATAATTTCAAACTTCTTAAATTTACTGAGACTTGTTTTGTGGCCTATCATATGGTCTATCTTGAAGAATGTTCCATGTACTGATGAATAGAATGTATATTCTGCTGTTGTTGGGTAGATGTTCTGTAAATATCTGTTAAGTCCATTTGTTGAAGGGTATAGTTGAAGTCCATTGTTTCTTGGTTGACTTTCTGTGTTAATGATCTGTCTAGTGCTGTCACTGGAGTATTGAAGTCCCTCACTATTACTGTGTTGCCATCTGTCTCATTTCTTAGGTCTGGTAGTAATTGTTTTATAAATTTGGGAGCTCCCATGTTAAGTGCATATATATTTCGAGTTGTGACATTTTCCTGTTGGACTAATCCTTTTATCAATATATATGTCCCTCTTTGTCTTTTTAAAGTGCTGTTGCTTTAAAGTTTGTTTGTCTGATGTAAGAATAGCTACTCCAGCTTGCTTTTGGTGTCCATTTGCATGGAATATCTTTCTCCACCCCTTTATGTTAAGTTTAGGTGAGCCCTGATGTGTTAGGTGAGTCTCTTGGAAATACCAGAAACTTAGTTGGTGAATTCTTATCCATTCTGCCATTCTGTGTCTTTTAAGTGGAGCATTTAGGCCATTTACATTCAATGTTAGTACTGAGATGTGAAGAACTATTCTATTCATTGTGCAATTTGTTGCCCGAATACCTTTTTTTTTTTTTTTTTTTTAAATTGTGTATTGGTATACAGGTCCTGTGAGATGTATGCTTTAGGAGATTCTATTTTGATGTATTTCAAGAATTCATTTCAAGATTTACAGGTCATTTTAGCAGTTCTTGTAGGTTTGGTAGTGGTGAATTCTCTCAGCATTTATCTGGAAAAGACTGTATCTTTCCTTTATTTATGAAGCTTAGTTTTGCTGGATACAAAATTCTTGGCTGATAATTGTTTTGCTTAAGGAGGCTAAAAATAGGACCCCAATCCCTTCCAGCTTTTAGCGTTTCTGCTGAGAAATCTACTGTTAATCTGGTAGGTTTTCTTTGATAGGTTACTGGATGCTTTTGCCTCGCAGCTCTTAAGATTCTTTCCTTTGTCTTGACTTTACATAACCTGATGACTATGTGCTTAGGCAATAATCTTTTTGTGATGAATTTCCCAGGTGTTCTTTGAGCTTCTTGTATTTGGATGTCTAGATCTCTAATAAGACTGGGGAAGTTTTCCTTGATTACCCTCTCAAATATGTTTTCCAAACTTTCTGATTTGTTTTCTTCCGTGAGAACACCAATTATTCTTAGGTTTGGATGTTTAACATAGTCCCAAACTTTTTGGAGGCTTTGTTCATTTTTATCAATTCTTTTTCCTTTGTCTTTGATAGATTGGGTTAATTTGAAAGCTTTGTCTTCAAGCTCTGAGGTTCATTCTTCTGCTTTTTCAAATCTGTTGCTGAGACTTTCCAGTGCATCTTGCATTTCTCTAAGTGTATCCTTGATTTCCAGAAGTTGTGATTGTTTTTATTCATGTTCTCTATTTCACTGATGAATTTTCCTTTCATATCCTGCATCATGTTTTTGTTTTCTTTAAGTTGGACTTCTCCTTTCTCTGGTGTCTCTTGATTAGCTGAACAATAGACCTTCCAAATTCTTTTTCTGGCAATTCGGAGACTTCGTCTTGGTTTGGATCCATTGCTGGTGAGCTGGTATGATCTTTTGGGGATGTTAAAGAACCTTGTTTTGTCATATTACCAGAATTATTTTCCTGGTTCCTTCTCATTTGCGTAGAGTATGTCAGAGGGAAGATCTGGGATTCAAGGGCTGCTATTCAGATTATTTTGTCCCACGGGGTGCTCCCTTGATGTGGTGTTCACCCCCTTTCCCTAGCAATGCGGTTTCCTGAGAGCTGAACTGTGGTGATTGTTTCTATTCTTCTGGGTCTAGTCACCCAATGGGGCTACTGGACTCCAGGCTGGTACTGAAGAGCGTCTGCAAAGAGTTCTGTGCTGTGATCCATCTTCAGTTCTTGCAGCCATGGATACCAACAGGGGTAGCAGGGGTGTGAAGTGGACTCTGTGAGAGTCTTGGTTGTGTTTTTGTTTAGTGTGCTGGTTTTGTGTTGGTTGGCCTCCACTCGGGAGATGGCTCTTTCAAGAGTGCATCAGCTGCGGTCCTAGAGGTAGGATGCAAAACTTACCTTAGAGACACCTGGTTAAGTATTCAGGATTCTTAGACAGTAGGCAGGGTCATAAACTCCCAAGAGATTATGACCTTTCTTTTTGGCTACTAGAGTGGGTAGAGAAAGACCTCCAGGTGTGGGCAGGGATAAGCTTGTCTGAGCTCAGCCTCTCCTTGGGTGGGGCTTGCTGCAGCTGCTGTGGGGGATGGAGGTGTGGTTCCCAGTCCAATGGAGTTATATTCCCAGGGGGATTATGGCTGCCTCTGCTGAGTCATACAGATCACCAGGGAAGTAGGGGAAAGCCAGCAGTCACCAGTCTCACTCTGCTCCCATGCAGCCGGCAGTCCTAAAGGCTGGTCTTATTCCCACCATGCTACCCCAACAGCACTGAGTCTATTTCCAGGCAGCCAGTGACCAGGGCTGAGAACTTGTCCCAGATCACAAGTCTCCCCATTGAGAAAGCAAGCAGACTCACGTTTTTTTGCTATCTCAGGGAGCCTGCAGTGATGATCCAGCTCCTTCAAAGAGTCTATGGATTATCTCAGCTTTCCTAGTATGTTCCTGTGGTAGCTCTTGGAGCAAAAGTTCATGATGTGAGTCTCTACACACTGCTTTGTCTGAGTGGGAGCTGCAAGCTAGTCCTGCCTCCTGTCTGCCATTTTAATCTGCCTGACTCTCCCTTTTTCATTGTATTTATTTTTGTGATTGCCTTCTACTAATGACAAGGATGTGGCTTTTTTTCTATGGCAGTGATATACATTTTCCTTATAGAATAAATTTAATTCAGATAAAATTAAAAGGGAGAGGAGAGGAGAGTAGTTTGCTAATGTGTCCCAAATACTACAACACTCTCTGATACATAGAAGATGCTCAATAAATATTTGTTGCATAAGAAACGTAATTAATACTGTGTAGATATGGAAAATAACCCAGTGACTGATGTAGATAATTGTTTTCTCTTACATGCAAAAGACTGAATGAATCATTTTTGTTAAGATCAGTGACTTTGGCCTGGCACGGTTGCTCATGCCTATAATCCCAGCACTTTGGGAGGCTGACGCAGGTGGATCACTAGAGGTCAGGAGTTGACAACCAGACTGGTCAACATGGTGAGACCCTGTCTCTACTATAAAATACAAAAATCTGTCGAGCGTGGTGGCACGCACCTGTAGTCCCAGCTACTCTGGAGGCTGAGGAAGGAGAATCGCTTGAACTTGGGAGGCAGAGGTTGCAGTGATCCTAGATCATGCCACTGTACTCCAGCCTGGGAGACAGAGCAAGACTCTATCTAAAATAAAATAAAATAAAATAAGCAGCTCATGAGTGCAGGAATCTGCCTTTCCTCTTACATTTGTTCATGTGGCTTATTCTGCCTATATTTCTTTAAGCACTTGAAATTCTTGTTCATGCTTCTTCCTCCACCAGAAATGCCTTTACCGGTTTCTCTGTCTGTTAATTACTCATTCTCCAAGGTCCTGAGATCTCTTAGGTATTTGCATCTAGAATCTGACCATCTGGAGGACCCCCACAAGTGGCAGCCTTCTGACATTAATTCCGCAGGTGGGGAGCTTCTGAGCTCCTCATCCCCCAATGATAATAGACAGAGCCTGGATTTGAGTGAGGGCCATCTAATCCCACCTGCCTGCAGTCTCCACTATATCTTAGGATCACCATAGGCATAAACACCATCAGGTACCAAGATGAGCATCTTAGGAGCATCTCAGGAAGGGTTCATGGCAGAGTCAAAGATGCTGAGGATATGACTAAGTGAAAGAAAGAGTAACGGTAAGCAAGGTCCCCAAAGTCATACTTCATATTCAAAATGGCAACATAAAGTCTATGTTATGGACTGGAGATAGAAGAGAAAAGTTGAGGAAAGGACTGAAAGATGCCTTTGCTCTTCATACTCTTTGCTCCTATGTATGGTTGTGCTCAAACTTACCCAGAAAAAATGTTTTGTTCCTTAAAATACATTCAGAGAAGGAGATTACTCAATTCATTTGCTCTGAGCATTGACTGAAACCAATTACCTGCAGTTTTCAGTTTTTCTAAACTCCACCCTATGCTCTGCGTAATCTACTGCCATCAGGGATGAAAGGTCAGGCTCCATAAGTACGCCACCCCCACCTTGGCTCAGGCCAGCCCACCCACCCTAAGGGAAGAAGTGAAAGAATATGATGGAATCAATGGAAATCCATGGAATCTTCTAAGAAAAGAACAAACATATCAGATTGACTTGCTGTGATGTCTTGTTTTATTTATAGAGTTGATTTGATTATTTTTCAACTAAAAAGAAAGCCATACTCATTATAGACAATTGAGAAAAGTAGAAAGAAGAAAAGAATCAATTGGTCTTACTACTTAAAGAAAAAGAATGTTCACAGTTTTGGTGAATATACTTCCAGGAACTTTTTCTAGCCATATTTGTATTGGTCAGGATGGACTAGGTTATGGTGCAGTAGCAACAACAACAAAAAAATCCCCAGATATGCAAAGTTTAAATCAACATGATTTTATTTCTCATTTGTGCTCTGAGTCTAGCACAAGCCTGTAGAGGGGCCTAGCTCTGGTGACCACTGAGGGGTGTACAGTTGACAGAGCAAATCAACTTCAATACAACTTGGTTGCTGTCCTGGAGGGGAAAAGTTCTAGAGCCTAACACTGATCACCAAATGATCCAATCAGGAAGTGATGGGTAGCACTTCCACTTCCTTGGCCAGAACTGGTCATGTGACTCTACACAACCACAAGGGGCCAGGAAGTGCCAACCTGTGATGTAATTAGACAGAAGTAGGGGAATGAGAAACATCTGAGGAGCAATGTTAAGAACTACACATTATTGCTGGAGGGGTGTTTTTCTAATTCCAAAAAAATGCATGTTGACAGTAGAATATTTGAGAATCAGTAAAGCATGAAGAAAACAAAAACCGCTTATAGTCCCACCATTCACATGTCACTCCTTCAGGTGTGGAGGGCTATGTTCATTTTCTTCTGTGCTTATATAAAAATAAGAATGTTTAAAGAATATTTGGACCATATTGTACGTCCTGCTTTGTAATCCACTATTCCTACTTAATATATCATGTACCATTTTGTAAAGCGTTAAGTATTCTTGTATACCACACACAGCATTTCATCTTATGTTTTTACACAATTTCCTAATTATTTTATATTTAATTATTTGTTCTATTTATATTTTGTGATTAAATATGTGTGCATGTACATGCATATAAATATGTACACACGCGTATATACATTTGCTTGTTTTCATACATTATTGCATATATATTTGTCTGTATGATTATAAACTGTCTCTAAATGAAGTTTCCAGTGGAGAATCTAGTATTTTATTGTGCACATTTTAATAGCGTATTTAATCTTTTTGCCATTTTGGTAGTTTTGAATATTCTACCACCATAAATAATACTTCAGTGAACTTTATTTAATAAACTTAGAATTATTTAAGGCACTCAGAGTTTTTCAGTGGGCTAGAGTTTGAGGAGGAATATCATGAAATCACATCTTACAGACCTTTTAAGGCACTTGACTAACAACATCTTTGAAGGAAAATGTGTTTGTTTTGAAGAATGAATAAGTGAGTGAATTAAATCACAAATGACTTATCAGGTGCTGAGAATTGGCAAAAAAAAAAAAAAAAAAATGTCTGTAAGCGTTCCATTCAGTAAGACCCTTTTGTTGGAGTTGATATTTTTAAAACGCCATTTTTAAATTTTGTCCTTACAAGCATCTAGTGAAGGAGGCTTAAAGAATGGAACCGATTTCCAAGTGCTGGCTCCCTGTCAGGTGCAGTGTCGGGAACCTTCTATTTTCTAATGTAATTACCACAATGATTCCATTGGGTGAACTTTAAAAATCGCCATGTTACAGACCAAACAATGTGGAAGCTCATGATCACAAAGGGGAAGAAACAGAGTTGGAACTCCAACATGGCAGACTCAAATCTATGTCCTTCCTCATAGGATGGCAATTGGCCTAACAGTAACTTGCACAATGGAGAAAGATACCCATGATTAACTAATAAAATGGGTATCATCGTGTAGTTACTTCAGGGAACAAGAGTGATTTGTACTGGAACAGTCAGCTGTAGGGGACTGAGTCATGCCATGATGGTGGGTCAACTCTGTGCACAGAGAGGAAAGCCTTACTCCATATGTTTTATTGCCAGTGAAGTCACACTTTGACCCTCCTTGCACTTTCTTACAGTTGCCACAGGATATTTTGTTCCAAACATAAGCCATCAGCCCCTTAAGCAAACCTTGCATCCCCTCCATTGCCTTCCCTTACTTGACTGATCTTACACTATCTTATACCTCCATACTATTCTGCACTTTATCCCGTCACCAGAGGTTGCAGCGCTATTTGGAGACATCTCTCCCTATTTGATGTTATCATTGTCTTAAGCCAGTTTCTGGGACAATCTTTTCTACTGTCAAGGCCAAGCAGTGAGTTAGGAGACCTAGGTCTACATCCCTTACTATCTGGCAGACCTGGAGAAAATCATTTGAGGTCTCTGATGGTCATTTTTCTTATTTGTAGAATGGGAATAATGTTGTTACCCTGCCTGCATGAAGTCTTATAAAACATTTTGTAAATGTAATGTGTTACGCAAATATTACTAGTTTGTAGGTATTTTTTGGTTTAAATTTTAAATTAATAAGTTTGGAGTTAGTGATATGACTGGTGTTTGTGGGTTTTCGGTTTTCTTTTTCCTACAAAGATGAAATTAACTTCAGCAAGTTAATGTTCTCCTTTTGAAAAACCCACATGTGCCCAGTTTTCATCTTGCATCCTTTATCCATTCCTCACCCTTCCGAAATTAGCCAGTCTCTTGTCTGTGCCTAGGGACTTGCCTTCCACCTCTCATTTGTGCCACTCAGTGTCAACTCCAGATCTCACAGCATGCCACAGATGCCAATTTACAAGCCAGAGAACTAAACTATTAATTCTTCACTTCAGTTCGAGCTCTGATTCCCCACACTGTAATCTACAGCCATAACTGTATAGCAGCAAAGTACATCACCCTCACAGTCCCCTTCCTGTCAGCTCTGCACAAGTCTGAACTTTTTGGCTTCTCACAACACTGCAAGAGGAAAAGGGCATGGTTGATGGCATGGCTGAAGGTCATGGCTCTGTAGTGTAGCGAGTTTGTCACCACAGTTGAGCTCAATGTTGTTTTTCTTTTTGGATTGGGGAGAAATGAAGGTGAAACTATATGATGAGAAAGTCATTGCACTGGGGATGAGAAACTGGTATCAAAGTCTACCCTTCCCCATCCTCTTTTGCACCAGTTTGGCATCAGTTTTCTAGCCGTGCGTCCTTGGGCAAATCCCTTTACGTCTCCAGATCTTATTTGTTTCACTTGTAAAGTTGGAATATTAGTAAGTGAAAAAAATAATTTCTTGACGTGTTTCTTAAGTAGACTCTACACACATATAAGTACTCAATAACAAAAATTGTATCTCAGGTTTATGCAGTGTGTAGCACAGGTACAAAAAAGTGCATTTTAAAATATATTATCTCAACAAATCCATAAAGTGGTTCATCAGCTAAGAACTTTGCTCATCTGTTAGTAACCAAAATAACAGTGGCTTAAATAATTTAGATGTTATTTTACTTTTATATGACATGAACTCCACACAGCTGCTATGGTGACTCTACATTGAATCAGTGACCCCAAATCATTCATTCCAACTTTCTACTCTGCCATCCGTAGCTCATTACTTCCATCTTCAAGGTTGCCTCATGGTTGCAAATTGGCTACTGCATCCCTTAGCCGTCATGCCAACATTCTAAGCAGCAAAAGGGGAAATAGGACTGAGATACGGGGGTCAATCTCCAAGACTAGTTGACTCTCTTTAAAAGTTTTTCCCAGAAGCTCCTTTGGATGATGTCCATCTAAATCTCTTTGGCCATCCCTGTCTGCAAGAGAGGCTGAGAAAAGTAGTATTTGGATGGGCACATTGCTATTCTCAGTAATACCAGGGTTCATTCAGTGAGAATGATTAGTGGGTGTATACTGCATAGGTAACTAGTAGTTTCTGCCTTGTTAGGTACTTTTATACCAACTTTACAGATGAAGAAACTAAGTTAAGCAATTTGTTGAGGTCACATAAAGAGAAAGTTCAAGAGTTAAAATTCAAAATCAGGCTGGATCCAGCACCCCATCTCCTAATCTGTATGCTGCATAAACCAAGGACAATAAGTAGTCAAAAAATCAAGCCTTGACTCCTTGTCTTCCCGTCTCTAGAATGGGATCAGAGTGCTGGTATCATGGGCTGTGGAGGGTTAACTGAGATAACGAATAGGAAGTATCTGAGACCTTGACTGAACATAGTAGATGCTCAATAAACAGGAGTTTCAGATTTGTGATGTTACTCAAGAGTCCTACATGCTGACACACTTCCCAAGAAACATATAAACTGCTGAAGCCCAAGGAAGACTGTCCAATATCCCTTCTAGCCTGGACTGCCCTGTCAGGTTGTGAATTTCCTAAAAGTAGGGGTTTTACCTGGTACATGGTAGGCCCTGGGTCATAGTTGGTTGATTGACAGACAAAATACTTTGTTTCCTTTTAGGCATTAACACTATGTGACTCTCCACTGTGTATCACTTAGTGGGACAAAGATGGGTGCAAAGAGAGGCCTCATGACCAGACATGCGTATACATACTTGAGTACATGGGCCTGAGTGCACATGTATGTACCTGTGTGTTTGAGCATGGTACTAGGGAAAAGCAACATGAGAAGAAGGGGAGATTCCAAATAGAATTCCAGCTCTCCCTGAAATTCTCAAAATGTATCACTCAAGTTAAAGCATATTCAGATATTAATGAGGTGGATGAGGAAAAAAACACGAACAACACCTATGGTACAAGTGTTAATTATCAAGACACACAGTTATTTTATTTTAAGAAAAAAGAAGCTTCCGTAAATCATCCCGAAAAGCAGAAAGAAAAGAAAAATCACATAATTCTGAGATGTCCACAAGGATACAGAAAAGATTCTTCTACGATACTCTCAATCTGCTTCTGCATGGAGGGATATATTGGTCTAAAATCTATAGCCAGTATTTCCATGTTTATTTATTTAATCGTCTGTCATCATGGTTCCTAGAGTAGAAGCAAAGGAAAAGCAAGGTTGTTGATCTGGTCTACATTTCTTCCCTTTCTTCAGGCTGCCTACCCAGCAGTCCAGACAATGGGTGTAAATCCTTGACCTTGACTAAGAACAGAGAGAGGTTACAAGCCATCGTTCCAAGGTAGACTGCTTGATTCTGGAAGTCAAAGGCCCTAACTCCCACCTTTGAGTTTTCACCCAGGATTGGGTGGCAGAACCCTGTTGTTTCCATTCACATCAAATATATACCCGCCTCAGAGCCTTTGCATGGGCTGTTCCCTACCTGAAATCCTGTCCCTCCGGTAATTCAGAGGTTAACTCCTTTGCTTCAAACACCTCTCTCTCAAATGTCCCCCCATAGCCCCACCACTCTTTTCTAACCCTATTCTATTTACACACACACACACGAGCGCGCGCACACGCTTCTTTTCTTATGTCTCTCCCACTGGGATGTAAACTCCATGGTGTCAGGATTTTGTTGCAGTTGCTACTATATCTCTAGGGTTAGAAGAGTGCCTGACACATAAGTGTCACTCGGTAAATATTTGTTGATGTATGTGTAAATGCTTTGATAAGCACAATTCCCACAGAGAATTAAACTGACTTCAGCCAACTAATTTTACCACATTTCCAGGTCTAAACATCCCAATCCTTCCAATCTTTCAAACCCAATTTGGGGTCCACCTCTTTCTCAGTCAGGAAAACCTGGTCCTTCTCTAAGACACTCTCCAGCTGTGATAGACAGTCACCACTGTTTATGTCATCTCAGTGCTACAAATGTTCCCATCCCACTCTTCCACTGGACCGCCTTACAGTTAGCCTCCTGGGGGGCTGGTCTGCCTAGAGGTATTGATTTCTTTCTGAGTATGTCTCGGTGTAGACATGGCTGCAGCTCGTTTCTGTATGATCCGCATTGCATCTAGCAGGAAGTTTTAATGGTAGCTCGCATTTATTTAGCATTTGCTATGGGCCAGGTGCCATATAAAGTGCATTACATGCATTAACTTAGTGGCTTTCTTGTTCCTTTTTTAAAAAAGATAAACTGAAAACAAATACATTTTACATTTCAATCTGGTAAATGATATACATGTATCTGTATGTGTATATAAATGTGTATGTGTGTGTGTGTGTGTATATATATATCTCCATAGGCATATCTATAGCTATACTAATGCTGAAACCAAAATTTCAAGACAATATTCTCATCTTTCCTATGTGCAGTACACATTGCTATCTTTTATTCTATTTAATTTTTTAAAAAAATGCTAATTGCAATCCAGCAAACCAGGGGTCATCAAACTATGGCCCTTGGACCAAATCCAGTTTGCCGCCTGTTTCTGTTAATAAAGTTTTATTGGAATACAGCCATACCATACTCATTTGTTTAGGCATTAGCTATGGGTGCTTTTGCATTACAAAAGCAGAATTGCAACAGAGACCATCATGGAGGCAAAGTCTAAAATACTCTGGCCCTTTACAAAAAGAGTTTGCCAAAACTTGCATTAAACTGACTTTAGATTCATGAATGGGTTGTGATGTACGGTTTGAAAAACACACTATTTGCTCATCTCATTTTGACAAACTCCCTTTAAGGGAGGTACTATTGTGATCTTCATTTACAAGTGAGCAAACTGAGCAAGAGAGGGAGAAACTTGCCTGGGGACGTGTGACTGGCTGGCATCAGAGTGGGTTTGACCTTAGTCAACCTAAAAGCAGAGCCAGTGGCAGTTAACTAAGACAAGATTCTGCTCCTCTCCTGGGATGAGTTTAATAAATATTTGTTGGTCAAAGGAATGCTGCACAAATTATATTTGTAATTTTAAAAAAAATTCTTGCTGGTGGGCTTTGGAAGAAATGTTGGCTTCGTTTTCCACCATATCTCTGAATAAGGGAATGATACCAAAAGCATTTTGAAGGGGATACAATGTAGAAAATCATTTCAGTTTAATTTCTTGTTACCAATATAAGCTCGGCTTATTTCGATGAATTCATTATCAAAACCTGACCTCCTGCATGGAAATATACACACAGGTGCTAGACCAGGAGCTTCAGACATGTCTCCCAATGACTGCTGTTCCTGAGTGATGCCCTTCGGTGGAGGGTGGGTTGTCTGTAGTGACTCTTATCTCATCAGTATCATACAGAGAAGGTGCTGGGATATTATGTCTGAGAGCGCATTGCAGAAGACTATCTCGTCTGTCTCACTCACACTTTCTCCTGACCACTGCTTGCTCATTCACGTGAAGTGAGTGCCATATCGTGAGCTGCTCTACAGAGCTACAGAAAGGCCATGGGGGCAAGGGGCTGAGGGAGACCCATAGCATTTGCAGAGGCCCTGAGTGGGGGGATCCAGCCAAGCCATGCCTGCAATTCTGACCCTATAGAAATACAAGTGTATTATAGATAACACAAGTGTCATTTCCAGTTGCTCAGTTTTGGAATAATTTGTTATGCATCAATAGATAATGAACACACCACACTACTTTGTTATGATTTGTGTTTCTGGAATCATCATCAATCAACAAATATATCTTCAGCATCTACCTGGTGCTCAGTCCTATGAAAAGTGGAGCTATTCAGAGTATAAGCTTCCTGCCCTCAGGGAGCATTCGATCTGGTTAGAGAGTAAGATGTCAGAACTGGACTTTGTGTTCTTAACCACAGTCTAATTGTGGGTCAACTGCTCTTCATCCAAGATTAAGTGGACTGTATTCATTTATTCTCTTCAGTTGAATGCTGCCTTCTCTAGTTCCCCATGGATTTTCCTGGCCTGAGTCCCATCTTAGCTGTGCAGCTTGGAAACCTGTCATGAAAGTGGGGAGCAGCCGGCCTTCCCAAAGCATCCTTGGACTTCCTTGGTCCCACACCCCAAAGCCACGCGTTGACTCAAAAGGAGCCATGAGCAAGGCCTGATATTACCACAAATAATCTGGTTTCTGAAAGTCGAAAATGAACCAGATGGCTTTTAAGGAAAACAGGACACACATCGGATTCCAATTATATTAAAATGATGACCCAATTTAGGAAAACACAAAGTGTAATAAAAAAATGTTTAAATAAACAAAATCTGCATATTTATGAAACTATAATATTCGCTGGGCTCCTCACTTTGGATAATGAATTTCTAAACTAGACTGATTGCATTCCAAACTTACACTGACTCCGGGCTTGGAGAAGTCTGCAGCACTGTTTGGAATTGCAGACTATCTGGAGAAAAAAAAAAAAAAAATATTTAGCATGTGTGTCGGCAGCCAATTCAGGAAAAGGAAAGGTCAGCTCTATACAAATGTGATCTATCCAATTCTGATGCAACCAGGAATAGTCAGCGCTCACCCTGCGTTATTGGCTGAGCACTCTGACACCTCTCCCTGGCGGCAGTAGCTGTCACCCGCAAACCTCCACCGCCACTGGCAGACCCGGTGCTGGGCTGGGCTGGCAGGGAGAGCCTCGGATTTATCTATTTATTTTTTCCAGATAAATTAAAAACTCAGGGGGCACTTAAAATAAATTAGCAACTGCTCCTGACGGTGTCTTTCCTGCGGTGTCACACATTTGAAATTTTGGCAAGGACTAAGTTGCCTCACCATCTTTTCCCAGCAAGCGCAAACTGCTAACGGAACAGTGCGCTCGTGTGAACAGGCACGTCGCTGGAGCAGTTATTAACTCAGGAAAGGGTGAGCCAGCGAGTGTCCAGGGTCACCGAAGTGCTTGCAGGGTTACACCGTCTCTGGGGGACCCATGCGAGACTTCATGAGGCCAGGGAAGAAGGCCAGTTTGTTCTTCATTGTACTGAAACGCTGAAACGGGTTTTCAAATGGAATTTCATTTCACCTATCCCAGGGAGCGCATTTCTTTTAATTTTATGCATAGTATTTTTAGAGAAGTACATTTTCTAGATAGGATGATGCATAGCTCACCTCTTTCCTTGTAGTGCATACAGTTATTTAATTGGCAGCTATTTACTGAGCCTCCCTTGTACCCAGCAGGTAGGTCACGGCAGTGGCCGAGGATCACGTAACCCTGGTCTTGATGGGGTGTCATCACCGTCTGCAGTGTTGGAGGATGACAGTGATCGCCACACAGCATTGATGGAAACTAAAATCAGCACCTAAGAACCAAAGCAGCAGAGAGAAAGAGCCCGTTCCGAAACCGTTCCGTAGAACTGACGAGGGGAATGTCCAACTTACCAGACCGTGGCCGAAAATGCTAACTCAAAGGGGAGTTTTCTCCCACGAGCAGACCAGCACCCCCGCCTGTCTGCTCCTTCACATGGGCACTATGGACTCAAGAGAAGGGCAATTTTCTGTGGCTATTATTTCAATTAAATAGCTGCTTTGAGCCTTTATTTCTTATATTAATATCTCTCAAGTAAAAGCAAATGTTTCTTTTCTGGGTCTATGAGAAAAAAATGGTTACTTAGTCTGTATAACATGAAATGAGAAGAAGTTTTCACTCTCCTTTCAAGATGTAATATTCATTTATATCAATCTCCACCTCTCAATAAAATTTTCCACACTCATCCATGTGAACAAAGAATTAGAAAGATATAAATGTAAGAATCTTTTAAATGCACTGTATTATAGAACACTCATTCTATTATTATATTCCCAAATCATTCCCTTTAGGTGAGTAGCTTTTATTGAAAGGGTCTATTTTTTTTTTTTTTTCAGTTAATAAATTTACTGTCAGAAAAGCCCTTCATTACGGGAACCTGTGTAATTTCCTACCTGGGTATCCATATATAATATAAACCAGGAACTCCTTACTTTTAGGTAATTTTCTTGGAAGCTCCTACTCTTATTACAATATAGCATCTTCCAGAAGATTGTTTTTGATATTTTTAAAGTGTATATTCCTCAGAGTTTTTTTTTTTTTTTTTTTCTTTTTTCTTTTCTTTTTTTTTTTGTGTCATGGTAGAGTTGGGGGGAGGTACTAACTGTCTCTTTGCCAGAGTTTAAGTGCAACATTTTTCATTACAATTTAACAAATGTTCTTCTTAAAATAGACTGACAGTGGGTCAAACCGCTTCAGCTTCTCCTCCGTTAACCTAAATGCATTAGAGTTGAGGCTTTTTATACTCAGATCAATGTTGCTTCTTATTCTTCGACTTAATTTAGTGTAAGACTAATATGACTATCTCTCCATTTATTTCTCTCTCTCTTTGGCTTTAATAAAATTAGAATTAAATAAAATTAGAATTAATTCAATATATGCAATCTCTAGATTTTTTTTGTCAAGCACAGAAATGCCAAATACAACAATATGCTTTGATTTTTTTTTTTTTTTTTTTGCCAGTGGTAAACTATTGTACAAAATCATTATATAAATACACAAGAACATCTGGTCTTTTGAACTGTAGTCACTGCTGAATTTAAACATTGTACGTGTTTGACAAAATTAAAGGAGTTTATTCTTTGTTTTTCCTGGGCTTTAAATAGTAAGCCACAAATAGTACTTAGAGTTATTGTTGCTAGTTGATTTTGAATATTATGTGGAGAAACTTATTCTGCATTCCCGCAGACTTTCATATACCTGGGTTCTATAAAATTGGGGTTCAAGGTTATAATGTATCACAATACTTTTCTAAAACAATGACCCAAATCAAATTAAAGGGGGGGATCCCCTACTAAATGCTTTTCTCCCATTTTACCCACAACAATTCCTAAATGCCATTAGACAATTAGGGCAATTTTGATATCTTTTGTAAAGTAAACTAATTAAAATTATTACTGCCACTTTTGTAATAAACTCGTGTGACTTTGTAAGTCTGTCCCTGTTCTCTTTCATGATGGAGACATCATACAATCTGTAATTGTGCTATTAAGGAAAAGAGACCTAATCTTTTTGCATTTGAAGTAAGCCTTCATCATCAGCCCAACAAAGCCAGACAGATCAAAAAAGAACCAGAGAGAGCATTTAAGGAAATTAGTACAAGTGTCAGTTAAAAGGTAAAAATTAATGCACTTATTATTGAAATATAGTTGAAACCTACGTTCTTTTCATTTCTTTGATAGTTCGAAGGCATAAAACATTCAATTAACTTTCCATTGTGTTTGGGGGAAAAAAGGCAGAGGATTGTCAGTGAAATGTTAGGGGTGTAGGTGGTGCATCGCGAAAAAAATAGAATAGGATGAGCAGGAGAGAGACCCAGAAGGAACCGCATGGCCCAGGCTGTGAAGACAGAGCTGCTGCAGCCCTTCAGAGCCCACCTGTTTTAGGATTTCAAATGGGCTTTCTACTCTGCTGTTCCATTAAGTCTGGAGATTTAAAACTTAACATGTGCAATTCTTTATTTAAAATCGTAGACAACAGATGATTATGGTTATCTGGAGGCTTTGTGAGTAAATTCACCCTCATTCTTCCACGCACTGTGATTGTGATGATAACAGTGCATCGAAGAAAGACTGTGAAGACAAGTGACTATTGATGGCTATTGGGATTGTGGGTGGCTATTGGGATTGTGGGATTATGGGATTGCCTTTTTTTTTGGGTCAGTTTTCTACTACGATCATGCATTGATGTTACTGTGATCATAACTAGAAAAGTAAAATAAAGTTGACTTAGGATAAGCCGCAGCATGGGGTGGAAAAGGGAGGATAACTACAAGCTTTGGGGTCAGAGTGATCCATGTCTGATGAACAACTCGGCTGCTGATTGCTGTGTGACCTTAAACAAGTAGCTTAACCTCTCTGAGTTAGTATTCCTTTCCTCTGTATAACAGGGAATGGTTATTTGCTTGGTAAATAGCTGACAAATAATGAAAATGTTTCATCCCAAATGTACATAGCAGACATTCAGCAAATATTAATTTCTTTTGCCCTGACTCTATCCTTTCATCACCCCTTTATGCATGAAAGACAAATTAATTCATATTTTTTGGTTTTCATGATGAGTAGGATCAGTATTCAGTGTAACTCCTTCATGCTGAGTTTACATTAACTCCCTACAATCACCATTGCTTTTAGGGCCAAATGGTTTCTTTGTTTTGCTTTGAAATTTTTGCAAGTTTATTCAGTAGGGAAGATTTACAAGGCTACTCTCAGAACTCCTTAGCTGAACAATCATTATTTGACAATTGCAATTCAAGAATTTTTAAAATTGTATAATGAATCAATCTTACTAAATTGTATGCATGTCAAATTGTGATCAACTTGCTGTGAAAATGTTCTGTAAGAGAAGGCCTAATGTTTAAAGTGAAAATTACTGGGATCACACACACTAATTTGTCTCTATCATTAATGAAACATTGTTTTATTGCCCTGAGAAAAAGACTCATACATATTATTAAACAAATTTTAAGAGTAGTACTCTTGAAATGATTTTGCACCATAACACACCAGAAGCAAGAGCTTTGCCTCCATAAATCTTAGTTTATTGCAGGGCACTTTGTAGGTACCTTGTAAGCATGTTAAATGAAAAGAAACAGGCCTGTTTTGTAAAATGTGACCTGTAGTCAGTGTCTGGCTAATTACGTTCTGGAGAAGAACTGCTTCCATCCTAAGCAGATAGTTCTTGCGTTCATAAAGGCTACCAGAAAAGGAGGAAACAGAAGTATTAAGAGAAACAATTTTGGGTTTAGAAAAGCCAACTTCTTTGAAGCAAGCTCCCTTTTACCCAAAAATAATATTTGTAAAGTTCAGAAATCCATTTCTAAGGAAAAATCCTTTGCAATATTTGTGCTACTTTGTAGCCAACTCTGCCCTGGCACTTAAAGAAAATAACTCAGTTATAAAATCCCAAATCACTGATGTTGTGATTATTATTCTTATTAATATGCATATGATAGAAGTTAGTGCCAAAATGACAGATTTACGCTTTTGCAAAGGTAATGAATCAAAGTAAGAAGGTAAAAGCCGCTATTACCCTAAAACCTAAAAGTGATAGACTACTCAGTTTTTTTTTCCCCCCTGTGCAGATGGCTGATAATGCTGTTTTTCACGGAAACACAGTGGGATTGTAATCAAGAATACAAAACTAGCCACTGAAAGAAAGCATGCACTCTTGTCTTTTGGAACTTTTCTAATTCCAGCTCTGTTCTGAAAGGTGCAAAGACAGAGGGTAGCAGTGGTGGGGTGGTTGGCAGGTGTACTGTTAATAGGAAATGAGGAGATATGTAGGAAGACTCAATTTTAAGAATGACCTGACCAACATCAACAGAGAGCAAGAGGAGGAAGGTGTCCTTAAAACAAACAAAAAAATTCTCTGTCCAAACATAAACCCTTATTTTTGGCATCTAGTATCTAAAAGAAATTCATAGAGAATCAGAGAAAAGAGGACAATGGGAATGTGAAGAGAGCCCAAAGACAGGCCGAGAACAAATAATGAACATATGAATCTATCAAATGTTTCGGATGCTCTCTGGTTTGGTGAGTCCTCGCCCATCTGCTACTTCACTGGGTCCTGAATCCGATCCGGTGAGGCTGGCATGATGGGTAATTTTAGATTCTCACTTTAGAGATAAGGGGCCTGAGGATAAGGGGAGAGAGGAGACATGTCCTCGTCCAAGGTCACCGTGGCTACAGTGTCACAGTCAGTGCCGAGGCGGAGCTGTGCTGTTTCAGGAATTGGCATTTGACTCCTGGGAACCAGAAAGACATTTTTGGAAGCAGCATTAGGGCTCCCAATATAGTTAGTAAACTCTAGCATCAATGCTCCAAATAAGTCCTTTATGGTCTGAAAGATAATTTCAGTTTTTTCCAACCCTCTTTCTGCCTTCCCTGTTACTGGAGGGACCAATAACAGCATTTTCTTAT
Source organism: Papio anubis (assembly GCF_008728515.1). Lineage (NCBI taxonomy): Eukaryota > Metazoa > Chordata > Mammalia > Primates > Cercopithecidae > Papio > Papio anubis. The sequence goes on along the minus strand of NC_044982.1, from coordinate 9,353,519 downwards.
ACAGAAGCTTAGAACCTCAGAGGTGAAAGGAACTTGGAGATTTCTAATTCACAAGACCCAGAGTGGCAATGCTGACAAAAATCAGCTCCCCAGGCCAAACCAAAGTGTCACATTTTAACAACAAAAAAGTAAACATGTTTTGTAACCCTCAGGGCTTGGTTGCATTTTTCCAGCCTGTCAAGGCATTTCTGCATATACTCTCTGATTTGACCCACAAAGGCTCAGAGAGAGACCCACCTAGAATGAAATCCACGCTTTTGCCCTTTGCAGGCTCTGTGACTTGACTTCTCTGTGATTCAGTTTCCTCTTTTGTAAGCTGAAGTTCTACCTCATAGGGTAATGATGAGAATTACATGTAAATATGTAAAGACTGAAATAGCACAAAATAAACATAAACACCCAATAGGTGCTAGCCACCATCTTCATCTTTATCACCACCATCACTATGAATATTGGCAGGGCAGGTTTAATATCCCACTACAAAGGTGAGAAAATGAGGGCAAGTATCTTATTCAAAGAGCCTTAGAGAGTTAGAGGCTGGGCTGGGTCTCCTCTCCTCTCCTCTCCTTTCTTTTTTCTTTTTTTCTTTTTTTTGAGATGGAGTCCCACTCTGTCACCCAGGCTGAAGTGCAGTGGCACAATCTTGGCTCACTGCAACCTCTGCCTCCTGGGTTCAAGCGATTCTCCTGCCTCAGCCTCCCAAGTAGCTTGGATTACAGGCATGCGCCACTGCACCCAGCTAATTTTTTTTTTTTTTTTTTTTTTGTATTTTTAGTAGAAATGGATTTCACCATGTTGGCCAGGCTGGTCTCAAACTCCTGACCTCAAGTGATCCATCCGCCTCAGTCTCCCAAAGTGCTGGGATTACAGAGACACCGTGCCTGACCTGGGTGTACTTTTTTAGCTTGCAGTTCAAAACAAGCATGGACATTCATTCAAATTCTGGATAGGTAGGTCCAAATAACTTTGGGGTGGGAAGAAAGTCATGCATGGGTTAACCAATACTGATAGTAACAGGGTTCTTGGGCATTTCATTTTTACTCAGCCTCTGCCTGTTAATGGGGAACTGGAAATGTTTCTTATTCCTTCTAAATATTCAAGGCTGTGCATGTGTCAAAGGTCAAAAGACCCAAGTCAACAGGTCATGCACATTTTTATAGCCATCGTGCAAATGCAAAAGCTAGACAGAAATCACTGCTTGGTGCTGCAGGGTACGCAGGAGAACTGCAGAAGATGTACTGTCACCATGGGACAGAAAGAACTGGGAGACATAAAGTCCGGAAGACAAACAGACCCAGCGCTGCACTGTTAGCAGAGCAGACAGATTTATGTGGGTGCTGCTGGTATCCCAGGACAGAGAGATATGCATACATTAACTCTGTAGCAAGGAAATCAGAGTATATGTGCTCCATTTCCAAGCCTACATGAGGGTGCTTGTGAAATCAGAGACCAAGGAGCTTTGGGAGTGTGGATTTCGTCCTGCCAGGCAACTCATGATTCTAATCCTAGCAAAATTGAACCCTCCTCCACCCTTCCAATTTGTGCTTGTGCTCAGTGAAATGTACCATCACCGCTCTCAGAACTCATTGAAGACTTCTATGCCTGTCTGCTAAATGATCCTGGCCAACTAAAAGTCTCTGGCTCTCAATTTCTTCACCTTTCAGCTGGAAGGGTGGGGCCGAATAATCCACGCCACCTGCCTGGTGTGGAGCAGGCACTAAGGCAATGACTCTGCTCCACACAAGTGATTCAAGGCCAGGTGGGCATGCATGGCTATTTCCCCTTTGACTGTGCTCAGAGGTGCTCATACCTGGAATAACACTATTGCTAGAATATCCTTGTCCTGAAGGGCCTCTGTGTTTCCTTACCTCTGCCAGTGAAATATCAGTGCTTTGCACAGTCTAGGAATTGTTGGCTGGACAAATGTCCCTGCCTGGAGAAATACCTGCCTGCGGACAAATGAAGGCACCTACGTTTTTGTGTTCTATGATTGTTTTCTTAAAAGCCATGGGGATCGCGCTTTCACATCCAGATCTTCCTCTAACCAGCTGTGGAACTCAGTACCTGCTCCTCACCACTCTCGGTGGCTCAGTTTCCTTATCAGCCAAAAGGAGAGAACATTATCTAGTTTTCTGGTGTGGATACGATGGGTGCTCAATGAGTGTGAGGCATCTTGCAATCTACGGTGTCTGGCCTAGGGAAGGTACTTAATGAATGCTATTTACTGTTCTGATCATTAGAAATTATGCTTAAAAGCAGGCTGAGAAAAACCAACTCTCTTCTCTAGCTACTGAGCACTCAATAAGTGGCTGTGGGGTGAATAACTGTAGAAGAATGAATGCAGGAGCAAACTCCAATTACGACACTTTCTCCCCAAGCTCTCTTACTCACATAGCATTCAAATTGCTAAATTCTTTGGAAAAGCACTAGGCACTGTTCAAGTGGAGGTGATCTTGATATTTTTCACACTTTCAATTTACGAAAAAACAATAGCAAGCATTCTTTCATCTGTTTGCCATTGAGCCTGTGAAGTAGGCCAGGTAAATATCATTACCACCAATCCCACCTCATCTATAATATATTTGTATCTATTTCCACGTCTATAGCTTTTCCATATCTATCTTTATCTCTTTTCTGTTTCTATAGCTGTGTCCAGATTTCCATATCTATATCTTTTTCTATATCTATATTCACACTTATACCTATACCTATATCTATACCTAGATCTGCATCCATACCTATTTTTATTCCTGTATCTTCATCTTTTTCCATGCCCATATCCATATCCACATCTATATGAGGAAATGAAGTCAGGCTCAGCAAATAGACCAGCCAAGGTCACCCAATTAGAAACACAACTAGTGAAGCTTCAAGTTTTTTGGCTACAGACTCGGCTTTTTGCAACTTCTCCTATGCTATCCTTCAAATAAAGAGGATCGTTTAAAAGAAAAATAATAAAGACATATGAAAAAGAAAGAGAAAAAAAGAAGAAAAGGAAAGAAGGAAGCAAGGAGAGAGGGAAAGAATGAAGGAGGGAGGGAAGGGAAGAAGGAAGGAAGGAAAGGGAGGGAAGGGAATGGAGGAAAGAAGGAAGGAAGGAAGGAAGGAAGGAAGGAAAGAAGAAAGGAAGGAGCAGGCATTATAATCTCTTTATCTTCTATTCACAAAGCCCATATATGGCTCAGGCCTTTGTCATCTTCATTTCCATTAATTTAATTTTTTTTTTTTTTTTTTGGTGTTGAGCAGATGGGGCAATAGTCTTCAAAATGTCTAATCACTGAACTATTATGTGTCATCTATAGTTCTTCATTATCTATATCCTATTGCTTAAAATTCTTAGAAAGGTTTCTAAATACTAGATTTTTTAAAATTAGAAAATGCAATAGGGCTATTTTTCTGGGGGTAGTTAGATAGCTGTCACATTATTAGCAACTATCCCTAAGAGATTATTCTAGGAAACTTACTGTATGAATGTAGATTTAAACCAGGTATGTTTTAGGAGACACTTCCTATTCAATTTCTTTTGTCTTTCTTTTCCTTTCTATTTTTTCTTCACTTAGAGTTTTATAAGAATAAATAGTATACTTGGACTGCCAGCATGATTAAAATTTGTATCAGTTTTGCATCTGTTTGGAGAAGCAGAAAGCAAATCCCTAATTTTAAAACAAATTATCAAATATTTCAAGAAGTCAGATTGAAGATTGCTCTTCATTCTCTTAAAACTTTAAGAACTGAATCGCTGTGAATGATCCATTTGGCAGAATTTCTAAACAAAATTAATGTATCTGATGCAAACACAGGGCCTCCTGCTTCTTCTGTTCATTAAAGCTTACGTATTTGCTCAGTTTTACAACAATAATTTTCAGGGTCATTTTTCAAGCTCTCCTAAGTTCACTTTTTTCCAAATGTGGAATTTACAGAAGGAAGAAAGCATACACACCTTGTTTTGAAAATTGAGTATTCATGTTCTGAAGAATATACCTGAAGAGTATCTTCTGGGCTAGAGGTTTGGAAAACATCAGCTGTTTTTCCTTGTGTAGGGTTTTTATTTATGCCCTTCTTTTAAAGCTATTTTTGGTCTCTTGAATTTAGCACAGGTTGCTTAAAAAAAATCAAAAGCAAATATAAAATTTACCTGGGATCTTCTTTAGGACACAGATTAAACCATATTGTAATTTTGTTTTCTGTCATTGCTTTTAACTATGTGAATGGTTAATGCCGTCTTGTATTTTTGGTTGCCTAAGTTGCAAAGAAATGCCTTTCTCACACAATTCACTTACTCTCTCCTTATTTTTTCACCACTCCCTTGTCTTTGCAGAACTATTCAACTAAGACTGCCATGCAGAGGGAAAACCACGAATCCGTAGGTGTTACATTTTAAAGCAAAAGTTTATTTTTTTTTAAAGTCCATTTTCCCTCTTAGAAAGAAATATCAGAGTGAGAAATGGTGAGTCTCACATTATCTAAGAAGCAACTCTCTCCGGTTTTTGTTCCATTTGTTGAAAACTCCAATTTCTTTGCCTCGGGTTCTAATTTATTTTGCAATTCGCACAGTGCACTGTAAACATAATGTAAAGTTTTCAAAGCTTAATTAACAGCTACAGGATAACGGCAGGCCAAGATTTTAAAGGCATTTAAGCTTGGCTCCAAGAAAATGAAGAGGCTTCCATGCAGGAAGCTGTGAACTTGTACCTCTTAAAACAATAAAACCCGTTAGATCCAGAACTGTGGCTTGCCTTGAATGCCAAGACCCGCACACCTGCTGGCTTAACCCCATCCCTCCGAGGTGCCTCTCGAGGGAGTCCTTCCTGTTCTGGAGCTGTTTTTCTCTTGGGAGATGAGACAGCAAAAACAACAAAACCAAAAGAAACAAATGAAAAAAACCACGAAAAACCCAACCACCCCGAAACTTAAAACTATATATTCTAATCAAAGGTTCAGAAAATCCACTTTTAAATTCCACAGGGATGACGGTTGGGATTCAGGTGTCTGGGCAGAAGGATACCCAACTGGAAAACCAACCCAAGTGGATGGGAAGAATTGAGAGGATTTCTCAGATCTGCAGTGGGTGCAGAAGAGGTGCTGTGTTATCTGTAGTGTTCCAGTTCTGCCATTTCCTAGGAGAAGTGCTTGGTGTGGTCACTGACTCTTTCTTGGCCTCAGTTTTTTCCATCTGTAGAATGGGACTGAGAAGAAGCATGTCTCTCACAGGTAGGACATTGTGTTTTTGTGCTGCAAACGACTGTGTAACTGTCTGGAGCACTGGGTCAATCTCTGGCTTAGTCACAACCCAAGAGTCTTGGTTTAACCATTTTGTAATGAGGGGGTTGAATTCTGGCCTTTGATGTTTTTCCCAGGGCCTGTGGAGGGAGTCACGAAGGCCAGCCCCTCCAAGCTTCCTGTTCACGGAGGGTCTCTACTTAGACTTTTGGCCGGCTCACCAAATGGGGATATGCCCTCACTGTGCTGACTGAAAGGCACTGCTAGTCACATGGAACATTGTGTCTCAGGACGTGGTCATCTGCCTGAAATATACAATGCATATTTACTTATTCTAAATCTTTTAATTACTGTCAGTTGCACAATTTTATTTGATGGCACTATTCGTGTTAGCAGGGTTTCGTTAATTTGATTTACCTATTGGGCATTCTGTCATTAAAGAAAAGTACCAAGAACCTCAAAACAAATCCAAGTTCTTGCAGTTGTATGAATCTATTTGTAAATCAAAGGGGGCTTTTATGTCACTGCAGCAACTGAGCTCACTTAAAAAAAAAAAAAAAGAAAAATGCTCCAGGACAGCTGGAAAGTCTCTGTCCTGGTCTGCAGGGCCCGGGAAACTGAAAGAAGATCCAGGAAGACGCGCCCTAGCTATGGAGGCTTTGGTGGCATCCGAAAGGGGAGGGGGTGGGGACCTGCATTAGGCCCCCTCCCCTCCAGACACCTGCTGCTGGTTATCTGGAGAACACTCCTTGCCCTTGCAACCCTGTGGCGGAGGGGGAAAGGGGACCGGAAGCGTCAACATTTTCCTGGTCTCCCGGGGAAGGAGGGTCGGAAAGGAAAGGCTGGTGTAGGGGGAGGGGGGAGGGGGGAGTGGGAGGGGGAAGGGGTCCAGTGACGACTGCCTTCGGAATTTTCCTCTCACTTCGTAGCTGTGAAAAATTTACCTACAACAGTAACAACAGTAATAATTTTAAAAACCAAAGGAGGTCAGAGCGGGAGAGGCAGAGGGGACCAGGGCGCTGTCTCGCGTCACCCCTGCAGCGTCCGGATCGCTCCGCATAGGCAGGGGTGGTGCGCCCTCCCCGGGGCACAGAAACGCCACATCCCGGCGGCGCCGCCCAGAGCCTGTCTCTGTTTCTGTGCCCCTTCGTGAAGCTCTGTCCCACACTGGCAGCCTGAGCCAGGACCCTGAAGAGGCCTGGTCATCCGGACAGGAGGGAGCTTCGCTTCCCAGGCCAGCTCTGCCAACGCGAGCCTGCGCCAAGGCGCCCTGCGGGTTTACTGGTGGCTTCGAGGGGCTGCGCGGGGCCAGCGCTGGGAGCTCCGAACCCACACGCTCCGGCCGGCTGCCAGAAGTGCCCAAGCACACGTCCAGAGTCCCAGATTGGATTAGGTTGCCCAGCCACCTACTTTTTCTCTTTAAGGAGAAGCCTAATTGGAGAAGATTCAGCTTTCTTCCCCATGGCAGGTCCCTTTCTCCTGACCCGCAGTTGCAGGGGCTGAGGGTGGGCGCAGGTCCGCCCTGGGGTCGAGGCCACCAGCGGGCCTCGAGGTTGCCCCCTAACACCCGGCCTGCATGCCTGGCGGGGGCGCACCAGTGTCTCACGGCTTGGGAGCTCGGTTTTGGCTTCTGAGCAAGGTATTTTTTCATCTGCCGTGTGTTTAGCTGAATTCAGTATATTTTTCTCGCACTTCTCGCTTTTTTTTTTTTTTTTTTTTTCCTTTCTGAATCTGCTCTTCTGCTTTGCGGGCCCCTAATCTCTCCCGAATCTCGGGCGCCCGGCCCGGCGCAGGCGAGCGCTCGCGGTTGGGGACGCGGCGGTCTGGGCGCCACAGGATGCGCCTGACCGCGGAGGAGACGACCAGGGAGCCGGTAGCCAGATCAAGATCTGCCGGTGCCACTACCTCTGCTTATCTCCAGGAGCAGTCATCGGCTGTCTCAACTTCCTACCTTTCCACCCACTCTGCGCTGGGGGTGGGGTTCATTTCGGGGTAAAGTGAATTAAGGTCTCCCTCGTTCGTCTGGATCCAGGCGTGGGGACAGGGGCGAGCTCTTGCCTGCTTCGCCCTGGCAAACGCCTCTTGGGGAGAAAAGTCATTGTCCTGGGTCCCCAGTGCACTCTTCCACCACGCCTAGCTATGGCTCTGTGTGCGTGTGTGTGTGTGTGTGTGTGTGTGTGCGCGCGCGCATATATATGTATATCCCTAAAACCCCGGGGCATCATAAGGCTGTATTCTCTGTATGGAATTGCAGAACTGTGCAGGGCCTCCAGGATCCTGCCCTTCCCACTATTCAGCAGTGCCTGCCACCTGCCCGCAAGACCAGGAGGCATAGTCAAGCAGAATAACGGCCTTTAAGATCCTTATAAAACTTAGGGTGGCAAGAACTTTAAGGGTCTTTAGTTCAGACTTTACCTCTGGCCCGTCCGTAGGATCTCCCCTAAACCCTAACCTCTGCCTGCTGCAATTAGAAGCTCACTCTTTCCCTGGGGTCAAAAATCCTGAACTGATATTCTCTAGCTGCAGTGTGACTTTTTAGGCCAATTCCTTAACTTTTTGTGCCTTAATTTCCTTTTCCTATGAAATTGAAAAAGACTCCAAAAATAATAATATATACCTTTTACATACACAATACACAAAATACACATACTTGGCTGCAGGTCGTTTCAAGGATGCAAGATGGTCACGTATTTGTAAACACCTTGACAAACTCTAAGTCTCCTAATTTAGGTGATATCTACAGGGACTGCTATTATGAAGATTTAGTGTGCAGTAAATGGGGGAGGATGAAGAATCTCATTGATTAGCCTAAATCGGATAAAAAATGAAAACCTGAAACCTGCTGGTGCCTGGCAGAGGTGATGTTCCAGTCAACTCTATTCGTGGAAGAGTTTAACTACTTTGTTCTATTCTTTGCAGAATTTCTTTTTTTTTTTTTTTTTTGAGACGGAGTCTTGCTCTGTCACCCAGGCTGGAGTACAGTGGCACAATCTTGGCTCACTGCAGCCTCCGCCTCCCAAGTTCAAGTGATCGTCCTGCCTCAGCCTCCCAAGTGGCTGGGATTACAGGCACCACCACGCCCAGCTAATTTTTGTATTTTTAGTAGAGACACGGTTTCACCATGTTGGCCAGGCTGGTCTTGAACTTCTGACTTCGAATGCTCTACCTGCCTCGGCCTCTCAAAGTGTAGGTGTGAGCCACCACACCCGACCGCAGAATTTCCTTTCTACAAGGAAGTCCGAGGCCTAAGAAACTTTACTGAACCCTTTAGTGGAGTGGGAAGCACTTGTCCCAATCTCAGTTCCCCAAGCGTTTCCAAAGACACCCAGGCCTGCACCTAGAGCCTCTTGGGTACATGTCTGGCACCTAGAAAATGCCTGATAAAGGAAGGCGCCCTTTGGTGCTTTAAGAAGACTGGGCTTAGCAGGGCATGATGGCTCACGCCTGTAATCCCAGTACTTTGGGAGGCTGAGGTGGGCAGATCACCTAAGGTCAGGAGTTCGAAACCAGCCTGACCAACATGGTGAAATCTCATCTCTACTAAAAATACACAATCTGTAGCCAGGTGTGGTGGCGCATGCCTGTAATCCCAGCTACTAGGGAGGCTGAGGCAGGAGAATCGCTTGAACCTGGGAGACAGACGTTGCAGTGAGCTGAGATCACGCCATTGCACTCCAGCCTGGGCAACAAGAGCAAAACCCCATCTAAGAAAAAAAAAGAAAAAGAAAAAAAAAAGAAGACAACGAAGAAGAAGAAGACAGGGCTTATCCCAGCCTCACCACCTACCATTTTCCTTTATTAGTTTAGTTTAATTTCGAGGTTGGTGGGGGAAGCCTATGGCGCTTGTCACCGGAAGCACTTTTATTAGAATTGAAATCTTCCAAGCTTGCATTTGCTACTTTTAAACTCTTTGGACGGTAATGAATATGGATGGATGGTGGTTTCCTATGAATATGGAGGAGCGATGGGGGGTGCGTGGTGGATGGATTACTATTTAACATTAACCACTGGTAACCTTTCCTCCTCTCTGACTTCTCTGCAATATTATCCTGAGAAGGGTCAGCTCCGGTTGCCTTTTTGCAAAATACGATTAGTCACTTCTTGCCACATGCGCTTGCCCCTGGACCTTATTTGCCATCCTATATAATTATTAGAAGAATCTTCTAATTTTATTTGAAATTCTAAGTCGACACTTATGTCAAAGTGCCATGACACAGCATTGTGTTTAATTTCTCTTTTGTTAGCCTCATTTGGGCTCCTGAAGAATTATACTCAAAGGAAGCTTCCATCCTGTTCCCTTTCTTATTACAGCAGTTGGAGCCATTAATTACAGCTTTGAGGATTTGCTCCGAAAAGGAAGGTACTACACTGCGCTGTGTTTGTTCTCCTTTACAGATACAAGCGAAGGCGTGTCAAGGTGGTTTTGCCATAACTTGAAACTGCAGGCCGTGGTTTCCAGCATGTTTTTGAATGTGCCTCTATCTGGAATGCTCTTTCCTCCTGTTCACCTGCTTGATGAAGTCTGGTTGGTTAAGACTCAGCTCACACCTTTCTCTTTGCAACCTTCCCGACCACACAGGAGTTGGCCCCTTCCTCAGATGTGCCCCTTGTACCTATTTCTGTCCTAGAACTTATTGCCTCCACTGCAACCATATTTTTATGTTACCGTTAAATACTGGTGGTCTATCATGTGGGGTTATGAATGTGGACTCTGCAGTCAGACTTTCTGGGCTCATGCTTTGATAAAACCCCCTCACTTACCAGCTGTATGTGTGACCTCATTTCTATAGTGGGGGTAATAATATTGTCTGACTGTGGAATTGTTAGACTTACCTGAGATAGGTTATCCAAGCCACTTTAGTTTGCAGCAAGGACTCAGTAAATATTCAGTATGATTACAACATCGTTTCTTTCTTGTGAGCTATGAGCTTCTGAAGTGCAGGGTGAAAGGGAGAAAGCCCTTCGTATTTCCATTTCCTTGACACATAATGGGTGCTCTTCCCAATGTTTGGCACATAATTAGTGCTCGGTTAATGTTCTTAGCAAGAATGAGACAGGCAGAGTTTGTTAATGGAGATATCCAATGTCAAATATCACAATTAACCAATTATTAATGCAAAGCATTGTGCTAGATTTTTGCAGAGGGTATAAAAGGGAGATAAACACTTTCATAACATTTACGACATAGTCAGGGTGATAAACAAATATGTAAGCCACTTTAGATGATGATACAAGAAGAGAAATACCTATGCTACAAGATGGTGATCTGGTCTCCTTCCTAACCCACCCTATTCATGCCCAACTGGCTTTTCTTATTGCAGAGTGGAATTAACCATGCCCAAAGGCTAATGAAACCAGTGAAGTCTAAGCCATAAGGCCACTCACTTGCATGGGACCCTTTCCATCTGTTCACAGGTCATATGCTTTAAAATTCATTTTCCTAAAGTGCTCCCCTAAATGACTTTAAGCTTCAAGTGCTATAATGCCTGGATCTACCCCATTTGTGCCCCTGTGAGGTTTAACTTTATTTGATGACTCCCCAATGTCTTGAATGGTGAGCATCTGCTATGAGCTACACAGTGGGTGAGTGTGTACAAGCAAAGCCCCTACAATGAGCCATCCAGTATATGAGTAGGTACCAAGCAAAGCCCCTACTATGAGCCATCCAGTAATAAGTGTGTACCAAGCAAAGCACCTATTACAAACTCTCTAGTATATGGGTCTGTACCAAGCAAAGCACCTGCTATGCACCACACAGCGTATGGTACGCACCAAGTCAAGTCCAGACTTTCAGGATGGGATGCAAAGCGCTTCATCGTCTGACCAAATCTCCCCTTTGGCCCCATTTCTCATGGGAGCCCAGTTGGGCCTCTTGATCATTTCTGTGTGCACTGTAGCACTGTTTTCTCTCCAGGCTGTTAACCAGAATTTCCTCTCTGCCTAGGATGCCTTTCCTCCACTTCATCCACCTGTCAAATAGTTTAGCATCCTCAAAGGCCTCCTTCAAGTGCGCCTTCTCCCCTAGCTCCTCCACAAACTCGTGACACCACTGGCTGTTCCCCGGGACTCTGCTCAGCCTGCTTTGATGGGCCTCTTCCTGTGGAATTTCACTGTGTCGCGATGATCCATCTCCCCTGTGAGACTGTGTATGCTTTACCAGCAGGGCTGGCTTATTCCCATTCGTATGGCTGAACTTTTAGCCTGATGTCTGCTTACACAGTCGGTAGCCTCCTTGTTTGGGGAAAGAAGGGAGGGAGGGAGGGAAGAGGAGGAAGAAAAGAGTGAGGGAAGCGGGGGGAAGAATTTTCAAATTTTGTCAAATGAGTGTTAGGAATAATAGATCTTATAGTATCAGAGGAGAAAGAGATTATTCAGGCTGGACAGAGAAGGGACCTACATTCAACTTTAGGCTAAATTCAATTCAAGGCTACAGAAGTAACCTGGGTTATAAATGACCAGTAGAATTGAGGAAGTCACTTTTAAAAGACATCTGTAGGCTTTTAGATTTTGTGCCCACCTTGATTTAAGTCGTAAGTGTTTAAAAAAAGAAAAGAATGGAAATTGTTGCAGTTCACAAGCAATATCCAAGTATTTACTTTTTTAGCAACCACTTCTAGAAACAATGGCTCTTTGTTTTCAAAATCATATATTGCTAATGTCAAATAGCATTTTGAAAGGCGTCTTCAATAACTCGTGAAAAATTCAAGTATTACTACAGACTGCAAGCTGGAAAACAATTCTTTTATATTCTTTATGAGCCACATTATAGCATAACCGTTTGAGAAGATAGCATGGAAGTTAAATTTGCTTTGATACTGACATGTGACATTGCAAAAATCAAATGCATTGTTTCTTGACAAGGTTTGAGAACTAAAATTTCAGAAAGCACTTGGTATGGGAGGTGACTGAATTCATACTATTGAAATTGTGGTTATAAAGATTGATAAGGAAGGTTCATTCACTAAAAACTATAATGGCAGATGTAATAATGATGGCATTCATCATCCTTCAAAGGCATTTATTAAGCACCCACAGGTACTTGGCAGTCTGGCGTGCTGCACAGAGTTAGACAGACGTGGTCCCTATTCAGCGAAGAGCTCGCCATTGTGCACCTCCTTTGTTGAGAGTACAACTTTTCTACTTGTCATTGGTGACTGAAAGACACTCCTTGTCATTATTTATGCTGTCTGGGTTTCTGATTTTCAAGGAGCGGGGAGTCTTTCTTGTTGTTTCTTTTAATTATACTGCACAAAGTGGTATTCTGTCCTCTGGAAACACTGTCTCTGTTGCATGAGCTTGCAGGTGGGATGACCCTTATATTCACAGCATCGTAGCAATGTGGGCAGCTCTCAGTTGGACCGCATCTTTGCAGCTCCCAGAAGCACCACGGTGCTTTGTCAGCCCCTCTGCTGTGACCCTTATTCCCTATGTTCTGCCCTTCCAGCCCCACCCTGGTCTAGACTGTTTGCAAGCTGAAGACGGCTCTGTTCCCCACCTCTAACCCCCAGCACTCACTGAGCACCCTGCTGCTACCTCATCAGAGATCGGCAATTTATTGACTGATAACAAATTGAAAGGAGGCAACGACAGACTCTACAAAGCAATGGAAAGTCTGTGACAGATTTTATCAGATATTTGTTAAATTTAACTCCGGACACATTTTATCCCGGACCCATTGGTGTCTGCTAACTTACCTGTTTGTACAATGTGAAATGCTGCTCACTCCAGCAATTAAAAGTTGACTCCAGGCAAATTGAATGGGAGGGGCTGAGTGTGGGATTCCCCTTAACTATTCTTCTATGAAGGATGCTGTCAGTTGGCATTCAAGGTGGAGCAATGACCTGAGACCAGGAGCTCCAAATCCCAGTTAGTGGCAGAGAAGAAAACGCATCCAGTTCATGATTTTAAAAAATACCATGATGGGGGTGGGGAAGCATGCCTATGCTGAGCTTTCATTTCTTTTTGTACCCATGACTTTTGTAGAAGATTGATACACAAAAGGAATCAATTTACAGACCATTTTTGCATTTTTTGAAACTGTTGTTGATAACATTATTCATCCTTTTCCCCAAATGTCTCTCAGAGGAGAAGCTAAATTAACATGCCCCTGGATATACATTTGTTCTTCCAGGTTAACTTGCAAACCTGTTGGGGGGGTGGGCAATGAAAATTAGTAATACAGTGAGTTTCTTTCATCATCTTGGCCAGTAGGAAGCTCAGAAACATGTACTATCACTGAAGAAGAAAGCTTCTTGGCGTATATATACACACACACTAGTTTTGAAAGTTTTATATATACTAGTTGTGATGGTTAATATCGAGTGTCAACCTGATTGGATTGAAGGATGCAAAGTATTGTTCCCAGATGCGTCTGTGATGGTGTTGCCAAAGGGGATTAACATTTGAGTCTGTGGACTGGGAGAGGCAGACCCACCCTCAGTCTGGGTGGGCACCATCTAATCAGTTGCCAGCACAGTTAGAATAAAGCAGGCAGAAGAAGGTGGAAGGAGCTGACTTGCTGAGTCTGCTGGTCTTCATCTTTCTCCCATGCTGGATGCCTCCTGCCCTTGAACATCAGACTACAAATTCTTCAGCGTTTGGATTCTTGGACTTACACCAGTGGTTTGCCAGAGGCTCTTGGGCCTTCAGCCATAGACTGAAGGCTGCACTGTCGGCTTCCCTGCTTTTGAGGTTCTGGGACTCTGATTGGCTTCCTTGCCCCTCAGCTTGCAGATGGCCTATTGTGGGACTTCACCTTGTAATCGTGTGTCAGTTTTCCTTCATAAACACTCCTTCATATACACATCTATTATATTAGTTCTGTCCCTTTAGAGAACCTTGACTAATACACGAATCAACTATACATAATTTATAGTTCTATGTTGTTTATAACTATATACCTGCACATGTACATTCATGCATGCATACATACACATACATATATACACACACACACACATACATACATTCAAAACCATTCAGAAATTCATTCAACAACATTTATTGAGCATCTGCTAGTTTCCAGGTAGCCTTTGGTGCACTGAGGAATCTGACCACAAGCAAGGCAGCTTCCTTCTTTTATGCAGCTCACCTTTTTAAGGCAAACAACTGCAGTGACAATGACATGGTACACTAATAGGCTTTTGGAACAGACAAGAGGTACAATCTTGGAGTTACTATTTCTTCAACTCTGTCCTCTCCTTCCTCTTCCACATCTTCTCTCTCAACCCTTTCTCTCCTTTTGGCTTCACGCCCTCCCCTTTCATGGCCACCCTCATTGATCACAGCTCGATTGCCCCAGTGACTTTACATCTGGCATCTCTTCATCAATTCTTTTATACTTGTCTGGTGATTTTTCCTAAAACTTGGCCTTTATCCCTTCGGGACCTCCTACCATGATCATCATAGTAGCAGCTAATCATATGAGGTGCTTACTCTGCTTGCTGCTCTGCATGTAATATCTCGTCTAAACCTTACAGAGGCTATGAGGTTGCCACTATTATTACCATGTTATGAATGAGGAATTCATGCTCAGAAGGCTGAAACCACTGGCCTAAGACCAGGAAGGTTGCTCTGGGGCAGTGAGACCCCAAGCCTGTCATCTCACAATCCTACAATTCTCCTTACCTTCTGACCTCCTCCTACTGCTGCTGCCGGACGGCTTTGTGGCTTTCTGGAACCTGACGCCCAACCTTGGCTCTGCTGTATTTTCTGCAAAGAAAGTGGTCTCACCTGTCTGCTCCGTTTCACAAATCCTTTCAGGGGTTCTGAGCGTTCCGGGCAGATGTTCTCAGTGCTGGTGGGCAGGGCATGAGGTTGCCATTGGAGCTGCATTAATGAAGGTACATCCTGTAGCCCCAGGCTGGTGATGGTCAGACTCCACCGCAAATTCTGTGTTTCCATTCTGGGCATCAGACAGCTCAAGGGGAGAGGGGCACTGGAGGCCGTGTGAGCTGATCAAGTGGGGAAGTCAAGGAGGGGTTTCTGGCATTCAGCTGGAGTCTGCTGTTTTCCAAGGTTGCGTCATGGCCTGAGAATACAGAATTCCTCCAGGAAGACTTGGGTTCAGTCTACAGATACGTGTTTTTCCCTTCCTAGATTCCAGTGGTGCTGATAGTTGGGTCCTATTGGTTAAACGCCTGCTGGTTGCAAGCAGCAGAAGCCACCTCAAGCTGGCCTAAGCATCGCTGTGGCACCCTTGCACCCTGGACAGTTTTATTTGCCCATTCAGGTTTTTCTGTTTTGTTGAGACAGAGTTTTGCTCTGTTGCCCAGGCTGGAGTACAGTGGTGTGATCTCGGCTCACTACCTCCTCTGCCTCTCAGGTTCAAGCAATTCTCCTGCCTCAGCCTCTCGAGTAACTGAGATTACAGCACATGCCACCAGCTAATTTTTTGTATTTTTAGTAGAGATGGGGTTTGCCATGTTGGCCGGCTGGTCTCGAACTCCTGACCTCAAGTGATCTGCCTGTCTCGGCCTCCCAAAGTGCTGGGATTACAGGCAGGAATCACCACGCCCAGCTTACCCATTCAGGTTGTAATTTCCTAAAACACAAAGGCAGGCACTTACACCATCTCCTTCTTACAGTTGTGAATGTCGTGTTGAACACAGAGAAGGTGTTTGGTAAATTTCTTGGCACTGTTCTAGGTACTGTTCATAATCAACCAGTGGATAAAACAAGCCCTGCCTTCATAAACCTTACATTTTTCAAGGAGGGAGAGACAATGAACAACAAATATAATAGCAATAGAATTGTGTCATGCATTAGAAAAAGGAATTTCAGGGAAAGATAAGGGGGTAGAGAATGCTGAGCTACGGGGAGGAGTGCGAGGAAGGGACAGACTGTGGCATAAAAGAGTAAGGTTAAAGTTTATTGAGAAGGGAGCAAAGCCATAAAGCACTATGGGCAAGAGCCAAGTGAATATCTAGGGGGAGGAACATGCTAGAAGGAACAGCCAGAACAGTCTCTGAGTTAGGAGGGTGCCTGGTGTGTCTGATGAAAAGCAGGGAGGCCAGTGTGACTGAAGCCCAACATTTAATTTTTCCTTGAGCATGGAAGGAGAATTCCTTTTTCAGTAAGCACTTATGTTCCACATTGGCTTGTCTCAAAGTTTAGTGGGACTAGCCTGTCTTAATCTGTTCTGGCTGATAAAACAAAATACCTTAGACTGGGTAATTTATAAACCACAGATATTTATTGCTCACAATTCTGGAGGCTGGGAAGTCCAAGATCAAGGTATAGGTAGATTCCATGTCTGGTGAGGGCCCACTCTCTGCTTCAAAAATGGTGCCTTCTCCATGTGTCTTCCCATGGTGGGAGGGGTAAGGGGCTCACACACTCCCTCGGGACTCTTTTACAAGGGCAAGGCCCTCACGACCTAATTACCTCTAGAAGGCCATACCTCTTAATGCAGTGGACACTTTGTAACCATAGGGGTGTCACTGGTGGATTCAACCAAACTCAGATTGAAAGTTTTTTAAAAATCACATCTGTCCTGAACGTGGACAGATTATTTTCTTGTCATTATTTCCTAAACAATACAGTATATAACTATTTACGTAGCATTTACATTATATTAGGTAAACCTACAGATGATTTAAAGTATACAGGAGGATGTGTTATATGCAAATACCATGCCATTTTATATCAGGAACTTGAGCATCTGTGGATTTTTGTATCCCTGGGGGTCCTGGAACTTATCCTCCACAGATGCTGAGGAACACTGTACTATTGCATTGGGGATTAAGTTTCAACATATGAATTTTGGGGGCAACCCATACATTCAGACCATAGCATGGTTCAACATCGAATGCTACATTTTTTAATGTGAGCAGTTCTATTTTTTAAAGAGGGTGTCCCACCAAGTTTCTGGTGATGTGTGTGTGTTGTGAGGGATGCTTTATTTTCTCTGAAAAAGCCTAGCTCAGGGAGCTGTTCCTGTTTGTAGATAAATTTTAAAAACATCGCCTTCCAGATGCTGCGTCTCCACAGCGCATTTTGGATGCCTGACATTTAAAATCCTGGAAACTAAACCTCCAGTGTCTTGTATCTCTTTGGCAATGATGAATTTCAAATGAACTCAAGTGAATGTAGTGCTTGTGAAGGGCGCCAGACAAACCGTGCTCAAAACTGTAGACTCTCAACACAACAGGTCCAGCAGGGCCGCACTCGGCAGATGGCTCTGCCCTCCCAGCCTCGTAGGCAACCTAGACACCACCTCTTGACGCGAGAAGGTTATTTTTGTTTAGCTCCCCCTCACTATCTTGCCTTTGGGTGACCACGTTATTTCCAGCAAATTGTCTTACCTCATGTGAGTTAATAATCAGATACCTAATCAGATTTCTATTTTAATTTGGATGGTTGACATCAGGTAGATGCAGCCAGGGGCACTTAGAGTATTTGATTGGGACCTGTCACTCAGGAGTCTTTTTTGATTCCCTGTGTGTGCTACAGGCTTTGATCTTACCTCTAAGAAGATCACTCCAGATGGCTATCTCAACCCTGGCCCCTCATTTGTACTTGGCCATCAGACATCTCCAATGATGTCCCCAGGTCTCCAACATGGCCCCTTGAAGAGATGTTAGCTTTGGACCACTGCTTCTCAACCTTAGCACTATGGACACTCTGGGCTGGGTCGGTTTTTGCTTAGGGGAGTTCCGTATGCATTGTAGGATGTTTAGTCACGTCCCTGGCTTTCACCTTCTAGATGCCAGTAGCATCTTTAGTTGTGACAACCAAGTGTTTTCTGACATTGCCAAATGTCCCCTTGGCAACAAAGTCATTGTAGACCATGAGATGCCAACATCTAGGCGGCCATGATCAGCCCCCACATTTACAAACAGGTTTCATAACCATTGTGCTTTTGACACAACGATACCATGAGTGGGACAGGGATCGCGCTTTACTTCAGTGAAGACAGTAACATATGCCACTTTTTAAAAATTTGATTATAGAAGCAACATGAGCTCCTTTTAGAAAACTTGGGAACAAAACTATAAAATTAAACGAACATTCACCTGGATTCTCACCAGCCATCAACAAAGTGCCATTAATATATTTAGTCTTTTTCTTGCATACATCTATGAGAGCATCACGAGATATACTTTTGTTACAAAAGTAAAATCATGCTTTTTGTGCTGTGTCCTAATCTATTTCTTTCTCTATGTGTGTCTGAAACATTTTTTATGCTATTAAATATTCTTACCTGGGATTCTAATAGCTGCAGGCTGTTATATCATGAAGATGGAATATAATTTACTCCTCAGTCCCCCGTTACTGGCATTTAAGCTGTTTCCAGTTTCTCTCCTGTAAGCAATGCTTTGATTTTGTGTTTTTCACATTTAGAAACACTGAAATGGACTGGGAAATACGATGTTGGGTTTTGGCTGGGGGTAAGGGATAGAAGAGATGAGTAGGGGATGACATCAGATGTCCAATCTGATGCCTGATTTTGGAAGAATGCGTGCACCTTGTCCTCTTAAAGCTCACAGTTATGGCCAGTGTGATGCTGATCACCGGGATCATATTTCTTTTTCTTTTCTTTTCTTTTCTTTTCTTTTTCTTTTCATTTAAGTCACATTGGAGGATGGAGATGGCTGTATTTGCTGGGTTGGGATGGAAGAGAGATGATGAGGCTTGTGGCTGGGCTGCTTGTTCTGACCATCAGCTGTCAGATCACTACAGATGTCTGAGAGCCAAGTAGAAATGAGGGTCCTGGGTTGAGATAGCCATCTGGAGTGATCATCCTAGAGATGAGATAGAAGTCTGTAGCACAGTACTGTCCAACAGAAGTCTAATGAAACCACATGTGTAGCTTATAGATTTCTAGTAGCCAAAGTTAAGAGAGAGAAAAAAAGAAAGAAACAGTACATTCATTTTAATGATATATTTTACTTAACCCAACGTATCCAGACTATTATTTCAATGTGTGGCGTTACCACATTTCAAGTGCTCAATAGCCACATGTCGCTTTTGGCTACCAAACTGGACAGGGCAGCTTGGGGGCATCTTGGTGGTATATGCTTTGTCACTCAGAATATATTTGGGAATGCCTGGAGACATTTGATTGTCATGACTGGAGAAGGTGCTACTGACAAGTTGCTAAAGGCCAAGGGTGTGTCTAAACATCCCACAATGCATAGGAAAGATCCCCGCCCCATGCAAGGAGTGATCCAGCCCAGAGTGTCCTTAGTGTTGCGGTTAGGAAACAGTGGTCTACAACTGTTCAAGAGTCCATGCTGTTCACTAAGTGTCAGACCTGTGTAAAGCACTCTAGATAATCCTTTATCTCACTGAATCCTAAGAGCAACTCTGTGAGAAAAATGCAATTAGCATCCCCATATTACTAAGGAATTAACTGACATCTAGAGAGGTTAGGTACCTTTGTAAAGTACTCTAGATAATCCTTTATCTCACTGGATCCTAAGAGCAACTCTGTGAGAAAAATGTTATTAGCATCCCCATGTTACTAAGGAATTAACTGACATCTTGAGAGGTTAGGTACCTTTGTCCTGGGTCATGGAGCTAGAACTCCAACTCAGGCCACCTGACTCAAGAACAGAGATAGACAATGGCCTCCTGGAAAACAGCTTTGGCATTGACTCCAACACTCAAAGTTCTCCAGAGTCTTTGCTTACATTCAGTATCTCGTCCTTCAGCTATTGGTGAGTGAACATAGCTCTGCTGTATTTCTGTTTTACCTTTTTGATTTTTCTTTAACATTGTCGCATTGGCATGGTCAAGTGGAAGAACGTCTCCTCCCACATGCTCCCGATTAGCTCTGAAGCTTTGGACAAGTCAGTCAAGCACTCTAAATTCTAGACATTTTCATCCATAAAATGGAAACAAATAACCCCCACCTCACAGGATTAACGGGGAACGGGAAGTATTCGTGTATTTGAAGGTCCCTAATCCCGATCCTCCAGCTGTTCAGTAATCTAGGCCAGATTTGTGTCACCACATCCTTGGTTTAAACTCTCTGACGTCAACTAAAGCCTGGTTTTGGAAGAATGTGTGCACCTTGTCCTCTTAAAGCTCACAATCATGGCCAGTGTGATGCTGATCACCAGGATCATATTTCTTTTTCTTTCCTTTTCTTATTTATTTTGAGACAGAGTTTCACTCTTGTTGCCCAGGCTGGAGTGCAATGGCATGATCTTGGCTCACTGCAACCTCTGCCTCCCGGGTTCAAGCCATTCTCATGCCTCAGCCTCCCGAGTAGCTGGGATTACAGCCGCCCGCCATGACGACCTGCTATTTGTGTGTGTGTGTGTGTGTGTGTGTGTGTGTGTGTGTATTTTTGGTAGAGACTGGGTTTCACCACGTTGGTCAGGCTGGTCTCGAACTCCTGATCTCAGGTGATCTGCCTAGCTCAGCCTCCCAAAGTGCTGGGATTACAGGTGTGAGCCACTGAGCCTGGCCAGAATTGTATTTCTTGAAAACTTCAGAGACAAGTAATTGCCAGAACTCTCCTGTGTGCCTGGTGTCTCGAAATATTTTGGGAGCGGTATGATTTCTGAGGCAGAATAATGCTGAAGAGAGATGGCATCCAAAATAGCACATTTTTTTTTAAGTCTGAACAAGGGCATTTGCAGTATGAAAGTGGAATGTTAATTGAAATCGGACTCTGCCAACAGGAGCTTTGGAAGGAGCCCAATCAGGATTAGACTAATTAAGACATCTTTAAAATTGAACAGGTTGGACTGTCTTAAGAATTGAACCAAATGAAAACTATATGCTCAGGAATGTGACTCTGGAGGTTTGAAAAAGCAAAACAAACAAACATGAAAATAATTATAGTAAAGTCAAAGGAAGGAAGAAAAGATACTAGAGCTGTGGACTTGAGCAAGTCATCGTAAAACACCTCGTTGGAAACAAAATATTCTTACATGTGGCTGACACCGGCAGATTGCTTTAGTGTTGGGAAGATAGTCATTCAAACCGCCTTGGAAATAAGCCCTCTGGTGTTCTTTTATAGGCCATGTTGGGTGTGTTTTAGGGAACGTCTTCCCCATACTTGAACTACCATTCCAAAGGCCAAAATATTTAAACAGAGGTCATTGAAAATTTTAACATAAACTATCGTGTACTTGAAAAATTGGTTTTTAAATGTTTTAATACGTTTTCTCTCTAGGCTTCTCTTCCTTTGTTTCCTACTGAGCCAATCAAAAAGTCTTTATTTTAATATGTTGCTAAATAAAGTAGTAGTTCTACAAAAAGCACAGAAAAGACGGCTGATTTTTTAAGGTTGTGTGAAGTACTGAACTGACAGCCTATATTTAGTATAATGATTTATTTGCTCTTCCGGAAAGCTAACAATTTACCGTAAAATTTTGGATACAAAAGGTGAGGTTATACCAACTACACAATATAATCAATAGTGTTATAGTACATCAGAAGATTCCAGTCCTACTGAAAAATATTTTGACAAGAGTTAAAACAGTTAAAACTTAATCGTATTTGCTTATTATCAGAAACAGTAGTATGTGTGCCACTGCATCACAATAAATATTTCTGTGATTAGGAAACTTGTTATAGTCCAACAGCAAGTTTGCTCAAGCCTTAAATTATTTTTCATAATCTGTAAATAATGTTGACATTACTTTGGCATTACAATAAATATTAAGGCTATTTGGAAGTGAATTTGCTAGTTTAGATGCCTGCCTAACAAAACAAACTTATTTATATTATTGGCACATGAGACAGGGAAACATCACAGGCTTCTGCATTTGGCAAACCAGGCTGACATATTTCACATTATCATTACATTTGTTTTGGGGTTCAAAAGTCATATAATTAATATACTAATAAACTATTCTGTAGGGCTGTTTTTCAGAAGCACATTACCACATGCTTTTTAAATAACATAATAACTGAAGGCTTCTTCACAATAAATACCAATTGATCATAGAAGTCAACTGAATGGTTTAACCATTTACATTAACAACAAGTAATGCAAACTTAGCACATGGAGAGGAATAAACAAGGGAGAAAATTGAAGTTTTCAGAGTAATTTTTGCAGGCAAATGGATTGTGATTTGCGGGTAGATAGGGAAAATGAAATCTAGATGCCAGTGGTTAGAGGCAGGGATTTTTGTACGAGCTGCAGTGTTATTTTTCTGTACTAAATAAGAGGAAGGAACGAGGTTATAGAGAAGGGAGAAAAAAGTCTTTCTTTAAAATGACTTAGTTTTTAATATGAAAAGAAACCGCCCCCGTTTTCTGTTGCCCCACCTTAAGGTGAACACATTATCTACCCTTCTTTGGGCAAAAAGGGTTAAATCCTGGCTCTGCTACGTGGGTTAACTTTCAACTTCCAGACCTCCATATTCTTTCTATAAAATATGGGCACCATTATGGTTGAGACAACAGTATCACAAGTTGTTCAGAAAACTCCTGCACGGGTTTGAAACATCAGCTCCCAAGCCTAGCGACTCGGGGGACACTACTGATCATTCGGTGAAACTTCCCTGAGCGTTTACTGTGTATGAGGCCCTTTGCTTGGTGCTCATACTCCTGTTTGGTGCTTCACAATTCGTAAATTGCTTTCTCATACACTGTTTAATTGTACCCCAACATATCTCGATGCTTCGCTGTCTCTTGCATGCCAGATCCAATTCATTAGCACATCCTTTTTGTTCTGCCTTCAAGATCTATCCTGTCTTATTTCATTTCCCACCACCGCTTCCTGCATTCTCCCCAACAAGTCCAAGCTGCCACCGTTTCTGGTCTTGCACCTTCCTGTTTTCCCCTCACTCCCTCTGTCCGGCTGCACAGACCTCCTCCCTGCTTTTCCTTTTCTTTTCTTTTTCTTTTTTTTGAGACGAAGTCTTACTCTATCACCCAGGCTAGAGTGCAATGGTACGATCTTGGCTCACTGCAACCTCTAGCTCCCAGGTTTAAGTGATTCTCCTGTCTCAGCCTCCCCAGTAGCTGGGATTACAGGCGTGCACCACCATGCCTGGCTAATTTTTGTAGTTTTTTGGTAGAGATGGGGTTTCACCATGTTGGCCAGGCTGGTCTCAAACTCCTGACCTCGTGATCAGCCTGCCTCAGCCTCCCAGAGTGCTGGGATTACAGGCGTGAACCACTACACCTGGCCCCTTCCTCCCTGCTTTTCAAAGGCACAGGCACGTTCCTTCATCCCCAAGCCTTTGCTCTTAGCCTTGGTAGAGTCTCTGCAAAAAACCCCTCTGCTCATCTCCGGCTTAATTTGACCCTTTGCTCAGCATCACCTTTGCAGAGAGGTCTTCCCTGATGCCCTGAGGAGCACCCACCCCATTGTCTCTCCCTGGCTGTGCTTTCATTCGTAGCACCTGTCACTCCCTGGGACATACCTCTGTGTGCTCTGTGTGCCCATCTGTGTGCTCATTGTCACTCTTCTCCTCGACAGTGTCAGCTTTGTGAGCACAGGGCCACTGCTTGTTCAGCCCACTGCTGTCCTATGCGGTGCACCTGGAGAAATCTGTAGGTACACAGCAGGCGCTCAATAGATGTTATTTGAGTACAACATAGGGCAGACTGGGAAGATATTATCCCTGCTTTACATATAATGAGTCTGAGGTCCAGAGAAGCTGGTGGCTTATTCAGGGCCACAGCGAGGAGGTGAGAGAGCATGGCCTCTATCTTCAACCCAAGCACTATTGGCCAGCCTCTGCCTTCTGCTGCCTTCTCATGAGGCCTCACTCTTATTTCCAGTTCCCAGGAGCAGCACTTGATGGGCACCTGCCCGTCAGCAAATCTCATGTCGCAAACACCAGAACTCCATCTGTCCTCTCTGTGGCTGCCATTCGTTTCTCTCTCTCTATTTTTTTGGATATGGGTCAATCTCGAAGTCCTATAGCAAATTAGCTCGCTTCCGTTGTCTTGATCTTCACTGTGAGGAGTGGCCTGAGGTCAGACCTAAAAACGTGGACCTTGGAGACTGTGGATGAAGGTGTCTGGACATGAGTGGCTGGGGAGGAAAGGCATGGAAGAGCTCCGTGATGGGCAGCCTATGCCCTCCATATGCCTGCTGCCAACCATACCCCGTGTCCTAACAGAGAGTTGCAGACACCTGACTCTGGGTTCCCCAGCAGGGCAGCATTGGGTTCAGAACTGGACTTGAGCCCAGGGAAAAAAGGGGAGTGAAGAAGGGAGTGTCAGAGTCCAGAAATGAAGAGCCAACATTAGGAGCGAGTGGTGGGAGGTGAACAAGGAGTTAGGAGAATGAAAATGACAAGGAACAGAAAAGGTCCCTGCGTTAGGGCGCACCTCAGTGGGAAGAGTCCACAGATTCTTGTCATCCTGGAGAAAACAAGCCTTTGGGGGAGATCTGGGGAGTCTAGCTCAGTGTTTTGCCTTTGACCACAAGATGACTCTTCAAGGCTTAATTTTAAAATCATATCTTTCTTCTTATTATTGGAAACTGTTAAAGTTTATTATAGAATACTAGCAAAAAATACAGGAGAGCATAAGGAAAAAAATTAAAACTATCTGTAAACTCACCACCAAGATAATTAAACGTTCTGATTGTATTCCTTCTAAGTGTTTTCTTTTCTTCTGCTGTGTTCATCTAAAATATAATTATTACAAATGTGAAATTGGCTTTTTCTCCTGGTCTTTGCATTTACTCTTTATGAAGTCATGAGTGGTTCCCATGGTCCGTACATAGTCACTAAAATATAATTTTAAGACAAGGTGATAGCCTTGGGTTGGGTGTATCATAATTTAAGAAGCCGTCACTCAATATTTAAATGGTTCCCCATTTTCATGATTATAAAAAAGTGGAGGTTTTTGTTTGATCTATGAATCCCAGACCACTTCTCTGATTATTTGGGGGATGTAGGTTCCTAAAAGTGGAGCTCCTTGGTCAAAAGGTGTAACTATTTCAAATCTCTTGGTACTGTTATCCAAGGGCATTGGACCTGTTTCTCTCTCCACCTTTCTGACAGGGCTATTTTGAGAAATGAACAGAATCCTACTTATGTGAACTAAACACTTCATAACTTGCACACCACCACAACAGGCAACCTTTGGAACAAGGTTGCTTTACCACTATTTCCACGAACCTTGAATAAGACCCTCTAGCTAATGAAAACCTAAAAAACTTTTTCTCCCCCTTTCTTAAGAAGATCTATTTTATGCTGGAAACCGTGGCACAAGACACAATTTAAAAAGGATTTTCATCTGCTTTGGGAAATAAAATCTAAACACGTATTTTAGAAACTGCTGTAAATTTTGCTAAGCTACAATGTTTTCCTTGGAAGTCTAGGACATATGGTTAGTCTTCCAGTGTTACTAGTAACAAAGTCCTGAAAATATTAACTATTTCATTCTTCCGAGGATAGTGTAAAATTATCCTTTATTTTCTTTTTTGCCTCCCACACTTTGGTTTTAACAAAAAACGAGACATTCCTATTATAAATAATTACAGCCCTTCTGTTACAGTCTTTGAGCGCCATAAAATTAGCTATTGTGCTAAATAATTAGCACATGCCATTCAGAATATCCTAAAAATTATACGCAACATCAAGCAGGAACTATACACTGACACTTGGCCACGTTCTCTAGAAAACTGCTCAATGAAAATTAGGTATTGGCAACAGGTGCCTTGAAAACAATTTATTAATCGTTAAAAAAAATGAAGCATTTGAATGACGGCATGTAAAAACGTTTTAAAGTTTGGAATTGTCTGAACTCTGACTTCTTAAACACAGTCTTGCCTGCTAGCACACTAATTGTATCCTTGAAGATAATTCTAGCACTGACTTTCCCAGCAGCTGATCTTAAGCCCACGCAAAACCAGCAGAGTTTCCTCCAGGCTCAAGGAGATGGACAAATGAGGACCAGGACCCCTGTAAGGCTGTTAATCCCTGTGTAGAGAAGCTGCCTCCAGGAAAGAGTCAATATCACGCTTTGCCCCTCCAATCACTGAGAATTATATTTACATTAATTTTTAAATGCATACCCAAATGTGGCTGTTTTGAAAGGTTTAGTGACTTTGCAGTTGAATAAGGACCTTAATGGTTTTATAAATTTGAGATGGAGAGCCAAACTTGTATTATTTCATAAAGTGAGGATGATTTCCTTGTCTTTTAACGAGGGGTGGGGGGACATGGCTTATTGAGACCATGTGTTTTGGAAGTTTCACATTGAATATCACATCGTCATTTTGACTGGAATAGTTTAGCTCATATTAGGTAAGAGTCTGACTTCTAGAATGTACTTTTAAAGGCAAATTAGTTTTATTTTAGTATACATGTAGAATTGGATACTAAACTGACATTCAGGCTTAGTAGAGGTTTGATAAGAATTAGACAGTCATATGTTTAAAATTGACATAAGAGAACAGAAGATGAAGAATAAAAGAATAATATTATCTCTTCCTCCCAGAAAGATCTGATATGTTATATTAGTATCAGAGAAAATAGACTTACTGAAGTTAGAAGACAGTCACTTCAGGTCTGGGCATGGGGGTGCCCACGTGTAGTCCCAGCTACATGAGAGGTTGAGGCAGAAGGATTACCTGAGCCCAGGCATTCAAGCCTGTAGTGTGTTATTGTCACATCTGAGAAATCTGCAAATAGCCAGTGCACTCCATCATTCTGGGCAACATGGAGAGGTGCCATATCTTAAGAGAGAGAGAGAGAGAGAAAGAGAGAGAGAGAGAGAGAGAGAGATTGTTACTTCATACAAGGAAAACTTCTTCAAGGATAATGCATGATTTTAGATATGTTATTTTTAGATATAAAATATAGCATGTATCTAGTGGCAAAGGCTTAAAATATAAAGAAAAACTTGATAGTACTACAGGAAGAAATTGACAAATTCACAGATGCTCCTCTCAATCATTGACTGAAGAAGAAAACAGAAGATGTACGCAATTGATAAGTAAGATCTAATGGAACTCCTACAGCTTGGTACCACTTTGTACCCAGATTGAAGAATGCACTATTATTCTGAAGCATGCGTGAACAGTTTTGAAAATCAATCATGTGCATACTCCTGATTCTCGAATTTGGCTGCATGTTGGAATCACCTCGAGCATTTTAAAAGTGTGTAAAGTCAGCTGGGCACGGTGACTCATGCCTGTAATCCCAGCACTTTGGGAGGCCGAGGTGGGTGGAACACGAAGTCAGGAGGTGGAGACCATCCTGGCTATCGCGGTGAAACCCTGTCTCTACTAAAAATATAGAAAATTGGCCGGGTGTGGTGGTGGGCGCCTGTAGTCCCAGCTACTCAGGAGGCTGAGGCAGGAGAATGGCGTGAACCCGGGAGGCGGAGCTTGCAGTGAGCCGAGATCGCACCACTGCACTCCAGCCTGGGCGATAGAGCGAGACTTATTTCTTAAAAAAAAAAGCATAATGTCAGGTGTTCTGATTTAATTGGAAGCAGGTATGGCCTGGGCACCAGGAGAACTACCACGTGGTTCTAATGTGTAGCTCAGGTTGTGAGCCACTGTGCTGCCTGAAAGCAACCTTGACAAATTTCAAAGGGCTGCTCCAGGTCCCCGTCGCTGATCACATTGCAATTCATTTAGAAATCAGTAACAAAAACTTAACTAGAAAAAGGAATATATTTGGAATGTAAAAATTACACCTCTAAACAATTTGTGGGACAGAAAATAAACAAAAAGAAAATGGAAAGCTACTTAGAACTGTTTGATGAAAAATATGTGTATCATGGTATGCAGAAGGAAGCTGAAGAAGTAAATAGAAATCTAGTTCGATTAGAAAAGAAAAAGACAACATTAATGAGAAATTAATTAAGAAAATAGAGAAAGAACAACAGATAAAACCCAAGGAAACTAGCACGAAGAAAACAAGTAAGAGAATAAACTAATGAATAGGAAAGAAACGTAAACATACAATAAGAGAGAAGCAACGAAGCCAACGATCGATTCTCTGAGAACATTAATAAAACAGACAAAACTCTTTCAAAGTGAATTAAGAAAAATAGAGAATGAAGACACAAATAAATGATTTTAGAAATAAAAAGATGATGCAGAGATCAAATTGATGAGGATATTATGAATAAAACATGCATGCCGATAAATTTGGAAGTCCTCAATTAAATAAATAAAATACAAGGAAAAATATAACTTATCATAACTGACTTAAGATGAAATGGTTCTAAGACCACTAACGAAATTGAATCAGTGGTTAAAAAATCTTTTCACAGAGAAAGCAGGAGAACTAGATAATTTGAAAAGGAAGTTCTATCAAATATTTAAGAAGGCAATAATTCCCTCTTGCACAAACTTCTGTGAAAAATGAAAATGAAGGAACAGCCCCCAACTAATTTTATAAAACTGTTCTCTCCTTAATACTGAACTGCATAAGGAACAATGACAAAAAGAAAAACTACAGTTGAGTCTCAATCTCATGGAGATAGATACAAAAACGCTGAACAAAATATTAGCAAAATAGACCCAAATAACCTGTAAAACATTTAATATATCATGACAAGTTGAGTTTATGCCAACAAAGTAGGACTGGTATTCCACGGGAAAAATCCATCCGTGAAATTTATTTTATTCATCAAATAAAATAGAAAAACTTGTGACAACCTAAATCGATGCAGTAATATGTTGAATAAAATTACACATCTATTCATAAAATATAAAAAATCTTATAATCAAGTTTGAATCCTAGGAAACTTTCTTAATATGGTAAAGAATGTCTAAAAAATCCTGCTGCAAATATCAAAGTTAATGGTTAAATATTAAGTTTGGAACAAGGAGGTGAGGATGACCATGGTGGCAACATTGCACTGCAAGTGTCATTCATAAAAAAGGAAAAGAAATGAAAGTATAAAAATTGTCACTGAGGAAATAGCATTGTTATTACTTGAAGATGGCGTGATAGTCTGCATAGACAACCCCAAAGAATCCACAAATAAATTATGAGAATTAATTATAAGTTAATAAGACTTATAGACTCAAACCCAACATACAAAAGTCAGCTGCATTTCCTTAAACTAGCAAAAGCTCCTAGGAAATGTAAGAAAAGAAAAATCTGTTTATGGAAAGCAATTTATAAAATTTCATGAAATCAGTTTGATAAAATATAGGTAAGTTTTTTTTAATGGAGGAAATTATAAAGTTTTATTGAAATCAAAATTAACCTAAGTGCAGATATATTCCTGGAGAGTGTTTAGTCCATTTGTGCTGCTATGAGAACATATCATAAACTGGGTAATTTATAAATGACAGAAGTTTATTGCTTGCAATTCAGGAGCCTGGGAAGTTCTAATCCAAACTGTCTGAAGATCTCGTGTTTGGTAAAGGGCTTGCTTCCTGGTTCGTAAACTGTGCATTCTTGCTGTGTCCTCACAGGATGGAAGGGCAAAGCGTCTCTCTGGGACATCTTTCATAAGAACACTAATCCCACTGTGAGGGGTCTACCTTCATGATCCAATTACCTGTCAAAGGCCTCGCCTCAGAATTCTATCACCTGGGGGCTAGGATTTTAACGTATGAATTCTGGAGGGACACAAATGTTCAGACCATAGCAGTGAGGAAGGCAAAATATTATAAAGATGTAACTTTCCAGGCTGAGGTATAGATTCAATGAGTTTCCCGATCTAAATGCCAAGAGGATTTCTTTTTTAACATAAAAACAAATCGATTCTAAAAAAATACATGGAAATAGAAAGGACCAAACATGCTGCTGAAGAAGAAAACAAGGTGGGGAAATTTGATCTTACAGACAGAAACGCTAAGTTATAAAAAACAAGGTGTTGATGCAGGGATGGACAAATAGGCCAGTGGAATAGACTAAAGAGCCCCGACGTTTACCCACACATGTATGGAAACCAGCTTTATCATAGGGCAGGCCTTGAGAAACAATGCAAAAAATTTTACATTTGGTAATTTGGGACAAACGGGCATCTCTCTGGAAAAATATAACTCTCTACATCGCTCTGCACAGCAAATTCAATTCGAAGAGGATTTAAGACATACGTGGCAAAACAATAAAATGCCCAGAAGGAGAATATCTTCATGACCTTTGGGGAGGCTTTCTGAAACAAGACATAAAACATAAGGCAAAAGATGAAAAACATGAGACAAACTTAGAGGATAACATCGATATACTTGGACATATTAAAATTACAAATATCTCTCGTGGAGCAACAGGGGCTTCAGTCCTGCTGGTACACTGGTATGAGAAATTTGGGAAACAGCTTGGTGTTCCTAGCAAAGTCGAATATTTGCATACCTCACAGCCCAGCAATTCCATTTCAACTTATTATGCTCTCAACCTGCTCTGTCCATGGCACTTCTGTGATGAAGGAAAATCTCTTTCTGTGCGGTCCAATACGGTAGCCACCAATACGCTACGCATATGGCTGCTGAGAACTTGAAATGTGGCGAGTGTTACCGAGGAACTGAATTTTAAATTTCATTCAATTTTAATTAATTCAAATGTAAATAACCCCTACAGTGAATTGTGTAGCTGCAAAGCAATGCCTCCTGACATATTTCATATCATTTCACCGTAGACAACGGTAATATTTAGGAAGAGAGGCTCTCATGCATATTAGTAGGTATGAGTAAGATTGTCCAACATTATAGAATAGATAAGTAATTGAGGTATATTCGTACAATGAAATACTGCATAGCAGTATGGGGAAATGAACCCCATCACTCCAGTTCAACATAAGTGAACCTCAGAAACTCAATTAGAAGAAGGAACTGGTTTCATTTAAGTAAAGCTTTTAAAAAGGCAAAATAAACAGTCTACTGTTTGGGGATATAAATCAAGCTGGCAAAGCTATTGAAAAAAAAAAACAGGGAACAACACACAAAATTTAGAGTAGTGTATACCTCTTTGGGAAAAACAGAGGATAAGTTGTTGGGTTGAGATACTGAGGGTGTCTGTTATATTTTGTTTGGAAAGTGGTGCCTAGTTATTTTATTAGCATTTCATTAAATTGTATGTATACATTAGACCGTCTTTGGTATGTAGATTTCTTAACTGAAAAAGAATAGAAAAAATCATAGTTCAAAAATGGTAATAAAGCTTGGAAGGTGCCTAACACGTCTGCTTCTTAAGTTTAAGGCTCTTCTGCTCTTATTTCATAAGATAATTAAATAATTACATTAATATGACCTAAAGGCAAGTATAAGTCCAGTTGAAATCATTTGCTTAATAAATTATTCACTGAGCACCTAGTCTGACCTGCACTTTTCCCAGTGGTTGGAATGTTTGGTAGATAAAGTCCTGGCTCTTAAGGGGTGTATGTTCTCACAGTTAAGGAGAACGTGTCATAAAGAGCTGGATATAAAGCTAGATGTGAGAAGTGCTGTGAAGGAGGAGAGGCATTGGAGGTGCACGGTTTTAGGTAGGGTCGGTCAGGGCCGGCTTCTCTGGAAAACAGATTGGAGGAGAGCTCTCAGGAAAATGAAAGAGGACAGCCAGGCAGATTATTAGGTGCAGAGGGGGCCCTGAACTCAAGAACTCAAGGCAGAAATCAGTGCGGAGTGTTGGAGGAACACACGGGGTCACTGGAGGCAGGGAAAGGTCTCTGGAGACCTTGGTGAGGTCTTGGCAACAGGAAGCCCTTGGAAGGTTTTGAGCAGAGGGAACCATGACCTGATGTGCATTTTCAACATCTCTCTAGCTGCTGGGTGAAGAGTGGACATTCAGAACGAGGTTACAAGAGGGTAGAGCAGTGGGGAGCTGCTCCATGAAGAAGAGAGGTGACGTGGGAATGGTCTCAGAGTGGAAATACACGGAGTCAAACTAGCTATTTTCTACTGTATTGTGCCAAATTTAATTCTGCTTATTGAGTATAGGCACAGCTCCATTGAGAGACATAAAACACCTGCTTTCTCAGTTCTCTGGTCTCATTGCAGCATAGTCTCCTTACCACATCTCTAGTCAAAGAGCTCTCCCTGAATGCACATCTGAGCCTAACTCACCCTTGCTTTACACCCTTGCTGAACATATAATGACTCTTAGAATTACTCCTGAACTCAAAGGGCCAAGTGCCACCCAACTGCACTGTCACTCCCATGCCTCTTCCTCCTTCTCTCTTGGGTGGAGTCCCCTGGTCTTTCAGTTGTCTGAACGCATTGGTAAATCTTACCCTTGACTCCCTTTAGAGCAAGTGAGAAGTTTCTTTGGAAAATGGTGATAAATTTCACTACAGTTAATTATAGAATTAAAATGTTATAGTTATGTGCTCTTAGAATAGTGTCTCACACATAAGAACTCAGGAAAAATTTCGCTCATATCAGAAGAGATTTTACAGTTTATTTATAAGTCCACCTGCAAGCTCCCAATCAATTGGTTGCCCATCTTCAGTTTGGACTCCTCCAGGGATCGGAGGCCTTCTGAGGGGGGCAGCTGGATGGGTTGAAAGAGCTTCATGACACTAAATCCCAATGTGCCTCCCCGTTGGCGACATCTCTTGCTCCCAGCTGGTTCCCTGGGGCCATGCAGTATGCGTGTCTCCTCTAAAGCTGTTGAATCTGAGATTCAGTTTGAACCCACGAGCTTTCTCTTGGCTTCCCAATCTCAAGACTCACTCATTGAGTCTTTACAACTTGAATTCATTGATATCTTTTTTAAAATTGTCGATTTCCCCTAATTGCCTGGATGTCTAGCCTGCTAAGTCCCCGGAGCCAGGCAATAGCCTGCCCTGTGTGGATGAGACATGCCTGCTCCTGTGATAATTTCCACTGCTCTTGGAAGCTTACCCACCCTGCCCTGGCAAGTATTTGAGTCTGAGACCCCTCAATCCCCATTCTACATGAGATCTTCGAAGACTCATTGAAAGAATGTTGTTAGATGTCCCCAAACTTTTTCATTGTCTGTTCTTTCTTGCTTGCTACAGTGGCAATAAACCCACAGATCCCTTTCCTTTTCATGGGTTTTTATAGATAATCATCTCGAGGAGCTAGAGATAACAAAAATATTAACTAGAGGGAAGTAGCTGAGTTTGTGCAATTCTACAAACTTCTTTGAGTTCCAGTGTTTGATCTTTAGATTCTAAATTCCCCTGTGACAACTGGAAGATCACTTTGATTTCTGAGGGTAAAATTCCCTCCTTCCCTTCTTAACTCCCAACCGCAGAAAGCAGGGCCGCTTCACATGTGAATAGTTGTGACATGGATAACAGTCTCGGGGGTTAGAATAAAGTGTCAGAAAGAAGCTCCAGAGAAATCTATCTCCACGCTACAGTCAGAGACTTTGTCTGGAGAGAAAACCGGCTGCCTCCTCCATCATTCATTTATCTGTTCATTTACTTACTTTTGCATTCATTCGCTAGTTTGTTCATTCTTTCCCTGGTATCCGAGAGGCGACTCTGTGGCCTCATCCTGGACACAGAGTTGCTGTCCTTGGGGAGCCATCTGCTTTGCAGAAGGACAGTGAACCTCCAGGAGGGTCTGGGATGTCCTATCTTCCCAAGTTCTAGGATTCTGTGGAGGGTGCTCTGCTGGAAACCTGCTGCAGCCATCCCAGGGTTTGGTTGGGCCATGGAAATGCTTGACCCCATCCACCTCATTGCAAGCAGGGAAATTTCCTAGGGGGTGCCTTGTGTTGACGTGGGGGCACTTTGCTGGAGAGCCAGGGTGGGGGTAGCGTGGCAGGCATCAAGGGTGCTCCTTGACTTTGGAGTCAGGCAGGTTTCCTCAGGGTCAAGGATTTCTGACAGAACTTGCAGGCTCTAGCAAAATATCTCAGCCTGGCAAGATCTGGCTGCAGAGGAATATGGGTGTCAAACCCAAGATACTCTTGACTCCCCAAACTCTTATCAGGAAAATGCTTGAGGTGGTTTTGGAGAACTCGTGACAAGACGTGGGACTGCATGATTTTCTTTGATTACCCTTTCCTATGGAGATTTTGAGAACAGAAATCCAAATGATGATCAAAAGTTCATTTTGGGAATTAATTCTTTTATGTTTTTGTACTTCTTGCTAACTGAGCACCCATGTAATTTGGTTGTAGCCCCTTAGGCAATGGTAGAACCTGCTGGATTTCAGGGGGCTCTATTGATGCTTCCAGAAATTCTTGACATGCAATCCGGAGTGGCCAGGGTGTGTCATGCTTTTACATTTCCATGTCAGAGACGATGCGTTGAAGCAGAGCCTTGTTCTGCTGCAGGGGGTGGGGTGTCTTGACGGGCAACCTGGCCCTCATGAGAAGTTCTAGGGAGAGGCATCTGTAAATCACCTTGCACACCTTCAGGAATTTTAGAAATAAATCCATTCACGGCGGCTCCTTCTGTGGTCATGCCGTAACAGCTGTGGGCCGAGCTGTGTAATGCTCGGAACATAGGAGTTGTCAGAAGTAAAAACATCTTTCAGTTCTACTGAAGTTAATAAGTCAAGTTAAATCATCCACATATGTGGAAACAGAAGATTTTCAAAGCAGCGCCTTCATTATAAAAAATGTGTTAAAATTAGTAACTATTTTATATCTTGCCTATTTTCCCCATCCAACCTAGTTTTTTTTAACATCCAAATATAGATTTTGCAATATTAAGGTAGAGATGCACAGAGTCCCAAAACTGAGAGATGAAATTAGGGCTTAATTTCTTCCCCTCAGGATAACAAGTGCCCTGGATTACTTTGACAGCGATATCTTGGGGAATGGGGTCCAGCTTCAGTGGTCCCTCTCTCTCCCCACGGTCGCAATCTCAGAAAAGGTTTTCTGGTTCCCCGTTTTACAGCCAGGGTCTTTCCTGCTTTTCACTGTTTTAACACAGAGTCTTTGGGGAACGTGTTTCTGGTATCTTTTCTGAACTTGGGTTTTCATGCTAGGAATGGAGTAGGTTCTCTATAAACACTTGTAGAAGAAATTAACAAATAAAATTCTTCATTGCATCATGAAGCAAACACCTGAGCTTTCTCTCTACGGTAACACAATTTCCTGGAAACTGACAGCCTTTGAGACATGGGCTCAAAAGCCTCACTTGGAACATGTGCGATCGAGGCAGTTTTTAGTCTGTATAGTGGCAGTTAGTTGCTCTCCTCTTCTCTCAGCAACAGCACCCCTATTTCCTCAGCCTCACCTGCTGTAGTCGGTCTTGTTGGACTGTTCCTTGCCCCTTGCCCCATGTGTGAATATGTGACCTGATCTGAGCCAATCAGATTGTCTCTCTGTTGGGAGTTTGAATCTTAATCTCAGTGAGCCAGGCAGAGACAAAGGTGGCTGGTGTAGATTCACCCAAATGACAAGGTCGTGTATCTCCCGCTCTCTGGATCATTAGACCTGCCTTGGTTCTTTTCCCAGCTGAGTCTGTTCCTTTGACTGTGCTACCCACACCACATCCCTACACTCCCTTTGCAGGGAATATAGCCAGTGCCCTTTGTGCACCTGAATCCCAACTCATATACCCAGAGAGTAGATGTCACTGATACGGTTTTCTGTGATCCATATTAGAGGGGAAAGGTCATAGGGTATATATTTATGTTGAACCTTTTGTGTTGACTCTCCCCACCCCCCAAAATGGAGTTCTACCTAGAAAAATCTGTGTGCCTACTGTGAATGTAAAACAAGGTGGATAGTGGCTTCAGAGACAGAGGCTGTGGCAGAAGGGGATAGGACTTCTGAAAACAACATAGTCCTCACCTCTGTTCTCTGTCCAGAGCCAAGGTAAGACAGCATCAGTTTAATAATCTCTCATTTTCAAATGAGACTCACGTAATTCTTGTACTTTCCTCAAGGCAGACATTTCCTCACCTAAACCCTCATGGGATAATATATAGATAATATCACTTGTCAAATCGGGGTGGTCTTCTGTGGCATTCTTTAGGCATTTCTTATAGTTTTTATTCCTTTGTTATTAACAGTATCTAAATTCCGTGAACATAAACAGTGATTGAAACATTTCCATTTACTCTATCTGCCCTCAGACAAGATGACAGACAGCTGGTCAACTTCCTGTTGGTAAATTCCCTCCTGTTGGAAAGCTGGTTACACCTCTCTTGATTTCTTTCCTTTTGTTTGGTGAGGCTCTCTGCTCTCCAAAGATTTCATTTATGTCACTGCACCCACTGGGCCTGGGCCTGGCCTTGTTACTCCCACTTGAAACCCTCAGCTTGGCTCCAGCTCACCATTCCAGCCTCCTGCCTCACAGCCCCCTCATTGCTTCTCTCCTGCTATGCCAGTCTGCAGGCAGCTCCCAAGGCATGCCATTCCCAGCCACAATGCCACTGCTGTGACTTCACTCACACTAGGCATTCACTTGAGATTGACTTACCTGCTTCTCCACTGGGCTTCAGTGCTCCTGAGATGGAAAAATGAAGTCTGTGCTCATGATTCTCTTCTAGCAGTGTTTCTTTGGTCCTTTTTCTGACATTTCATGGCAATATACCCTACTCCACACATCTAGTACTATGCAGTGTGCCCCCGAGTGGAA
Organism: Papio anubis; assembly: GCF_008728515.1. Taxonomy (NCBI): domain Eukaryota; kingdom Metazoa; phylum Chordata; class Mammalia; order Primates; family Cercopithecidae; genus Papio; species Papio anubis. Next base: position 9,316,946 of record NC_044982.1, on the reverse strand, counting down.
AATAGCACAGGGACAGCCCTAAAATAGAAGGGGAGCCAAAGGGCAGCTGAAAAAATGATGGAGGCTTTATGCAAATTAGAGCAAGGTGCTCTTTTAGGCAGACTTGATCACAAGCTGGGGTGCAATATTTATAAGCAGAGTCTTTGGAGGATTTCAGCCTCCTCAATCAGGCATCTTTTTGTAGTATACAACCTGACCAACTGTTCATGGTGGTCCTGAGTAAAACAGGTAGTTTAAAATTTGTAAGGATATAAGTTCAATGCCACAGTTACTTTTCTGTGTAAACATTGACTTTTATATTTTTGTAGGATTTTATTATGTATCAAGCACTTTTAAATCAGCCTTTGATTTTCATTATAAAAGTACTATATACCCTTTATCACAAATTTGGAAAACACAGAAAACTATTAAAAAGCCAGGGCCAATGATCTATTACCCTATCTCCACTTTTTTTTTTTTCTTTTTTGAGACAGGGTCTTGCTGTGTCACCCAGGTTGAAGTGCAGTGGCACAATCATGGTTCACTGCAGCCTCAACCTTGTAGACTCAAGTGATCCTCCCGGCTCAATCTCCAGAGTAACTGGGACCACAGGCATGCATCACCACGCCCAGCTAATTTTAAACTTTTCTGTAGAGATGGCTGGTCTTGAATTCCTGGGCTCAGTCGATCCTCCTGTCTGCCCTCTCAAAGTGCTGGGATTACAGGCATGAGCCACTGCACTTGATCTCTCCAATATTAGTTCCTATTTATTTTAGATTTTCACTCTTGCCTCCTAAATATGTTTATAACATACCCTAGTAGCCATTATTTCATTTGATGATCTCAAAAAAATTGTTCAGTAATCTCATAAATAATGATGATGCCCATTTTAGAGACTATTAAATAAGGATATGGGAATTGGAGCACGGAGCAGGAAACCGTGGAGAATAAGCTGGTAGTAGAGAAGGTGGTGCTGAGGAAGTTGCTTTAATGAAGGTGTCTGCACCCTTCCCCCCTTCCCCAGGTTCTAACTTAGTGCTTTGTGACTAAGTGACCCTGTGATTGCGCCTTCTGTAAAGTCCGCTCTCTGTGACTAGCTGGACAGAAACGCTGGAGCGCAGTTTCCGGGGTGGCTTTGTTCATTCATTCACTGAATGGATTTCGTGACAGAATCCTTAAAAGATACTTGTGTCTGGGGTAGAATATATGATCAACAGACGTGACCTAGTGTCACCAGCATTATTAGTTTTGTATTTTCTACGTCCTAGGCACCGATTGGCTGCTTCGAATTTGCTGTCTTATTTAATCTTCAAGGCTCTCTGGTTAGGAAGGCAATGTTACTATTTTTTCCCCCATTTTCCAGATGGTAAAATGAAGATTAGAGAGGTAAAATGAGAGCGGAAGGAAATAGCTATAGGTGGCCAAAACAGGTCTAGAAGTGAGGTCTTTTGTGCTCTCTCTGCAGCCATAACTGCCTTCAGATCCGGGTCTAGCACACCGAGGAGAGTTCTGGGTCCTTCTGGGACTTTTGCCTGCAGAAAGCAGTGAGCATGACAAACTTTCCTGTCTGCCATTTCCCCGGGAGTAACACTGCCACTAAAATGGGACTGTCTAGCTTGGAGGTAATCATAGTGTAATCTGAGGACAATGCCACTTGGGGTGGCCTTCCGTATGGATGTATTACCTGGACATGATGGAAATGAGAACCAGTCTGTTTATGATAAAAATGAGCCTCATCCTCCATTTGCTTTTTCCATCTGAGCCTAAGTGGATCTAAAGATATTTTTGAAAGACTTACAAATACATATAATGTGCTCCTAAGAATTGCTTTATAAGAAAAAACAAGAAAGTCATTTACAGGTTAAGTAGGGGCAGACTCAACATATTTTAAAACCTCTAAGCTTAAAGATGTTTGACATAGAATTCCAGTGGTTCCTAGGTTGCTCATATATGCCACAAAAAAAACACTGGAACTGGATTTAATCCAAGATTACTGTCAATACGTTTCCTGCCATGAAAATGACCCTCTCTTTCCCGGTGCTGGGTAGTTTGAGATGAACCCTAAGCCACAGAAGCACCTCTAAGAGCTGGCGTTTCCTGTTTTTTTCAGGATACCCAGGTTTCCACTATCAAAAACTTGACTACTAAAACCACTTCCTTGACTCCATGCTCACCCCAACTATGACACTATTTTTTTTCCCTTTCGTAGCCAACCCTCTAGAGTTTTCAGTGTTTTGTTTTTCCATTTACTTCTCACTCTACTGCAATCTGGTTTCCTCCAGTTGTATTGCTTTAAAGCCACCCCTTTCTAGTAGCCAGGTCCAGAATGAGGGATTTGGAGGAGGTGGCCAATGAAGTGGCAGTTTTGCCCCCAGTCTCCAAATAATACCCACAGAAACCACTGCTACTTGATGATAGAATCCTTTTCATAATCTTTGTGAAGACCGTCTCCCTCCAGTGGTCAGGACTGCCTGAGGATGGTGACACCTGTTCACCAGCCTGGGTTCTGCCAGTCTTTGCAGGGGAAAAGCCGGAGCCATCCCTCAAGCAGAAAGCAGAGGGGCGGGGCTGCTGGTGAAGGGACCACAGAGATAGGTGGGCTCCCATGTTGGCCCGACCACTTAATAGAAAATGGGTTTGGGCAGGTTTTCTCTGGGCCTTCGTTTTCTTCAAAAGAGAAGAGCAACAGATTTGACAACTCAATAAGCAGTTAACTATTTTTATCAGCACAGAAAACCACAGTAAAATGCAACCATTGTCAGTAAGCAGCTGGGTAATAGCACTTCTTGCAGGTCTTGTCCTGGTTTTATTCTCTTCTGCTCATGGAATTTGGTGGACATAGTAGGCCCTGCCAAGCTGACCTATGCCAGTCCAACGCACGGAGCATTGACTTGCAAAGCAGATGCCAGCTTATTAGCTTTCAGTTATGATTCTAATTATGTGGTGAAATTTATTTGTGCATTTGCTATACAAGGTGCCCTCTCTTTGCCAGACACCAAATTACTGTCTACAACAGGGGATAGACTTGGCCGGGAAACTCAGCATCTCCTGTACTCTGTAGAGGGCATTCAGTTCCAGGTGCTCACCTCAACTCAGGAATCCAAATTAGACAACATCAGTGAGTTTCTGAGGGACATTCTCATCTCACCATTGATTGAACTCCCAAAGAAAGGTTTGGTGGCTCCTTTCCAGCTCTTTCTGCCTTGAAAATGTTATGAATCACAATGAATTATTTATCTCAAGCAGTTTTCTCAAGATATCTTTGCATTTAGACAATGTCAGGCAATTTGTTTTTACATACATGCATTATAGATAGGCAGGACTGAGATCTGTATATATCATTCATTCACTCAATAAAACAGTTATTGAAAGCCTGGACATTTCAGGACTTGCCCAAAGCCACTAAGTATTCTGGTTATCCATTGCTGCATGCCAAACCCAACATTCATGGTGTGCGCGAGTTCGCAATTTGGTCAGGACTTGGTTAAGAAGAGATCTCTCTGCTCCACAATGCTGAGGCTTCAGCTGGAAACAGTCAAACAGCAGGGAGGTGGAATCCTCTGCAGGTTTCTTCACTTACAAGTCTGGGGCCAGGGCTGGAGTGACTTGAAGCTTGGGCTCAGCTGGGATTATTGGTCTGAGCACCTCCATTCACTGGCCTCCCAATGTAGCTTGGGCTTCCTCACAGCATGGTGGTCTTGAAGCAGTCAGACTTACTACATAGCAGCTCAGTGTTTAAAAAGTGAGTATTCCAGTGAGCAAAGCAGAAGTGAAATGGTTTTTTTGAGGTCCAGCCTCTGAAGTCACATAGTATCATTTCCACTATTCTGATCTCTATTGGGGGAAGCAGATACAAACCCATTCAAACTCAAGTGTTGGAGACACAGACCCCACCATAGGAGAGCAGTGATAAAGAATTCGTGGCATGTTTTAAAAGTACTACCATTTGACCCAGCCATTCCATTACTGAGTGTATACCCAAAGGATTATAAATCATGCTGCTATAAAGACACATGCACACATATGTTTATTGTGGCATTATTCACAACAGCAAAGTCTTGGAACCAACCCAAATGTCCATCAATGACAGGCTGGATTAAGAAAATGTAGCACATATACACCATGGAATACTATGCAGCCATAAAAAAGGATGAGTTTGTGTCCTTTGTAGGGACATGGATGCAGCTGGAAACCATCATTCTCAGCAAACTATCACAAGAACAGAAAACCAAACACTGCCTGTTCTCACTCATAGGTGGGAAGTGAACAATGAGATCACTTGGACATGGGAAGGGGAACATCACACACTGGGGCTTGTTGTGGGGTGGGGGGAGGGGGAAGGGATATCATTAGGAGATATACCTAATGTAAATGATGAGTTAATGGGTGCAGCACACCAACATGGCACATGTATACCTATGTAACAAACCTGCACATTGTGCACCTGTACCCTAGAACGTAAAATATAATAATAAAAAAAAGTACTACATCAAGTGTCAGGACAAGACCCAGCTTAATTACTCCAACTCCAGGCTTGTACGAGTTACGTTAGTATGGGTTATGGTGGAATGCTACAGGATGTAGCCATGGGTAGAATTTGTTTCAAACTCTAGATCTTTTACCTATCAGGTGTGTGATCACAGACAAATACTTTTCCTCTCTGAGTCTGTTTCCTAATCTATAAGATGAGAAAACGACAATTCTAATTTTAGTCCATTTTGTGACAATTCCATTAAATGAGGCTTGTCTAAAGCTAACATACTTGTTTGGCACAGAGTAGGTGCTTAATAATTAGGAACTATTAAAAACACAATTAAAAATACCCATTTAACAGCAATGTAACACATTTTATTCTTATCATTGTTACTGTTATTAATCGCCTATGACATAATAAACTCAAGCAATATTTATTTTTTTCTTTCTTTCTCCATGGTTCTAGTGCCTAATGTGACTTTCACTTCTGAGCCTAAAATCTCCGCCTCTTCCTTGTGCCTCTGTAGTCCTGGGGAGGAGAGGAGAGTTGGTTTCCTTTTTGGCTAACCTCTGGTTACTTTACTTCCTCTGTTTGATTTCTTGGCTTTGTCTATCATCCTTACAATGAATTCACTGTCACACAGTGGTTCTGCTTCAACTATCTAGGTCTGTTTTCCTGAGGGATTCCTGACTGATACAATATTCCAAATGTACAGAGGCTCTGCTGGGGAGGACTAAGAGGAGTGGGGCGGTGGATTTGGATAAGAACACCAGGCATCTGCCTCCCTTCCTCCTTCTGTGTCTCCTTCCCTTTCTTCTTTTGTGTCCACCCTCCTTTCTTATCTTGCATTTTTCGTTTTTTCTTTTACAAAGATGAAACATCATATAACAATCTTCTGCAACTTGCTGTTTTCACAATAACTCTTCAAGCCAATGCACATAACTCTAATTCATACCGTTCTAATTCATTTAAAGAGAGTGTCATGATAATCCACATTATGCACACCCGTTAATACATCTATCCATTTATTTATATGGGTATTCTATAGTTTATAGGATTTGGGGGTGAGGTTTGTTACAATAAGCACTTCTTAATTATCCATATATTTTTTATGCACAGACGTCCTTCTATATTTCTTTCTTCATTTCTGTAGTATGGGTTTCCAAAGGTAGAATGGCTGGATCAAAAATTATGTATATTTTTCAATTTAAAAAATATCACCAGATTACTTTCTCCAAAAACTGTAACATTTACCCTCTCTTTAACAATTTATTTCCCTGAGTTATTCATTATGGAAGACCTCTGCTCGTATGTTTGGAATAACCACTACCAGGCTTGGTACTCTGTGTGGGCTATTCAGTGAAGCAAGGATTTGGAGAATGGAAAATAAGAAAATAAAAGTGATGCCCAAATGTGCTGACTGAGATGTGTTTTATTATTTATGCATTTGTTCTCCCCACCCCACCCTACCCCTGCATGCTATAAAAAGTCAACCTTAAATAAAGGCCTTCTCTCTACAGATTTTCCATCCTCTAATCTGTGAGTCCATGTAGGTGTCCTTGATATATTTCATAATAAGGCACTTAAGAGGCTAATTGCATTGTATTTATAGCCTATAGAGGTGGCCCCCACTTCAGATGACGAGTTTCCTTGGTAATGTACTAATAACCACAGGTTCCAAGGGCTAAACTGAGACTAATGCAGAAAAATTCAAAGCTTGGCTTGCAGGGGACCCCATAAAGGCACCGAATGGAACAGACAGTCCACATGAGAGAGACAAGGGGAGGCCATGGTGAGGGAGCGGGCTTCATTTCATTTTTTGTGCTTTCCTAGTTTTCTACAAACCTTTAAAACCTGTACCAAAGGTAAGCTCTGTGTTGACCATTTTGAATTCCTATTGCTCCAAAATCCTAATGTGTTACACACTCTGCTATAACTGCTGCCAATTTCTGCTTCAACCATGTCTTACTGCTCTGTGTTATATTGTTATATTGCTACTGGCTTCTAACCTTGGCAATCCCTGTAAGATTTCCTCTCCCCTTCAGGATGGATGAAGTAACTGGCTTGTCTCTCTCTCTCTTTCTTTCTCCCTCTTTCTCTTTATATCCCCATTAAATTTCCAAGTTAACACTGACTAGCTGCCAATCACTGCAAATCTTTATTATTTAAACACATGTAATTGATTGAAATTATAATTGTTTTAACAAATATTAATAGGAATATTTTGGAGCACTTATGTTCAAAGCTCTAAGCACTAAGATGCCATATATTTGTACTATGTCCTATATAATAATTCCATAAAATTCCATAAGTGGGAATAATTACCAATCTGATAGATGATGGTATTGAAGCTTAGAGAGGCTTAGTGACTCACCAAAAGACATACAGGTAATAAGTGGCAGATGTGTTATATTAGTTCATTCTCATGCTGCTAATCAAGACATACTTGACACTGGGTAATTTACAAAGAAAAAGAGGTTTAATGGACTTACAGTTCCACGTGGCTGGGGAGGCCTCACAATCATGGTGGAAGGTGAAAAGCATGTCTTACATGGCGGCAGGCAAGAGAGAATGAGAGGCAAGCTAAAGGGGAAACTCCTTATAAATAAAACCATCAGATCTCATTAGACTTACTCAATACCCTGCGAACAGTATGGGGGAAACTGACCCCATGATTGCCTCTGGGTCCCTCCTACAACATATGGGAATTATGGGAGCTCCAATTCAAGATGAGATTTTGCTGGGGACACAGCCAAACCATATCACATAGGATTTACATGCGAATCTCATTTGGCTTTGACATTCACACTGTAACACTGTCCTACCTCCTGCCAGTTCGCCTCACACCAAGCTGCACTAACTCATCTTCATTTTCAGGGCCACGGACCATTTCTGCCACTTAACTTAGTGCTTCTTCATTCTCATTCTCATTAGATGTGATGAACCCTCGCTACGTGGTAGCTGCTTCATATACCTGGTCACCTATTGTTTTATATGGTTCCTGGAAGACAGAAAGCTCAGCTAATACATTTGAGTCCTTATAGTTCCTGGCTCAGTGCTGGGTGCATGGTACAAACTCAGCCCTGATTATTCCTCTTCACCATAAGCATTTTGAGGGCATAGGACTTCTTACCACTTCCCTAAGTTTCTCTCTTGCTCTGTCCAAGGCAGAGCCGTACCTTTATCATAACTAATTCATTCTCTTTAGCACTGAATAGTTTATAGAATATGCCCTCACACATTCAGTCTTCTTCTTTTTTATTTATCCTGTTTTATAGGCAAGGAAACAGAGGCTTTGAGAGACTTACAGTCATTTCAATGAGGGACCCTATGCTGCACAAAAAGTCATACTTATACAAGAGGGCTTCTCAACCAGGGGCGACTTTGTCCTTCCCCTGCCCTTCCCAAGGACATTTGGCAGTATTTGGAGATATTTGGTTGTCACTTTTGGGAAACTGGACTATAGCCAGGGATGCCACTAAACATCCTACAAAGCACATTACAGCCCCCATGACAAAGAATAATCAGGACCAAATGTCAATAGTGTTGAGCTTGAGACATTCTGCTACAGAATAAAAAAGAAGACATTTTATTTGATCATATTTTCTACTTTTGGATATCTTATGAGATGCAATTTTTATATAATACTCACAGTTGAATGTTCTTTCTCTCCTAAGATCTAAGCCCACAAAGCCCTAAAATAACTTTTGATTATGTATGGGGGTATAAGGAACAACACATGCTATAATTCTGAAAGAAAAGTAAGTGAGTCTTAATCTTCATTTGAGTTTTTTTTAAGAATATGTATATATTACTGTCTTTCCTATTTAGAGAGCCCAAGGGCACTTGTTGGTTTTCTGGGACAGTATTACTAAGACATGGGTCTTGTGGCCCAAATCAAGAGCTTAAAAGTTTGTTTCAAATGATATGGTTCCATATTCTAATCCAGGCAGTTTGGATCGGACCTTTGTTTATTAAGAGTTCTTGGGCCTATACCTATAACCAAATAAAGATCCCAGATGAACATCTTAAGTTTTATTTTTTGGAAAGGTGGCATATTGACGGGTAAAATTAGATGATGTCTGGGATTTGTTTTAAAATACTCCAGCAAAAACAAAGATGAGGAATGCTAAATGAAACAAGATCAACAAAATGTTGGTAATTGTAAAGGCTGGAAGACAGTTGCATAGACATTCATTTTACTATTCTTTCTACTTTTGTGTGAGTTTGAAAATATCCAGAATAAAGTGTTTAAAAAAATATATCCTACGGCCATCTGCAGGATGACAAGTAATGCATTTGCAAGTACAGTAGATAGAACTTTTTTTCTTGCTCCATCTCTGTGGATGCAAAAGCAATTTCTTGAGCAAACTTTTATGCATGTGTCGAGAACATTATTTAATTCGGCATACTGTTTTTCATCTCAGTATTTTCGGAGAACTTTGAAAATTAAAAGTGACCACAATATGGGCAAAAGATTTGAAAAGACACTTCACAAAGGAAGTTCTATGAATGGCGAATAAGAACATGAAAAAGCTCTCCACATCATTAGTCATTAGGAAAATGCAATTAAGACCACGATGAGATATTATGACACACTGACTAGAATGCTTCAATTAAAAAGACTAATAACTACCAAATGTCAGAGGATGAGGACCAGCTGCAGTTCTCTTGTATTTTTGGTGAGAAGGTAAAATGGTATAACCATTCTTTTTGAGAAAAAATCTAATAGTTTCTTACAAAACTAAATATATGCTTTCTTTATGACCCAACCATTCTACTCTTAGGTATTTACTCAAAAGGAATGAAAACATATGTCCACAGACACCCACAAAAACCTGCGTAAGAAAAGCTGTTCATAGAAGCTTTATTCACGATAGTTTCCAACCAGAAACACCCCAGGTGGCCATCCACAAAAAAATGAATGAAGACACTGCGGTAGATTTATGCAATAGAAAATTACTCAGGAATTTACAAAAATAAGCTTTTGAAACAAAACCCTGGATGAATCTAAAAAAAGTTATGATGAGTGAAATAAGTATAATTTTTCACTGCATTGTTCATTTATGTGAATTTGTAGAACAGGAAGTACTAATCTATGATGGACAGTGACTTCTCTGAGGAATTAGGGGAGGGTTCAACTAGGATGGGCACAAGGGAACTCTGGGGAGATGGTGATATTCTATAGCTTCACAGAAGTTTGAGTTTCACAGGTAAAGACATTTGTCAACATCTTACAAATGATATACTCAAGACGTGTATATTTTCAAATGATCACGTTCAGCAAAAATAACAAGGACCAGATTTATCCCCCACTTGAAACAAGCAATAAATGGACGAAATATATAAAAGCAGCAGGTTGGCTGGGCATGGTAGCTAATGTCTCTAACCCCAGTTTTTAGGGAGGCAGAGGCAGGAGGACGGTTTGAGCCCAGGAGTTCAAGACCTGCCTGGACAAATAAATAAATGAAAGCAACAGGTTATCAGACACCATACATGAGGAATGAAGGACAATGCGAGGCTGGAAACCATGAAGGGAGCCCTGTGACTCCCTCATTTTATTGCATAGGAGAGTTTCCTGGCTACAGTGCAGGGAACAGGTGCCCAGGCCAAGTTTGGCAAAACCTTCAGCTGAGGAGATAAAGTTGAGGGTCTAGGGAGACCAAAATGACTACAATTTTTGGAACAGAGTACTAGAGAGAAGAAAGACACAGTAGGAAAACTATAATGATCAGCAGAAAGTTTCTCCCAAGTATTTAGCTGAATAATTATTAGTACATATGTGTAATGCAATTCCTAGAAGGCAGGAAACCCACCAATTGATTGGATTAGAGATGAGAGTGTTTGTTACTTATACAAGACTTAAAATAATAGCGGCTTCTACTATCCAGACCAAAAAACTAAAAACTCACAATTTATTGAATGCTGAGTAGAATACACAGAAGAGGTCTTGTCTTTGTAGTGAAGAATAGCAAAGTTAAATTAATTCAAAAGAAGGCAGAAAGAGAGGAAAAGGTAACAAAGAAAGGTAAATGAAAAATAAACAACAATACTATCAGTTAAAATCCAACCATATCAAATAATCACATTGATGGTCTAAATGCAAATGGTCTAAAAATCTCATTTGGAAAACTCATTAAGATACACTTACTCTCAAACTGATGTACAGATTTATCAAAATCAAAATTCTAACAGGCTTATGTCTGGAAATTGATAATCTGATTCCAAAATTCATATGAAAATAGAAGTTACATAAAATAGCTAAAACAACATTTGAAAAGAAGATTAAAGGTGATTGGATAACACCATCTAATCTCAAGACTTAGTATAAAGCTACCTACTTTATAAAGCTATAAAGGAGTTATGATAGATCTGTAGAACATAGCACAGAGCCCAGAAAGTTTCATGTTAGAACAATTGGCTATCCATATATACACACACACACACAAAACTTTAATCTTCAATTCGTACCTTGTACCATAACAAAGATTAGCTCGAATTGTATTACATAGCTAAACATAAAACATAAACTTTACAAAACTTCTAGAAGAAAACATTTGTGACCTTCGATTAGGCAAATATTTCTTTATAGATGAACAAAGGCACGGTGTGATGCGTGTAAGAACAAATTGGTAGATTAATCAAAACCCAAACCTATGCTCCTTTAAAAAACACCACTAAAAACATGAAAAGACAAGTGACAGTCTGGGAGAAACCACGTTCAAATCATCTTACAAAGGATTTGCAGTCAGAATATACAAATAACTTTCAAAAGTCAACAATAAGAAGGCAAACAACCCAATAAAAAAATTAACAACAGATTGGAACAGATGCTTCCCCAAAGAAGATAAACAAATGGTAACTAAATACGTAGGAAGATACTGGCCACCATTAGTTATTAGGGAAATACAGACTAAAACCTCAGTGAGATATCACAACACACCTACTCAAATAGCTACATTTAAAAGATGGATAGTAATTAAAGGGTTTCAAGGATATAGAACAACCAGAACTCTCAAACGCTTATGGTGGGAATATTGTGTGGTACAACCACTTAGGAAAACAGTTGGCAGTTTCTCAAAAAGCTAAACATTCACCTATTGTATGATTCAGGCATTCCACTCCTGGGTATTTCCCAAGAGAAAGGAGGGTAGCACATGCTCATATGAAGACTGATACATGAATGTTCACAGCAGCTTTACATATAATAACCCCAAACTGGAAATAACCCAAACGTCTATCAACAGGTAAAAAACTGTGCCTTATAGGTACAATAGAATATTATCCAGCAATAAAATAAATAAGCTATTGATCAACCATTTGGATGAATTTCAAAATAATTATGCTGAGTAAAACAAAAACCATATAAAATAAGAATATATACCACATGATTTCATGTATGTAATACTCTAGAAAATAAAAACTACTCTCTACTGACAAAAAGCACATCCGTGGTTCCTTGTGGGGGTGGGAAGAGTTACAAATGGACATGAGGAATCCTTTGGGGGTGAGGGATTTGTTCATTGTCTTGATTGTGGTAAATAGTCTCATGAGTGTGTATACTGTATATCAGCACTTAACGTGTATATTAATTATACTTTAATAAAGTTATTTAAAACTTTTTAAAAGTTTGTTCATTACATTTTATGTAGATTTCACCTATTAAAAGAACCAAAAGTAAATATAGTCACGCACCGCACAATGATGTTTTGGTCAACAATAGACTTCATATACTACGGTGGTCCCATAAGATTATAATAGAGCTGAAAAATTCCTATCACCTAGTGATGTTATAGCCACAGTAATGTCATAGTACAATGCATTACTCACGTTTGCAGTGATGTTCTTGTAAGCAAACCTACTTTGCTGCCAGTTGTATAAAAGAATAATAATAAGCAACTATGTTATGGTGTGTGTATTTACTATGTATACTTTCTATCATTATTTTAGAGTTTACTCTTACTTATTAAAAAAATAAGTTAACTGTAAAACAGCCTCAGGCAGGTCCTTCAGGAGGCATACAGAAGAAGCCTTTTTTTTTTTTTTTTTTTTTGACAAGGAGTCTCACTCGTCGCCAGGCTGGAGTGCAGTGGTGCAATCTCGGCTCATTGCAACCTCCGCCTCCCAGGTTCAAGCAATTCTCCTGCCTCAACCTCCGGAGCACCCGGGACTACAGGCACATATGTAGCCACCATGCCTGGCTAATTTTTGGATTTTTAGTAGAGATGAGGTTTCACCTTGTTAGCCAGGCTGGTCTCGAACTCCTGACCTCAGGTGATCCACCTGCCTCGGCCTTCCAAAGTGCTAGGATTACAGGCATGAGCCACCATGCCTGGCCCAGAAGAAGGCATTTTTATGGCGGGAGACAACATCTCCATGTTTTATTGCCCCTGAAGACCTTCCAGGGAGACAAGATGTGGAGGTGGAAGATAGTGATGTTGATGATCCTGACTCTGTGTACACCTAGGGTATGGTGCGTGCTTGTCCTCATTTTTAACAAAAGAAAAATTAAAAGTTAAAAAAACAATAATAGAAAAATGCCTATAGAAAAAGGATATAAAAGAAAGAAAGTATTTTTGTACAGCTGTACAACATGTTTGGGTTGGAAGTTAAGTGTTATTACAAAAAAGTCAAAAAGTTAAAAAACAATTGTATATAAAGTTACAGTAAGCTAAGATTAGTTTATGATTGACAAACAATATTTGTATATGAATTCAGAATAGCCTAAGTGTTCAGTGTTTATGATCTACAGTAGTGCATGGTAATGTCTTGGGCCTTCTCATTCACTCACCACTCACTCACAGACTCACCCAGAACAATGCCCAGTCCTGCAAGCTCCATTCATGCTAAGTGCCCTAGACAGGTGGACCATTACCATTTTTAATCTTTTACACCATAGTTTTTATACCATACTTTTACTATGTTTTCTTTTTTGAGAGAGAGTCTCACTCTGTCGCCCATGCTGGCATGCACAATCTTGGCTCACTGCAACCTCCATCTCCTGGGTTCAAGTGATTCTCCTGCCTCAGTTTTCCTAGTAACTGAGACTACAGGTATGTGCCACCACACCCCCTGGCTTTTTTTTTTTTTTTTTTTTTCAGTAGAGACAGGGTTTCACTATGTTGGCCAGGCTGGTCTTGAACTCCTGACCTCAGGCGATCTGCCCGCCTCAGCCTCCCAAAGTGCTGGGATTACAGGCATGAGTGCTGCCTATTGTGTTACAATTGCCTACAGTATTCAGTACAGTAACATGCTGTACAAGCTTGCAGCCTAAGAGCAATGATGGGCTGTATCATACAACCTAGGTGTGCAGTAGACTGTGCCATCTGGGTTTGTGTAAGTACAATCTATGATGTTCACACAAAGAGGAAATCCCCTAACAATGCATTTATTAGAACATACTTCTGTCCTCAAGTGGTGCATGACAGTATTGATCTTTAGTCAACGATAAGCGTATTGCATTGTTTAGGAATGAAGTGTACTGATGTCTCCAACTTAATATGAAATGCCATGATGAAGAAGAAAATGAATTGATGGAAGGAAGGATAAAGGGCTGAACATATAGATAAATATGTAATGATACATTGTTTATTCTTCCTCATATCAATTTACTTCTTTACCATGTCTACCACAGAGAGTGCTGGCAGATGGTATCACTCTACTTTTTTAGCCCGGTAAGCCCACTTCCATGCTAGAAGGTTTTCTACATAACCTTTGACTCTTCTTCAAGACTTGGAGCCTTGCCATGCCTTCCTGTGGTTCCTTTTAATTAGCATTTTGTCCACGACAGTGCTAGAAAAGTTTCTCCCTAATTTACTGACCAGGACACATGTATAACTTTTTCATCACACACTAAAGAAATCCCAGCTATTTATTCTCTGAATGCCATAGCCACAATGATCATGTGTTTCATTATTCCATGTGTGAACTACGTGAAAAAGGGCTCATCGTGGCTATTTATTCTATACTCTGAATCTCAGTGGGGTTCTGTTTGGATGCTGTATTTGTTGCTTGCTCAGGCTGTCATAACATGGTACAGCAGACTGTGTGGCTTAAACAAGAGACATTTATTTGATCACAGTTCTGGAGGCTGGAAGGTCAACATCAAGGTGCCAGTGGGGTGAGGGTCAGGGGCAGGAGGTTTCATCTGAGACCTCTCTCCCTGGTTTGTAGATGGCTGTCTTCTTGGTGGCTCTTGACATGGTTTTCCCTTTGTGCCTGCATGCCCCTGGTGTCTCTCTGTGTTTAAGTTTCCTCTTGTTATTAGGAAGATTGGATTAGGGTCCTTATGTTAACCTTATGTTAACTCAATTATTTCTTCAAAGAACCTGTCTCCAGATGCAGTCCAATTTGGAGGTATTGGGAGTTAGGGCGTTTCAGCCCATAACAGAGGTGCTGTAAAAAATGCAGCATGAACGTTGTACCTGCACCTTGCTCTGTAAGCCTTTCCTTGGTTATCACCAGTGCAGTAGACGTATACCCAAGAGGTCTTTCTACAGGGATGGGTTCTTCCCAACTGTTTCTATTTAGCTCCAGCTCCAGTTCAAACCACCATCATCTGTCATCTGGAACTTTCCAATAGCCTTAAAGTCAACGTTCCCATTTGTTCTTCATGCAGCAGGCAGAGAAGCTTTGAAACACGCAGGTGTGGTCATGTCCACACAGTCGCAGTCACTCCACTTCAGCCCTACAGTGGCAACCAAGATCAAGTCCAAATTCGAACTTGGCTTTATAGTATCCTCTCTCATCTCTTCAACTTCTCTTGATAGCCTAGCTCCTTGGCTATCTGCGCCCCAGCCACAGCAGCTTCCCGTCTTTTCCTTGATGCCCCAAGCCTCTTCTTTCCCTAGGACCTTCACACATGTTCTTTCTTTCTCTTGGCTGAACTCTCCTACTCCTACCCACTACTTCTTCTATTCAGCGTAGGGTTACTCGCTTTGGGGGATAGTCCCCTGACCCCTCCAACTCTCTCCACAAACTAGGGTAGGACCCCCGGGTATATACTTTCTTTATGCTGCTCTTCAGGGCTGTTACTAATAATAAAATGAATAGTAATACTCTTACTATTAATAGTAATAGTATATTACTAATATACTATTAATAATAATTCTACAGTTATGTGTTTCAGTGCCTGCCCCTCTCCTACACTGCAGACTCCTTAAAAACAGGGAAAATGTTCAACTTATTCCTCATTGTAGCCCAACCACTAGCCAATGCATCACACATACTAAGTTCTCAATACATATTTGTTGAATGAATGAATGAAGCCACAGAAACCTTTAAATCAACTGACCCTTAGCTGTTTGCCACAGTTTACAGATTATTCATTCTACTCACCCTTTGATCATTTTATTCACGACTGGAGGTTTCATCAGTCAGATGACAGGCAATGAGGAGAGAGACCAATGAGTCATTTTCTAAGCAGCTGTAGTTAAGGTCAAAGGAGGGGGAGGGGGAGGAGGGAGTGGGCAAAGAACAAGGTTAACCATTGAGCTGCTGTGCATTGATTACCTTTGATTGATACTCCTCAGTTATGCTGCCCCGTTCATTAGCATGAGGAGGTGAAGGTTGGATGTAATTTTAAACAACAGTTTGAGGCATTTCTATTCTGGTTCTGAAACAGCTTAAATATTTTATGAGTTTTTAAGATTGGGAGAAATTAAAGCAAGTATGTAATCTTGCTCTGTGTGTGTATAAATATATACACATATGAAATTTAAATATACTCACACAAAATCTTATTGTAGAGAATCTCATAAATCTAAAAAAGATAGGGAGTCTAAAAAAAACCTACCCATATGTAAACATAATATGAAAATATATTCAGTGTTAATTTCAGAATTTATTGCAATCTGCAGCACATCTTTATCAATTGCGCATACACCCTCCCAAGAGCAAGAGGGAATTTTTTTTTAAAAAAATGAAATATTTTGCATAAAATATTTTGATATTTAAAAAAACCAAAACCAATATAACTTTTAAAAACTATAAAAGAAATGTCTAGCAGGACTTGTGAGGGAACAGTTTTTGGGGGAAAAAGTAATTTCGCTATAGTTTCTATTCTCTGAAAGTGGGACCGATGTACTAGATAATTATGTACTTTGGGATCATTAAGGGGCTTTTAGCAAATAATTTATCTAGTGTTCAAATGGGAATGTAAATAAATGAGTAATTTTTCTTTGTTAATTATAATTCTTGTGAATTACAATGTCTAGGCACCTCTCCAGGACCGCAAATCCACCCATGAGTCAGAAAATGCCACCAACAATGTTGATACTGCATTTGATAAAGTTTTTTTTTTTTTCCATGAGTAATCATTATCTTCAATTTTAGATCATTTCAGAAATAAAAACTGACAATAAAGGTAACTTCTGTTTCATTCCATTTCCTGTATGCATTTTATGGTTTAGAATATGTTTCTATATCTCAATGAAGCAATTTATAGTAGAGGCATTACTTTTTATTAAGTACATATTATGCATATTTTATTACAACTTGCTACAATTGAACATCTTTTCAAAGATTAACTCCCAAGTCACTCCTGTTTCTGCCAAAATGAAAAACAAAGAGAATACATTTCAGTGTGACTTAGGCTAAGAATTTCTATAAACTATACATATTAGAACCATTGTGATTTAGATCTTATTTAAGATTTCAAAGCATTTTGCCACTGATTTAGTTTGATTAACATATTATCCAGTTATGTGCATTAGAAAATATCTCTGTGATGTGGCTTCTGTAAATGATCTTGTGACTTATGCACTCCTCTTCCTTTAAAAACCAAATGCAATTCACAAAAGAGGCTTATGGATTTGCAATTAAAATAGGAGTGTGTTGCCTGAAACCAGAGAGGGTGCCGTGGAGTTTGACCTTCCATTTGTATATAGTAGCAGGTCCTAATAGTATATGTGCACATGTGTCTTTTTTTCAAATTCAAAGGAAAACAATTTGCAAGTGCAAACAGGGTAAGTGGTAAGTCTCTGTTTTTTGAGGATCTGAGGGGTTTGTAAATGCTAATTTTAAAAAGGGTACTCAGAGGATTCTTAGTGCAGGAGGGAGGGAGCTAAGACAGCTATTTCAACCCACTTAATGTTATCGACATACCAGAAACCCCAAGGATTAACATTGCAGCATCTGCTCCTGTTTTGGTGTACCTACTATGTGCTCAGAGTCTTCTCAGTGATATCCCACTCAATTCCCAGCAGAAGCATGGCAAGATCTGTGACATCATTTTAAGCATGGGGAAAGGTGGCTTACTCAAGGTTGCATGGTTGATAAGTAATGGGGTAGAGATATAGACCCAGATCATATCCAAGCAGATCTCTTTCTACTCTCTGCTGTCTACACTGGGAGTTTGTTAGTGAATTAAAGAAGTCGGCAGTCAGTGCGATTTTCACTGCACACCAAACAGTTATAGGGGATGCTCTCTTGCCTGTTTCCACTCCACTCAACCTGTAGGTGAAATGCCCCTTCTGTGCTCTCATGGAAACACTCCCGCGGCTGCCCAGGGCATGTTGGCCGCCTCTGACCAGGGCTGCCCACACATGTCCTACCAGGTGATGTGCTCACCAGGAGTCACGTGGTTCACCCAGTCCTCCTTGTTCCAAGTGTTCTTCTTATGAGCTAATTTAATTAAATGTTACATGTTTCATATAAGTCAATGAAACAGTATGAAAGGAAATTTGCTGTTTTCATGGAACTTAAGATGAAGACTTTCAAAAGATGTTATAAAGGAAAGTTACTATTTAAATGGCTGTCAAATTAGGTGTGGATCAGATAAGTCTAAAGGCTTGGGGGGGAAATGAGAATGATTCAGAAGGATTCTGAGTATTGGTTACTTGACATTATCTTCATGTTTTAGCTACACTTGAAAGAAACCCAAAGTGGAAATCACAGAGATTGCATTATAGAGGTGGCTTGTGAAAACTAGATCACAGCCCCCAGCCCCTCAAAGCAAACGGCTGGGCCCAAAAGCAAAAGTCTGATAAGTTAAAATACATTATATATTTTAAATTAAAAAGAAAAGTCTTATGGTATATAAGATTTTCTATTTTAAGTGTGTATTAGTCTGTTTCCATGGTGCCGATAAAGACATACCTGAGACTGGGTGATTTACAAAGCGAAAGAGGTTTAATGGACTCACAGTTCCATGTGGCTGAGGAGGCCTCACAATCATGGTGAAAGGCGAAAGGCACGTCTTACATGGCAGCAGGAAAGACACAATGAAAACCAAGTGGAAGGGAAACTCTTTATAAAACAATCAGACCTCGTGAGACTTACTACCACGAGAACAGTATGGGGGAAATCGCCCCCATGATTCAATTATCTCCCACTCGATCCCTCCTACATGTTGGAATTTTGGGAGCTACAATTCAAGATGAGATTAGGGTGGGGACACAGCCAAACCATATCAAAGGGGGTTTCTAATTAACTGACCAGCTAGTGGTCCCAATAGAACTAGGTCACAAGGCTTCAACTTTAATTTTAAAAATTACAATGCTTAGCTTCTACTGGGGGCTTATCCTGTGAAGGGCATTGTGCAGGTAGGCATTCAATGTGAATAAAAGTAATGTGAAAACTAATAAATAACATTTATTGACCAGTTACTCTTCTTACGATTTGTAGCCCCTTCCTAGAATTACTTCGATGTTACAGATAAATCAGCAAAAATGGAGTGTCCTCCAGGGTCTTAGGCCACTCCTAAAGAGACTGTAGTGGAGAGAATGGTAGACATATGGATTCAGAAGACCTGGGTTCAAATTATAATTCCACGACTGATATGCCTCAGACAAGTTGGCTGACCTCTTTGACTTCATGTTACTGCTTTGGTAAACCCAGGACAAATAATGTGCCCTATACAAGGTTGCCGTCAGGATCATATGAGGGTGCCAAGGTTGGTGCTTAACAAATGGCACTTCTTTCCCTCTCCTCACATTCATGTGGAAAGGTAAACATTATGTAAGATAAAAACAGGCAGGTGCCATGATGGAAGAAAAGAGAGGAACTCCTTTGGATTGACTGAACCAGGGAAGGCTTCCAAATTGCAGTCACATGAGTTGGACTCTGCACCTAGGGTGAATGTGGCAAACAGCCTCAAGAACAGTAAGAGCCAAGGAATGGAGGTGGAAAAACACAGGCTATGGGGTGATGGGAAAGCATGGG
This sequence comes from Papio anubis, assembly GCF_008728515.1. Taxonomy (NCBI): domain Eukaryota; kingdom Metazoa; phylum Chordata; class Mammalia; order Primates; family Cercopithecidae; genus Papio; species Papio anubis. The sequence continues at coordinate 9,297,331 of NC_044982.1, read as the reverse complement.
TAATAGAAAGTAATGAGGGTGAAAAGGACAGCTTTGGACAGACAACAAAGGCCTTATAGGTCAGACCTAAATTATTATACTTGATCAGGAAGGCATTTAAATCATCAACTTAGAGCTATGAGAGGGCAAGTAGTAAGGGTGGGAGGTGGGCTGCATGTCAAGGCTGAATTGTCTCCTTCCTTCTCTCCCTCTCCCTCCTGCCATTTATTTCTTCACTAAACCATCATCCAATCACCCATCCATCTATCCCACCCAACCCACCCACCCACCCAACCATCTATCCCACCCAACCCACCCACCCACCCAACCATTCATCCACTCACCTAACCACCTAGCAATCCATCCATCCTATCATTTACCTAGCAATCCATTCACTTACCCACCCTACCCATCTATCCATCTACTCATCCATCCATCCATCCATTCATTCATCCATCCATCCATCCATCCATCCATCCATCCATCCATCCATCCATGCTACCGTCCTCTCTTTATAAAGAAAACAGGAAATATAAGAGTTTCAGAGATAGAGAGATTCTTCTCCCTCTTTTTGTGGTAGGAATACTGCTACTGTCACTACCATCACTACTAACACAGCACTTAGTAACAATTCTTTATATGGGTAGAGTTTTCTGCTGTTATGTAACTCATTCAAAGCACTGTTTGATTTGAACCTCACAACAGTGATTTCACAGAGTCAGGACAGGCATACCTACGTCTATTACATATAAGGACATACAACTTATCGCGTTTACCAGGACCTGGGTGGCATGACAAGGATTTGACAAGAGGTGTTCAGATTTGAGATCTTCTCTGCCTTAGTTCATCCCTTACTTACCACCCATCATGATGGACCTATCAGGCTAAGGAAGAGGGGCCCCTTCCAAGTGTGAGGCCATCCATGGTGGCCACCAAACAGCCATCCCCAGTTTTAGGCCTCTATTCATGAATGGGAAGATGGCTGCTTATCATGCAAATATACACGGCGTCTGAATGCTGTGTGCACAGAAATGTCCCCATTCATAGAGTAGGAGACAGCTGGAAGTAATCTCAAATGCATTATGCATTGTGATTGCATTGGCAGAGGGGTAAGAAATGTTAAAGTTTTGTTACAATAATAATAACCATTGTGACAATACGATTTGTTTTACTGACGCCCATTTTTTGGCAGCTCTATCGTTATAAACACAGCATGTGACTGTACTTTAATGAGACTGTATAAACTTATGCTTGTTTATGAGAATATATTCATCAAGCCACTCTAGGTCCTTATTTTCTGGGGCACTTCTCTCTCCACAGCTGCGGCCATGTGACCTCCAGCTGCAAGGCCTAGTGTGGTCGTGGTATGCAGGGCCAGCGTATCTGAATGGAACAGCTCTGGTTTGGGAGGAGGGGGATCGACGCTCTGGCTGCACATTCGAATCACTGTGTGAACTTTTAAAAAATACCCACACCTGGGAACTAATCCAAACGAGTTAAATCTGATTCTCTAAGGATAGGGGCCAGGCATGGGAAGTTTTTGAAAATTCCCTAGTTAATTCTAAAATGCAGCCAAGTCTAAGAACTACTGCTCTAGTTCAGTGCGTCTCAATCTACAATGTGCACGCCAATTACCTGGGGATCTTTTCAAAACACAGATTCTGAAACAGCAGGTCTATGGCAGAGGATGGGGTAGGAAGGGGAAGGAGGTGCGGGCCAGGAAGGTTTGCATTTCTCTGAAGGTCCCAGGGATGGTAAGACAGCGGGCTCTTGACCACGCTTTGAGTAGCAATGCTCTGACTAACCATTATGGATCTTCACATGGGGATCCTCCTGGAATCCAGTGCTGACTATAACTGGATTAAAATACTCTGGTTCGTGTCTCTTGCTTCCCAGGAACTAATGGAAATTACAGCTGTGATTGACACTGACGTTAAAAATACCATGGAGAACATACCGTGGAAAGCCGGAGGTGGGCAAATGTTCTGACTTCTGAAAGAAGACGACTCATGATTTAAGTGTCTGGCGAAATTCTGGGAGGAATCATTTAACAGATGGTTTACGGCACATGGAAAGGAAAGAGGTGGTCACGATGAGCCAGTTCAGGGATACTAGCAATAAGTCATGAGATTTACCTCCCTCCCTCCCTCTCTCTTTCCTTCTCTCCTTCCTTCCTTCCTTCCTTCCTTCCTTCCTTCCTTCCTTCCTTCCTTCCTTCCTTCCTTCCTTCCTTCCTTCCTTCCTTCCTCTCTCTTTCTTTCTTTCTCTCTTTCTTTCTTTCTTTCTCTCTTTCTTTCTTTCTCTCTTTCTTTCTTTCTTTCTTTCTCTCTCTCTCTCTCTCTCTCTCTCTCTCTCTCTCTTTCTTTCTTTCTTTCTTTCTTTCTTTCTTTCTTTCTTTCTTTCTTTCTTTCTTTCTTTCTTTCTTCCTTCCTTCCTTCCTTCCTTCCTTCCTTCCTTCCTTCCTCCCTCCCTCCCTCCCTCCCTTCCTCCCTCCCTCCCTTCATTCTTTCCTCTCCCTCTCTCTCTTTCTCTCTCTCTCTCTCTCTTTGAAATGGGGTCTCACTCTGTCAACCAGGCTGGAGTACAGAGGTACAATCACAGTTCACAGCAACCTCAATCTCCCAAGTTCAAGCAATCCTTCCTCCTTAGCCTCCCGAGTAGCTGGGACTACAGGCGTGCACCACCATGACTGGCTAATTAAAAATATGTATATTTTTAGAGACGAGGTCTCGTTATGTTGCCCAGGCTTCATGGGCTTTCTTGACAGTATTCATGGACAGGGAGGTCACTGGAAAGCTATTGTCATTTTATCTGTCTTGAAGAGATGTCACTGGAAGTAGGATTGAATTTATTGTGTTTAGCTGCATAGAGTGCTGCAAGAGTGAAATATTAATTACTAACTTGTATTTGGCTGCATACTTGCTCCAACCTCTGCATGCATCAGCTCATTAAACTGTCCTAACACCTATCACTTAAGTAGCAGCAAGACGATTTCAAGAATGGGGAAACTGACACTTAGAGACATAAATAAAAGCATTTCCCCAAAGCTGCAGAGCTGGGAGAGCTGGAATAAAAATCAGGTCTGACGGAATCCAGAGTGTACTTGCTCTCCCATCCTGCTCCATGAGCAAATAAAGATGGGTGGTTGCCTTAACTGGAGAAAGAGGTGTCTCCCAAAAGAATGAGCTGCTGCACGTAGGAGGAGAGACGCTTGGACCTGGGTCAGCAGGGCATGGAAATCCCACAGTGGAGATGCCGTGGAAACAATGACTGCAGTGAGAACGACAGGACCATTTGTGCAGAGTTGCCTCGAAGGATTAGGTTAGAAACTGCAGGGCATTTAGCAGGGTACCTGGCACACAGTACGGGTTCTACATGTAAGAGCTACTGCTATTTTCACAAGTGTTTGATTAACATGAATGGCTCAGTTCCTTCAACTCTAAGCTTCCATTCTCCTTGGCTTTGTGACAGTGGATATCGCACTACTGCTTTGGGGACTCACTCTCACCACCTGGTGGCTTTGCGAATTGTCACCTGGTTCACCCTCTCTTCTCTTCTCTTCTCTGCCTCTGCTAGTCATTGGCCTCATCCAAGGTCCAAATAAGGCCTTTCCTCCTTCCTAAAGCCTCATCTGCCTGTGTCGGTCTCATCGATTCCTCTGATTGCTAACTGCCTGCAGGGTTCATCCTCCCACATGCAACCCAACACTCAGTGATGCTCTTTGAGTGGTGTCTGTTCTGCCATCCCTTCTTGTGTATTCATCTCTTCCTTTAGGGTGGATTGTAGGCTCCTTGGGGGCAGATCAGTCAGGCAATAATAGTCCTCAGCTTTGTGGGTGGAGATTGTGCTTTAGGGTTTCTGAGGCCAGCATGGGAAGTGAAGAGGTGGAAGATTTAAAGTCACTGGTGTGATCTCCTTTCTAAAGATCCACATTTCCATATAATGTCTGGATATCCAAATCTGATGCAAGTTTTCAAAAAGAATGGAGGAAGTTGGCAAGTCTGCAACTTTGTCCGCATGTTAGATCCCGGATCAAGTTATTTTAAAAGCATCTCATTTGCTTTGCTACATCCTCTGGAAGATGTCAACCGAGCTACTGCGTTCTAGCCTGATGCAGTCTGTCCTTGACTGAGGAAGGTTGGGGAGGGAGGAACTGTGGGAGCCTCTACAAACCAGGTTTTTCCATTGACAGCTTCAAGACGAAACACAAATGGCAGCACTGCGTAATGCAGCTACGTTCTGCAGGGTGGTGTTTGCTCCTCTGTGCCTGCTGTCTGGGCAGTCAGTACATCTCAAACAATTTCTACCACACATTACATGAGATGCTCTCACACTGTAGTCACCGGTATGCTTATCAGGCATGAAAATTGCTGCACGTGGCTTGATGGAGTAGATCTTGGAAACGTGCGTGGACAGCATCAGTGTCGTTGTATGTTTAAGAACACTGCACTTAGACCTCCAACTGTCACCTGTCTTTAACGTTCACTTGCAAATCAATGACTTTGGTGCCTTTGGTTTTGCCACAGTTTCTGCTAATCCACCTAAGCTGGTTGATTGTCAGAAGCAATTCTGGTGGCTTTGAAAAGCATTTTACAGCAAGTGTGGCCATCATCAGTATCAAGGAGAAGGCTCATCACACAGGAGATATAAAAGCACTTTCTAATTTAAAACACTATTCCAGGGCTTCTTTGCACACACCATGAAATACTGATATATTAAACATAAAATGACAGTATATATCATGTTGTGCTAAACCACACTTCATCTTCTAAGTGATTCTCGCATTGCCAAGCAGTAGTGGGCACCAAAGATTTAGGTAAAAATCATGAGAGAAGTACTTAACATTAAGAATGTCCTACTCCCCATAGCTTTTTCTTTTCCTGCTAAGTAATGAAAGAACATTGCTATTTGACCTTAGCAGCTGGACATAAATGTAGGTAAGTGCTATGTAGACATCCGGATTTGCCTAACTTGCTGCCTACTGAGGCTGCTATGGGTGCTGAGGATAAAGATACATTCTTGGACTTATTACCAGACTAGGACACTCCTTGTTCATGGAAGGAGTAACTTGCTGTTAGTCACTGTGATTCTGATAATCATCTAAGCAAGTGGCCTGTAGCAGCCAGGAAGGTGATATTCTATTGTGGTAATAAATAACCCCCAAATCTTTGTGCCTTAATAACGGTTCATATCACATTCACACTTAGGATTTCCAGATTTAGCAAATGAAAATAGGGTGCTCAGTTACATATGAATTTCAGAGAAAAAATAATTTTGTTTTAGTGGAAGTATGTCTCTCGCAATATTTGAAATTGCATGTGTACCTGAATTCTAGTTGAACTGGGCATTCTGTATTTTATCAGGCAGTCCAACTCCTGTTGCATATCCACCAAGGCAGGGGCTCTGCTCACCTGGAACCGGGTAAGAGTCTTGAAGAAGGGAGCTCTGGAGGGTCTCCACTGGCAACCCAATGATCTAGCCAAGAAAAAAACACACATTATTTTGCTTACAACTCATTGGCCAGAACTAGTTATGTGGCTTCACCCAAGTGCAAGGGGTCCAGGAAGTACAGAAAGTTCTGTGATGCACTGAGAAGCTGAGAGAAGAGCACTCAAGGAAATACACAAGCTGTTTGTGTCACTGACAGCAGGAAAGAAGGGGAAAGCCTTCTAGTAGAAACAGCATCTCCTTTTGGCCTTGCCCATTGTGGTCAGAAGAATAATATCCACCTGCCCCAACATATCTCCACCCTAATTCCCCAAACCTGTGAATATGTGACCTTACATGGCAAAAGGGAATGTGTAGATGTGACTAAGCGAGGACCTTGAGATGATGGAGAGATGATCCTGGATTATCCTGGTGGACCGGATGTCATCACAAGGGTCCTTATCCGAGGGAGGCAGGAGAGCTAGAGAAGAAGCCCTGATGATGGAAGCAGAGGCGGGAATGATGCAGCCTTTAGCCAAAGAATGCAGGTAACCTTTAGAAGCTGGAAAAGACAAGGACCACATTCTCTCCTAGAGCTGCCAGAAGGAACACAACTCTGGGGACACGTTGATTTTAAGTCTTGTACTTAAAATGGACTTCTGACCTACAGAGCTGTAAGATAATACATTTGTGTTGTTTAGGCCACCAAGTTTGTAGTAATATGTTATATCAGCCATAGGAAACTAACATGTCCATCAAGAGAAATAGGAGACCAACTCTGATGGTGGATTTCTGCATGGTGGCTCCAAAACCACAAAACCAGGCAAGGAACCAGGAAGCAAAAAACTCAGGCAGGGTAATTATGAACTGGTTCCAGAATGCAGTTTTCCCTCTGATGGAGTGAGGAGCAGGCAGGCAGGCACAGGAAGGCTGAAGGCAGTGGGGCAGAGAGAGTGGCACTCGGCCTGCTGGGCTGCATTTATGTGTTGGGATCACCTATATTTATTTTCCTGCTGCTATCCTTTAGAGGTGAGCAAAATATCATTAAAATTTGAACTTGTTTCAGTTGTTCTGATAGAACTTTCTGGAACTGTTGGATCCATGTTTGTCTAGAGTGTTACAGAGTAGACAATGGGCTCTGGGGCTGTTAGGGTGGCAGGTATGAATAAGAGTAAGAAATCCACTGAAGGAAATAAGGAGGCTCAGAAAGAATATTTGGGGCCCCTAGATCCATTATTGTGGCCCTAGATTTTGAGATTTAAGTTAATAAGGTGAAATATCTCATTTTTCTATGGTACTGTTTCAAGAGAAAAGCCAGTAATAGAGAGTGAAAGTAACTGTGGCATTCAGGATGGTTATTACGGTGACTACCATGTGACCTGCCTCCTTCTATAGTCCCCAACCCAGACCCAGAGAGACACAAAGATGAATAAGAACATTACAAGGAGTTACGGTGCTTGGAACAAATATTTGGCATGGTATAAATATTTCGTGAGTAAGTGAATGCATGAAAAGCTTTTGAATGATTTTCATAAACTTTTATATCTCAGTTGAGCTTTTATGTATCTAAATTTATCTGTAAAAGAAAGATGAAGGAACACTGTTGTATTTTATTTTCCATGCTTGTTCGGATAAGCCACCCCTGCCCTATTATATTTGTAGAATCAATTGCCAATTGATGATGTTCTGGAAAATCTAGTTTCATTGTTTCAGCTTCTGACCAGGTCCATGCAAAGTTTAGAAACTTAATGCCCCATTTTGACCTCTTGGTGCCTTGTGGCTTCAAATTCTTGGTTTGGGGTTAATTCTGCCTTTTTTTTTTTCCTCCTTTCTTTCTTCTTTTTCATTCCAGAACATCACTAAATTGTTCTTTTTCGCTGAATACTAAATATACAGCCAGGCAGGGGGATGGTTGGGGAATGGTAAGAGGGAATGAAATGGAAGTGTTGACATCCTTGCTTGTCTTAGAAGTTCCATCCAAAAGGCACTTTGGGGGATTTTCTCAGGGGCAAACTGCTGAACAAGAGGGAGTGACAGGTTGGTGGGCTGGACAAAGGGACAGGGGAAGGGGCCAGTGGGCAAGCAAAACGTGAGTCAGCAGAAACTTGGAGCTGGACGCAATGTCCCAAGTGCTGACCCAAGGCTGCCTCTGCACAGATGTTAGTGGGGTTTCTCTTTGCAGGATATCAAAGCATGTGAGGACTTATTCACCTGGGTCATTTTCTTTCCTCCCAGTGCTCTTCTTCGAATCTTTTCCTAAAGGAATAACTATATCCTCCATTTCCACTGAGACTCAAGTTGAATGAAAGTCACACTCTGGAAAGCTCTTTTGGCTACCCCTGGGTATGGGCAAGCTTCCTCCTTGGAACTTCCACTCTATGTGCCCCTGGCATCCTCCCTACTATCCACTGTGCTTAGAGGGCTGTGAGTAGGGACAGTGGTAGTGAGTGTTGGCCTTTGGCAAGTGCTCCCCTGTCACACTCACACCTGTGGTCATGTCACCACCTTCAAAGGTGTTTGCTGTTTGGTGGTTTGTTTTCTGGTTTGTTTTCTGGAAAACAGTGAAATAAATAAGCTTTGCATCCAAGGGAAAATGAAAGTGCACCCAGGATGGAGAGGACCTTTAGGAGTGAAAATACACACACACACACACGTGTTCACACATACATATGTATATACACGCTCTCGTTTATCTGAGAAATCAGACCAGAGAAAATGGAGATAACTCTGTAACCCTAACCTGTACTCTGGGCTGCTAAGACCAATATCCAGCTAATATTAAGTTGTTAGGACAGCATCTCCTCAAGACTGTTGACAGATATTAATAGGGCTTTGTAGTCAAGAAACTATGGAGAATGTTGGTCAGAACAATGTTCTTTGGATTTCCTCACTGCAGACTTCTCAGAGCCTTTAACATTCTAATGTGCCTCATAGGTTTCAAGAAGGAGTGTAGATGTAGCATGACCAAAATCCACGTGGCTGTATGATTCTTTTTTCAAGAAGCGTCTCAAAGTTCTGTTTCTTTGAAACAGTAATTGGGAACCTCTCTTCTCTTGTCATTCCTCTACTGGAAAGAGCCCACAACTTTCATGAGCTGCAGGGAGTCCTGTGTCCACAGAAATTTATAATGGGGGGGCTTTCCTAGAATAAGGGTAGAGGTGGAGAAGTATTTAGCAAGTGCAGAGTCTAGGCATTTTGCTGAGCTAAAGTGAGATAATTGAAATCACACTAAAGTTCAAAAGCCTCATTTGTGTACACGAGTCTAGTGCCAATTTATCTACTACTACACTTGAATAATACACAATTTTATTCAGTACTAATAGTGTGGGTATAATTATATGTTTTTCACACATGTAGAATTAATGGCACTAAATATAAAATAAGTAATCTGGAAAATTAGTCTTTAGGAGTTTCATCTCATATTCAACACAAAAACACTAATGTATTTGAATATTTTTCTCCCGTAAGCAGGACAAGTAATATTTAAGAAACACTTAAATGAAGACAAATGTCCCCACCAGAACTTTTTATACAGTAAATTTGTTGAAGGTGTTATTTCACAATTATGTCAAATAAAAACTTGGGCAATTTAGTCCGGTGAGCACAGCTGTGTTATTAAAAAGTAATTTTTCCATTCCATGAAGTATACTCAACAAGCATTAAGCGAGCACTTACTATTTACAGGAAAGCATTGTCCTCAATGGCTAGAATGTGCAATGGTCAACTGCATACGGTTTGCCTGTTGGAAGCTTCCAATCTCACGGTGGGGTAAGGTGGTGTGGAGGTGTGGGCTTGTGAGGCTGTCAGGCTTCTCTGATGAACAATTTCTGTTGCAAGTGACAGAACACTGAATCCTGTGGCTTAAGTAACTGAGAAGGTGAAGGATAGACCTGACTTGAGGCGTGGCTGAACACAGGCACTGAGGGTTTCAGGCAGGGCTTCACTTCTTGCCCGGTCTCCAGGTTCTGCTATCTCTGTGCTCGCTCTGCTTTGCCCTAATGGTGGCAACGTGGCTCTAGCATGTCCCACCTCTTCGCTCTCAGTTTCAAGACACCAGGCTTCTCCTCTGGTAGCTTCTAACATCGTCTCAAAACTCTCTCTCATTGAACAGGCCTGGGTCACACGTCCATGCTCCAGCCAATGGCTGGAACCAGGGATCTGGTGAGCCCTGACTGGCTTAGGCCTCAGGAAGCCCCACCTAAAACACCTCCACTGAAGATGGGGAGAAATAGGGATGTCCAAGGGGAGCTGGGTGCTCTTGTTGAGTGAAAGGGGTTCCTGTGTACACCAGTCTAGTGCCAATGTTGCAGCCCAGTGTTCCATGTCCACCACAGATAGAGATGCAGATCTGGAAATAGACAATGATCTTGCAAAACACAGAAGAGGTGGTCTAATAGGGGCATAAGAATCCTGCTGGGAGCGGTTGGAGGACCGAATGATGGACCTGACTGTGCGGTAGTGTGCACACTGAAGGATTAAGAAGAAGGTCGTTTGGGTATGGTGGCTCACGCCTGTAATCCCAGCACTTTGGGAGGCTGAGGGGGGTGGATCACGAGGTCAGGAGTTCGAGAGCAGCCAGGCCAATATGGTGAAACTCCGTCTCTACTAAAAATACAAAATTAGCAGGGTGTGGTGGTGCACATCTGTAGTCCCAGCTACTCAGGAGACTGAGGCAGAAGAATTGCTTGAACCCAGGAGGCCGAGGTTGCAGTGAGCTGATATTATGCCACTGCACTCCAGCCTGGGTGACAGAGCAAGACTCAGTCTCAAAAAAAAAAAAAAAAAAAAAAAAAAGCAGAAGTATGCCGCTGGTCTGAGAGAGGGGAAGGGACATGATTCTCTCAAGAACAGTGCCAGCCAAATCACAGAGGCATGACATTGAGTGTGGCGAAAGTCTGGAGAATTTCAGTGTGACTGGAATTCAGAGAGCCTAGAGAGATGGAGGAGGAGGCAAGGTGGCCAAGATTGTTCAGGGTTAGATTGTGGAAGGCATTACATGTCATCAAAGGAGGCTTCTTTTGCAGGCATCTGTAAGGTTTCTAGAAAAGGGACATGTAAGTGCTGAGTGTAACTTTGCTAACTGCCTTGCATCCCATTACACTCATTAGAATCAGGCTTTTGTGATTAAGCATGTTCCTTGGAATCAAACTTGTAAAAAAAAAAAAAACTAAACTTATTCCTATTAAAGAATAATGTTAATTGGTGAGTGTATATAAAGGAGGGTTGTATGGCCCATTGACTTTATATAGATTGAAATGCTAAGTAGGCCCAAGCAAAGCCTCAGTAGGGAAGGGAGGGTTCGCACTCATCAGCTTTATGTCCTCTTTCCTGTTTACAGCCTACCCCTTACAGTGCTCCAGAACAAGATAAACAGCGTTCCCCTTACTGCTTCCCAAAGAAAGAAAAAAGAAATAGCCCCAAATGCCACAACCCATTTCATTGCTGAGGAATGTGTTTTGCTCTGCAAACTCTGTTTTCTTCCTGACATACAGGACCAGAAAGAAAGTGACAGCCATTAGAACTACATTGATAACAGAAGTCTCAGGTCCCAGCTCCCATGCTACCATTCATCCAGTCATTCATTCATTTCCCAAATATTTGTCAATGTCTACAGTATGTCTGGCATTGCTACAGGCACAGGAGATGCATTAATGAACCAAACCGACCAAGACCCTGCTTTCAGGAAGCTGATATTCCAGTAAGGACAACAGACCATAACATATAAACACATGTGTTATGTGATGCTGGAATTTGTCATGTATGAAGGGAAAGGGCAGGGCAAGATATAGAGTGTGGAGGGACCTGCTATTTTCCATGGGCTTGGGAAGATCTCACAGAGGCCTGAATGCAGGGAGGGGGTAAGTTAGGCTGGGTTCTCCAGAGGAACAGAACCAATAGGATGGAGAGAGAGAGAGAGGGAGAGAGAGAGAGAGAGAGAGAGAGAGCGAATAAGGAGTTGGCTCAAGTGACTGTGAAGGCTGACAAGTCCCGAGATCCGTAGACAGCGAGCTGGAGGCCCGGGAGAGTGGACGTTTTAGTTGCAGCCCAAAAGCTGGCAGGCTTTATAAATCATGCTGCTATAAAGACACATGCACACGCATGCTTATTGCAGCACTATTCACAATAGCAAAGACTTGGAATCAACCCAAATGTCCATCAGTGACAGACTGGATTAAGAAAATGTGGCACATATACACCATGGAATACTATGTAGCCATAAAAAATGATGAGCTCGTGTCCTTTGTAGGGACATGGATGCAGCTGGAAACCATCATTCTCAGCAAACTGTCGCAAGAACAGAAAGCCAAACACCACATGTTCTCACTCATAGGTGGGAATTGGACAACGAGATCACTTGGACACAGGAAGGGGAACATCACACACTGGGGCCTATTGTGGGGATGGGGGAGAGGGGAGGGATGGCATTGGGAGTTATACCTGATGTAAATGATGAGTTGATGGGTGCTGATGAGTTGATGGGTGCAGCACACCGACATGGCACAAGTATACATATGTAACAAACCTGCACGTTGTGCACTTGTACCCTAGAACTTAAAGTATAAAAAAAAAAAAAGCTAGCAGGCTGGAGACCTAAGAGTGGATGTTTCCATCTGAGTCCAAAGTCTGGAAAAGACCAGTGTCTCATCTCAGGCACTCAGGCAGGAGGAGTTTCCTCTTACTCACACTTTTTATTCTATTCATGCCTTCAACAGATTGGACCAGGCCCACCTACATGAGGGAGGACAATCTGCTGTACTCACTCTACTGATGCAAAATGTGTGTCCCTAAGAATCTCATCCTGAAATACCCTCACAAGTACATTCAGGATAATATCTGAGGAAATGTCTGGTCACCTGGTGACTCAGATGAATTGATGCATATAATTAGCCATTGCACAGGCAAGGCCTCCAGGCACCGAGCATTGCGGGCACAGGAGAGAGCAGAGGCAAAAGCTCTGGGGTGGGTCCCTGCTTGTTGTTTTTGGGGAGTGGCCTGGAGGTTGCTGGGTTGGAGAGCATCATGCCTCAAGGGTAGTGTGGTGGGAGATGAGGTCTTAAAGGCACATAAGGAGGTGCAGGTCAGGGAAGCCTCTTAGGTTTCAGAGAGACTTGACCTACGTTCTGTTTATGCCCCACTTGCCCTGTTCAAACCTCCAGGGAACTTCCAATGCATGAGGTCATTTATTTACCTGGATGTTTGCCTTCCCCACCAGATCATGAACCTCAAGGAAATGGGGCAGAGAACTTGTTCATCTGTGTCTCCAGCCCCTTGTAGGATGCAGAGTAGAAGTGTATTATGCATTGATTGAGTAAATGCAATAAGCCTGTCTTTTGACAGGAGGTATAAAATCTGAATGAAAAAAAGTATGGATTTCATTTTTTTCCAAAGGTTTTGCAATTGAATCCAATCTTTAGTCAACTAAATTCAACAAACATTTGTTGCTTACCTTCATTATGCAGGGCATTGTGCTGGATACTGGGGATTCAGAATGAAAAGCAAAAATAGACACACAATAAACAAACCATGCTATGCCAGTTGCTATACTGAGTGTTTTGCATGTTAACTCTCATTTGATTCTTGAAATAACCCTCCTTGAGGCAGGTTATATATAGATCTATGATGCCCTTTATGTAATGGGGAGACTGAAGCCCAGAGAGGTTGAGGCAGGAGCTGGTCCAAAATCACCCCCAAAGAAGGCTAAATTCAAAATAGGATTGTTCTGATTCTAAAACCTTTCTGTATACTCCACCATGGTCAGGGACCCTGTGGTGGGATAGAGGAGAGGTGTGGGATGGAGGGAAATATTTGCATGACTATAATATAAATCAGGCAATCATAAATGCAAAACTCGGGTCTAAATACATTGCTGGGATGACTCAAGGCAATCTGACTGATCACATATGGAAATTAATAGAACGTCTAGGCGGGGCGTTCTGGGTAGAAAAGTGATGAGAACCTGTGGGCACAGGAAGCAGCGTGAGTGGCCGGGGCACTCGGTTTGGTTGTTTCTCTCTGCTCCTCTGGAGCCAGTTCCGTCTGGATCTCCCCGTTCTCATCCTCTTCTTTTCTGAAGCTAACTTGTCGATTTTCCTTTGCACTGTTTCATTTGATTTTTTAATCTCTTCCAAATTTTGTTAAATAAAAAAACAGCTTTTTGTTTCTGTAAAAATAAAAACTCACTGTGAAGATGTAAACAATATGGAAAAGCCAAGGAATTGAAACCCATTCCAAATCTCACCAGTGGATAAACCACTTCCGGTAGCTTGGCGAGGAATCACGTAAGATACAGGTAACATACACAGCTCTCCACAAGCGTGGTTGTAGCATCTGTGCTCTTCCAGCCAGTTGTGCAAGCCAGAAGCCAGGAGTCAGCTTGACTATGCCCTTCTCCCTCCTTTCGCATAAGTCCTGTTGGTTTGGCTAAATATTTCCTGAACACATCCTCTTTTCTTTGTCTCCACCACTATCAACAGCAGCAGCCTACATTCCTGTCTTGGACCAAGCCCTTCGCTCCCGCATCTGACCATGCAGTGGGCTCCTAATCGACTTCCCCACCCACTTCTTTCATCCTTGGGTCCGTGCTGCATGCCGCAGGTTGGAAGTCTCTTCTAATTTCTTAAGTCTGGTCATGCCAGTTTTTCGCATAACCCTGACATGCTGCCTCCAGCCCACCCCCTCAGCAGCTCGTCCTGCCACCTACCTCCACCCCATGACCCAAGACCCAGTCACCACTTTTTGCTGCTCCAGTTGCATTTCTTCTCTTGTGGTTTCTCAAAGACAGCCTGCTCCCCCGTTTCATAGGTCCTTGGCACCTGTAATCCCTCTGATTTGCCAGGACCACTCTCTCACTCATTCCTTTCAACCAGTAACCTTGACTCCTGCACCAGACATTAATTAGCTCAAATGCCACCTCTTCCTGAAAGCCTTCCTGGACTTGACAACATAAAGCTCCCAACATTTATTTATTTATTTATTTATTTATTTATTTATTTATTGTTTGGACGGAGTTTTGCTCTTTCACCCAGGCTGGAGTGAAGTGGCGCCATCTAGGCTTACTGCAACCTCCGCCTCCTGGGTTCAAGCGATTCTCCTGCCTCGGCCTCCTGAATAGCTGGGATTATAGGCACTTGCCACCATGCCTGGCTAATTTTTGTATTTTAAGTAGAGATGGGATTTCACCATGTTGGCCAGGCTGATCTGGAACTCCTGACCTCAAGTAATCCACTCGCCTCAGCCTCCCAAAGTGCTGGGATAACAGGAGTGAGCCACCATGCCCCGCCAACAAACTCCCAGTTTTTGAAAGTATGTGTTCACATCTACTTGTTCTTTGTAACACTTATGTAAGTTTATATATTTGTATGAAGATTCGATTGGCCACGAAACCATAATAAGCTCCTCCACATTCATTGTGTCCTTAACACCATGCACAAGGGCAGACATGTGAACTGTTGCCCAGAAAATACGTGTTAAATAAACAACTAAACAAGTATTCTGTGGCTTCCCTATTCACTCATAAAATGTCATGAACATCTTTTCAAATCTGTGTGTGTGTGTGTGCATGTGCGCATGCAAATGGCTGCCCAAGATTTAACTGTAAGCACTACAGTCATTGACTTAACAGGCCATCTACTACGACTGGACTATTTCCAGTTTTTCCCTGTGATCAACAGCAGTGTAATTAATATTCTTTGGTGTGAAGTTTTTTTTTTTTTTTCAAATTTTGTATTCCTTTCCAGAGGATGCATTTCTAGAAGCCAATTTTCTTGGTTAGAGGATAGGGACGTCTTCTATTTTGATGTATTTGGTCCTCCAGGAAGGTTCTAGTGAGGCACACTCCTCTGCTTCCAAATCCTCACTAAAAAACAAGTTTCCCTCGTTCTTTTAAACTTGGTCAGTCTGAAAGCTGGGAAGGAAAATTTCTATTGTTTTTATTTGAATTTATTTGGTTATTAGTGTGATTATTTAAATATTCTCTTAAAGGCTAATTGGTTTTCTTTATTTTGTGAGTTTCTTTGTTCTGTTTCTTTGACCAGTTTCCTACTGGGAAGTGTTTATTTTTCTTTTCTTATTGACTTTTAAGAGCTGTTTGCATGTTAGGAATATTACCTTTGTTTGTGATATGCGTTTTCTTTAATTTTTAAGTAGATAAATTTATTAGTCTTTTCGGTGATCATTGTAAAAAATAACATGATTGAAAGAGGCTTTTCAACTCAAAAGTTATGGCGGAAAAGAGAAAAGAAAAAAAGTTACCTTTTTGTGTTCCATTTTTTCCATTAATTTTTCCCATCTGGAACGTCTTTTGGTGTAAGGAGTGTGGCGGGCCCTCTGCATGGCTCCTGGGGCAGCTATCCTACTGCCATCCAGAGGGGTCCGTTTTCTGCGTCCTTGGAGTAGAACTGCTTTCCTCACAGGCAGAAATCCGGTGTATGTCGTTGGATCTATTTCTGAATCCCCAATGCTGCTCTACCTGCTTGACTTCCACTCCTGGTTCAGTATCTCAGTTTTAATTACTGAAATCATATCATAAAAAATGAGTGAAAATTCTTCCTCATTGCCCTTTCCCCTTTTTCCAGAATTATCTTTGCAATCGTTGAGTGTTTATACATACAGATACACTTAAGAACTATTTTGTCAAATTAAAAGCAAAATAGGTGGTGATTTTGATAGAAATAGTCTCACTTTGCAGAGGACTGTTTCACAAGAACCTCATTATAATTATCACCTGTTATGAGTTGACAGGTTTCCCCTCTCCTCCCAAATTTATATGTTGAAGTCTGAACCCTGTGTAGCTTGGTGTGTGACTTTATTTGGATTTAGGGTCTTTGCAAAGATAATCAGGTTAAAATGAGGTCATCCAAGTGGACCCTACTCCAATATGACTGATGTCCTCATGAAAAGGAGATATTTGGATACAGAGACACGCACACAGGAGAATGCCATGTAAAGATGGAAGCAGAGATTGGGGTGATGCTTCTACAAATTAAGGAACTCCAAAGATTGCCAGCTACCACCAGAAGCTAGGAGAGAGGCATGGCACAGATCCTCCCTCACAGCCCCAGAGGGAACCAACCCTGTAGACACCTTGATCTCAAACTTCTGGCGTCTAGAATTGTGAGGCATCCAGTCGCTGACACTTAGTTACAGTAACTCTAGCAAACCAATACAGCATCATTCATGCTTTCCTTCCTCCATAACTTTGAGGTTGCTAAGGATGAGGGGTTGGATCCCATTTATTTCCCAGCAGAGTGCTTGGCACATCACTGGTGCCTATTACACATTGCAGGAACGAGAACGGATTAATGAGTAGGAGGAAGACCCATCACCATGAGGGTAAAGATTCAGGGCTGCTTCTCGTCCACACTTTCTTTTCCTCCTATGTGGCTACAGAAATGGAGGTGGTGCTCATTAGGGCTACTGGAGGTCTCTTTTTTTCCATTCATTCTTAGCCCTTGCTTGGGTTTCAATGGCTTGAGGGCATCTCATCCAAACTTCTGAGTGAACACTTTCATTTCCTGTCATGGCAAGCATGCAATGGAGACTGAGACAGTGATGCTTTAGAGACTTTTACCATCATCCAGGTACTGCAAGAAATGAGTTTCATAGAAGTAATTTCTTTCTGCATCTCTTTCACAAATCATCTCATTGAACTATTTGAGTTAAACATAGCTTGCAGTGTAAGAATGTATCTGTTTGGTAAGACTGTAATACAAATGGTAAAAATTATTTTTCTAATTATACCGTACCTCCAATGTATAAGATGTGATTCATGTATAATCATCGTTTTAATGTTTTATTCCTTCCACAGGAAAAAAAGTGATGGGAATAAAATATCAATATTCTCCTTAAAATTGACAGTTTGTACTGACATGTAATTTAAGTGAAAGATGAGATATCAATTAAAAGAGGGTGATACAGCATTTTGTTCCTTTTTTCTCATTTTTTTTTTTTTTGTTGAGAGAGAGTAAAAGAGATGTTTGAACTTTTTATTTCCTCATTCAGTTAGAAAAAGCCAGTTTAATCCTGGTGTACATTAAAATGGATGCAAGAGTAGGAGACTATCTTTAAAAATACTTTTACTTACTGCATGATATATTATCCAAAAAAAATTGTAGTCCTTCAAGTTAAAGATTCATAACTTGGTGAATCTTTCCAGTCTATTTCATTCTCAAATGACAGTAATTTATAATAAATAAGTAAATAACATTTTAGTATGTTGGTCAATCCATAAAGGGCTCTGCAAGGCTTAAAGCTCCATATGTATCCAGATTATATCCAGGATATACCATGTGGATTAGAGAGAGAGAATTTAGGGGCTTGGAAGTACATGAAATTTTAGAGGTCATTTCCTGAAAGAATTCTCTGGGCCAACACTTCCCCACTTAATTTAGCTAGGGTGTTTAAAAATCACGTTAGTCTTAATTTGCTGGATCAAGTAGTGCAAAATGAGAGTTGTAACATATATATCCCGAGCAGACAGGAAATTTTTATTTCTGGAATTCATTTTGTTTAAATGTTAATTTTAGTTATACATTTTCCCTGGTGTCTAAATCAATTTCTGCTACAGCAGAAACTTAATACATGTTTTACAAATCAATGAAGAAATGAATGAGCAATGAGATGAATGATTGAATAAAAATAGATGGATGGATGGATGGATGGATGTGTGGATGGATAGATGGGTGGATGGATTGGTGGGTGGATGAATGGGTGGGTGGATGGATGGATGGGTGGATGGATGGATGAATGGATGAGTGGATGGATGTATAAATGGATAGATGGATGTTGGATAGGTGGATGGACAGGTATATGGATGGGTGGATGGATGGATGTGTGGATGGACAGATGGATGGATGAAAGTGTGGATGAATGGATGGATGAACGAACAAATAGATGGATGGATGTGTGGATGAATGGATAGATGGATAGATGTGTGGATGGATAGATGGATGGATGAGTAGAGGAATGGATGGATGGATAGATGGGTGGATAGATGGATGGGTGGATACATGAGTAGGTGGGTTGACTGATTAATGGATGAATTAATGTAGGGTTTGATGGTAGATGAATGGTGAAGTTCCCAATTCCAGAGATAGAATAAGTAATTTTGCACAAGGCTTCTCCACCTTGGAGAATGGTTGTCATATTTGGGTTTGAACAAAACAATGTGGTATGCAGAAAGTAAAGCTCCGAAAGTTTTTCCTGATCCACCCTCTCCTTCACCCCACTCCTCTCCTTTGGATCCCTTCTTTGTGCTTCAGGCTGCCCAGAGGCCTGAACTCTGCCATTGCCTCTGACTGGCTAAATGGTAACTCTCTGTTGTGACTTTTTCCTCCTCCAGGCTCTGAGTTCCTGGAGAGCCAGACCCTTCTACTTTAACCACTGTGTATTCCCTTTGCCTTGTCCAGTGCCTGGCATGCAGGCGTGGCTCAAAAGATAGTCCTGCAAAGCCTCAGGTAGAGTCAGACAATGGAGAGTCCCCGTCCTGGCTTCCTCATTCACCAGCTCTCTCACTTTGGGTGAATCACTTGATTTATCTAATGTCCTGGAGATTCATCTACTTAAAACACTTTGTGCCTACCACACAGAAAGCTCAATAAATGTGATCTAGTTGTTTAAATAAATGCCATGTATTTTTACAGTGATGGCTGTGGTCTGGGAGTAAATGTCCTTGAAGTCTTCCTGTCTGAACTTTATGTTTCAGGAAGCAGCATTGTGATTCCTTCTGTACTCCTTTCTTTTGGCAAGCAGTCTGCATGGCAGCATCCCTGATCTCATGAATAGTCTAAGTGAAATCAAGGCAGCAAAACAAACAGGAGAGAAGTACTTCACTGTACCACCATTGTTCTTCAGAATAAAATCCAGCACCTTCACACCAAGCGATTGGCAACGTTCCTTCTTGCCAGAGATGAGGAAGTCACAATAAGGTTGTTTTTGAGACCCTGGAATCAGATGGTTGAGTTTATATTCCAGTGTTGTCACTTTTAGGCTCCAGATCCTGGAGCCTCAGTGTCTCGTCTGCGCAAGGGGGCTAATAAAAGCCCCCACTTCATATGTCTGTTCATTGGACTAAATAAGCCTGTGCTTACTTGCCTCATGCTAAATACTCAATGAATACCAAAAGTAATGATGATGATGATGATGACAATGATACTTAGAGTTAATATTTAGTGAGCACTTTGAGACTCAAGTCTTAGAATAAGCTGGGATAAAATATATCTCCAGTGTAGGTCCTAATAGAATAAAGCCCTAACTTTGATGGGCACCCAGGTTTGCCTGCTGTCCTGGAAGCATTTGGAAATAACCATTATCATGCCGACATATCATTTTTTTTTTTTTTTAGAGATGGAATCTTGCTGTATTGCCCAGGCTAAAGTACAGTGGCTATTCACAGGCATTATAATAGGGCACTACAGCCTTGAACTCTGGGGCTTAGGCAATACTCTTGCCTCAGGCTCCTGCGTAGCTGGGACTACAGGTACTGCCAGCATGCCCAGACAGACACATCTTTTGAGACATGTCAGGCTCATAGTAGGTGCTCAATAAATGTTAATTACTATCAATAAGAGCAAGGTACAGGATTAATGATGAATAATATGGGGTCCCTGATAACAAAGAAC
The DNA here is from genome assembly GCF_008728515.1 of Papio anubis. NCBI lineage: Eukaryota > Metazoa > Chordata > Mammalia > Primates > Cercopithecidae > Papio > Papio anubis. Next base: position 9,277,307 of record NC_044982.1, on the reverse strand, counting down.
TCAGACTGTGAGGGAGCTGAACCACATGCCCTTGTAAGAAAACGTACAGTTGAAAGCAGGCAGTGTCTTAAGAGAGAAATCTGGAAGAGGATCCTCTGGAGTTGGGATGGGGGTGACTTTCAGGTCATGGTATCAGAGAAGCTTCCTAGATGGCATGAGGTTAGAGTTAGTCCTTGAAGGAAGGTGAAATTCTACAGAACAGAGTGGGAGGAAAGGACAGTGTGGGCAGAGGAAACATCAGGATTCAAGGTGAGGTGACCGAGAAGTTCACACATGGTGCCGACCTTGACTGTGTACTAGAATCAAAGCAATATAAGTTGGGTGTGGTGGCTCATGCCTGTAATCCCAGTACGTTGGGAGGCTGAGGTGGGAGGATTGCTTGAACCCAGGAATCTGAGGCTGCAGCGAACTATGATGGAGCTATTGCACTCCAGCCTGGAGGTCACAGAGTGAGACCCTGTCTCTCTGAGAAAAAAAAGCAATATACAGTTTTTATGCACCACCCCATGCAAGGAGGAGATGCCTTGCAAATCACATACTAATGGGAAAAGTGACTTTTGCAATGTGTGACAAAATATCAATTTACTTTATATATAAAGAGCTTGGAGAAATCAAGAAGAAAAAAGGACCACTAATATTCTGTAACAATAATCAGAAACATGTAAATACAATATGCAGCCAGGGCCACTTTTTCCAGGCATGTGACCTAACGGCCATGCAGGACTCTGTGCTTAGAAAGGTTCTGGGCTGGGTTTAACACTTTGCTGTGACCATCTTGAAATTCTTAATGATTTTTGAATAAGGGGTGTCCACACTTTCATTTGGTTTGAGCCCTGCATGTAATGTAGCTAGTTCTGTCTGCAGTGAAGACACACAGAGAGACAATGTGTATATATCAAGGAATCTCAACTTCAGTGTTAAGCAAGGGGATAATAATTGAATTTAAACTGCTAATTTATGTATATCAAATTGGTTAAACGATGCCACTGCAGACAAGGGCATCAATGAGACACACCCAAGTTAGAAATTCCTGGTGGATTCTAAGTTCTCTCAGCATCCTGATCCACTCTCTACTTGCCCATGGGCTTAGTTGAAGGCTTCCTATACCACTGGGCTGCACCTTCTAAAACCACATCCTTATATTCTCTGACCACTGGAAAAGCCCTTTCATTTTCTACCCACATCCTCATGTTTCTGGACTATTCTTCCCACAAACGCTATACCCCTGACTCCTTTCCTGCATACAACCTATAGCTTTACTCCCTCCCCCAACCAGCCTAATAACTTGAGACCCTAACTCTGAGCCAAGATTCTGGGGCCCTGACATACTTAAGACCTCAAAATCAAGCGTGTCATTTACAATAGGAGACTATCTCCATCACCTTTGAGATTTGAAGCTTTGCACAAATGTATGAGGTTGGGACTCTTTCAGTCGCAACTGACAGAAAATAAACTCAAAATAGTTTAAGGAGGCAAAAAAGAGAAAATGTATTGGCAATAGAAAACCTCCCAAGATGTCAACTAGCCATCAGACACACACACACACATATATATACACACATATGCACACACAGATTACACACATACGCAAAAACACAGATACATACATATGCAGCCATACACACATACATGTAAATGTGGATATTCATTGCAAGATTGTTTATGGTATGAACAGCTTAAATATCCAACAGCAAGGGATATTTCCAATTAATTACTGAATATCTTTATCATCAAATGTAATAGCTATTAAACATCAAGTTTTCAAAGGGTGATGATAGTTAATAATAATGATGAGGGCTAATATTCTAACATTTGTTGAATACCTGTTATATGCCAAGCACTGTTCTAAGTACTTTGCTCAAAATAACTCCTTCAGCTTAGTATTTTTAAGAATACATAAGGCCGAGACGGGCGGATCACGAGGTCAGGAGATCGAGACCATCCTGGCTAACACGGTGAAACCCCGTCTCTACTAAAAATACAAAAAAAAAAAACTAGCCGGGCGAGGTGGCGGGCGCCTGTAGTCCCAGCTACTCGGGAGGCTGAGGCAGGAGAATGGCGTAAACCCGGGAGGCGGAGCTTGCAGTGAGCTGAGATCCGGCCACTGCACTCCAGCCCGGGCTACAGAGCAAGACTCCGTCTCAAAAAAAAAAAAAAAAAAAAAAAAAGAATACATAAGGATGTGACAAAAGGCTTACACTGTATTGCTTAGTGGAAAAGAAAAACAACAGAATTGTTTTTATACAAGATTTCAGGTTTGTCATATATATTTCTTGTATCTATTATATATGTATACAGAAAAAATAAACCAACATATTTATTATATTAGGGAGATTATATCTGGATGGTTAGATTGCAGGATATTTTGATTTTTTCTTTATTTTATTCTCTATTTTACAAATTATCTGTCATGTATATAAAGTATATTATTTTTATGATTATTAGAAAGCTAAGCATTGTTGACATGGAAGTAGGATGAAGAGTTACTTGATTTGTTTTGGGGTAACTGAAAAGAAGAAGAGAGAAATAAAATTGAATCCATGGCTTGGAACTAAAACATGGAGGGTCCAGAATATCAGAGAACATTCTATTTTATTTGAAAAGCAATAGGGAGCCATTGAATGTTTGTGAGAGAGGTAATGACAAAGGCAGATTTAAAAGATCCTAAAGCTGACAGCATTGAGAATGCAGTCAAATCGAAAATATGAGTCAAGAGGGCCTGACAAAGGGACAGAGGCCTGAAGTTTAGCAATAGTAGGGAGAGTAGGGGGTCCTGGCGGTGCACGTGGTATGAGGAAACGGCATCCACAGGATCTGGCAGCTAGTTCAATGAGGGAATTCAGAGAGCAGTCTTCTCGTTACGCAGTCAGTGCGTCTCCAACCACACGGGAATGATTCTCAGCGCGGCTGGTTTAAAAAAAAAAGAAGAAGAAGAAGAAAAGAAAAAAGCAAGCAGGAGGCCAGGATCCTCTAAGGGGTTCACACAGATGCAGGGTGGAATGGGGGCAGATGAAGAAGCTTCAAGAGGGAGAGGAAGGCATGCAACTGATGGAGGGTTTTGATATCTTTTTCCTCTTTTTTGTCTGCTGCCCACAGAGACTTCACAAATCATCTTAGACTTTATATATTCCAAGTTCCAGTTTGGTTTTCCATGGATGCCCACTGTAGACTCTTCAAAAGTTCTTCCATTAATACCACGTCTTGAAATCTGCTATGAGTGTTTAGTCCATACGGACAGCTCAGTATTATTCTCAGCTTTGGGATATGGAACAGCAGTCACGTTTTCACCCAAAGGAGGGTGATCACAATTTTGTGTTTGGGAATTTGGAAAGGAGGGGAAAAAAATGACTTTCTTCTCAGATGACTGTTTTTAGCAAACAACGAAGCAAACTTCACTCAGTTATAAAAATGTAGAAATGCTTCACCCTTGACAGCAGAGGCTCAAGAAAACCACAACTCTCCCAGCTTTAAAAGGAGAGCCCTCTGCCCTGTCCCTAACGTACAGTCTTGGGTTAGCTGCTTCACTATTCTGGGGCTTGTTTTTTGTGACCTATAGGATAAGACAACAGGAGTGTCTCCCCTTTGAATGGTTGTGAGGATTAAAACAGCCACCACTTGTAAAAGGCACAAAACTTACCTACACATAGTAAGCACCCAACAAGTGCTAGTTCTTGCTGTGTTTGCTGTCATAACCATTATCATTTTTCCCAGCCTAATTTTTGCCTTCATCTCCAAAGCCTTCTCTAAACACTCTAATTCACAGATACCTTTCTTCATGCTGAACGGTTATCACACTTAATAAATCCCACCTATTTGGATTTGTCGTCCACTCTTAATCAATTTTTAATTAATGCACTTGAAGTCCTTGTCCAGATTACACTGAAAAGAGCACAGCCTTTGCAAACCCAAGTGGGCTTTCTGGATCGCACTGCCTGGTCCTTGGACTGAGCACATCATTTACATTCTCCAAATTCCAGTTGCTTCAAAATGTGAAGAAGCCTCCCTCAAATAGCAGCACTGAGAGGATTAAATAAACTCAGGCTTCTTCAGCACCTGGCACGATGCCCCAACACAAAGAAAGGACTCACTAAATGTTTATTGAATTTTAAAATAATTATGATTGATGGCCACTAGTATCATCATTTTGAATATTATCCCTGAAAGCCCTAAACTCAAACGCTTCTTGGCACTGCAGATTCTGATAATTTATCCTTTCTATTAAAACTCCTAGCTGGGAGCAGAGACAGGGAGGTTGTCCCCATGTCCTTTCTGTATGGGGGCTTTGGGGGTATCCATGTTCTTTCCAAACGTCTGTCAAATTAATCTGCCTCTTCAAGTTCAGGGCAATGGGGTCCCAAGTCCTGCATGGCACCCAGCCTTTCTATCCCTGTGACCTTGAGCAAATAACATCCTCTCTCTGGGATGGGATATTTACCCTTCCTTTTTTTTTTTTAATCCTTTGGAAAGGATGTTATGAAAATTACAAACAGATTAGCACAGAAAATTGCTTTATAAACTCTAAAGCACTGTGCCAAAGAGATGCTTGTTTTTATTCTGTATAGAGACAGAACTATTTCACTTTATAAGTGTTGGGGTGGGATTAGGGGCCATGAATATTTTTACACCTTTTCCATATGATTGTTTTTGTAAATGCACATTTTTGTTGTAGCATACTAGAGGAATGATTTATTAGTAAATTCTGACCTGATCTAATGAATTCATTCATCTATTCAGTAAACATTGAGAGAGCTTCTGTATATTCAGGGTACCCTGTTCAGTGCTGATGACACAGATATAAACAAGACAAGTTTCCCCACCCTTAAGAATGACAACGTTTCATTTGCTAAGCTAGAAAAAATGCCTTTTGTTGGTTTCAGTTTCGACACATTAGATTGCACCACTTTTTGTTTTTATTAAGATAAGGTGACCACCTGGGTTACTTCCTTACCTTGGCTGTGAATAACAAAGTCTGTCGTATCCCTCTTGTTCAGAAACATCCCATCATAGCATGGCTTCGTTCCACACTTTTACGTGATGCCGTATTTGCGAACAGAACCTCCCCCAATAGTTATTCATGTAATTCTATTAATATGATCTCCATCACCATATGGCGGTGTAATAGCAATTATATTGTTGTAACCAGCCGACTTAGGAGAAAGGAGGCCATCTTCCCAGCCAAAGACTGCACCCTCATTATAAAGATCCCCCAAATAATGGTTTCTCAACTGCCTCCTCCGTGCGATTTATTTTTCCCCATTATTTAATCAGGATATTCTTGGTGGTACTCAAAAGACTAAGTGTTAAAAAGAGGTTGGAATATTTCTTTTCCTTTTTCCTATGTGAAATGCACAATGTTTGCAGTGTTGGCCTGAGCCTTGATAAATGCAAGACTTGTACGGTATTTTTTGTTGTTGTTGTTAATTAGGGTGGTGTGTGCACAGCTCAGTCTCTGTGGAAACAAAACATAAAACTTTGCTTAAACCAATGCAAAGCACATATATTTATTTTTGAGCTCCAAACGCAAGTAGTTTCTCTCAGTTATAAAACTCCTGACAGTGGTGTAAAAACGTGTAACACGGCACACTGCATTCCTCTCTAGGACTCTGTGTAAAAGAACTTCCTTTTCTCCCCCCAAAGAATTACATTCGGCACCACATGTCAAAACACAATTGTAATTGTGTAGCACAATATTTCATAAACCTGAAAATGTTTTAAAAACCCATTGTATTTCCGAAGCTTCCAAAGTGATTTTCTGGGTTAGCGTTTTTTCTGTACTAAGCCTGCTTTTTTTTCCCCCTTTCTTTCTGATTTCCATATTCCTCAATAATTATTAAGCATTCTTATCGCTCAGGCAGGCATCTCTGATGTAGACGCTGGTGATAGTAGCAGTGGCTGTAATTCTTGTGAATTACTACGTTTAAAAATCTTGTGTTAAAACATGTTACTAAGCTTCCTGAAGTCAGCAGATGGCCTCAAGAAAGGCTCGTTTTAATTTTTCAAGTACATAAGTATAATAATCCACACTAATGTATGCACATAACAATAAAGTGTGCTTGTTGAGCAATTATATTCACAGTTTCACATGTATACCTGTAAGGATGGGCTCATCAATGTACAAATAGACATGCGTGGACACAATATTCACATGATCAAAATAGGTGATCAAAGTGGTTATATGTCAGAAATAATAAGAATAATAATAATTAAGAGCAACACTAGAAAAAAAAACTGAGGAATGGAAGAAACATCTCATTCACCAGAATGGAAAAGTTTACGAAAGCCATTTAATGGAACTAAATATCAAAACATTTTAACTTTTTCAAAGTTTTTAACATTAAACAATTAGGATGAAACGCAATTAGGCAGCACATTGTAGAGGATGGTCACTTTTTGCATGTCATGTGGCTTTAAAAACAAGTCAGATAAATGATGATGCCATTAAAACTGAACTAATTAAAGAAAGCTTCTTTTAAGAACTCATTAACTGCAACCTCATTTGCATAATGATGCATATTAATTAAGTTTTAATGAATCTGAATTTGCACCAAGCCTATTCATGTTGGCTTTGAAACAAATTGAACAAATTAGTTAAAAGCTTTTTGGAATCTACTTTTCACACCAAACAGGATATGAATGCAATCATCTCTACAAAAAAGAAATATTTTTCCTTTAATTTAATTCAAAGGTATGCAGGCCCATCTATTAATTATTTTTAAATGCAATAATTTTCACCTTTTCTTTGGAAAATCAACAATATTACTTATTCCTGAATGGGAAATATTAGAAATGTAAGTTGTGGGAGAAAATCATTACGGTCAATTTATTGGCAATAAGTTGGAGATATTTGACTTTAGGGTACATTTAGTTTATTTAATAGTGGGCTTAAAAATTGAGGAGGTAATTTCTGGGCATTCTGAATGAATAGCTTCAATGCAGCAGCTAAAATGTGGTGTCTAAAGGTGGCATATCTCATTTTTTGGGACATAGGCGGCAGCGTTATATTATTGGTGTCACATTCATTTCTAAATCTGATCCTACGCCATCATAAATCTCCTAAGTAGCATAGAAAAAAATTAAACATTTACAGAACATGTGTTCTTTTCCTCTGAATTTGTGCAAATCCTAATTTTTTTATACACAAGGAGCAGAATTCAATTTTAACAAGTTTGTGTTCGGCTCATAATAAAAACAAGAATTACAGCAGCAACACTATTGATTTGCTCATACTCCATTGTGTCTTCATCAAGAATGAAGAGATTTATGTAATTACTGCTCCATCTTTTGTTGTTTGAAAGCACTTTTTGTAAGTCAGCATATACAAAGGATGGAAACGCTTTTATTGTTGAGATTACAAGATCATTTCTCCCCCTTGTTAAAACGTTTTCTCCAGTAGGTGTTTTGGTGAGGTCGACAATTAAGATGATGTTGTATTCTGGAAATGCACATTTAAAAAATGTATTTACAGGTATTCCTTTGCAGTATTTTTTTAAAACCCATTTATCCCTTCACCTTTCTCTCTTTTTTATTCCTCCTCGGCTGTTTCAGTTTCCAGAGAAGCGATCGTCGGCACCAGGGCAAAGTCTGAGCAAATTCCCCGCAGCAAAGTACCGTGAATGCTTTTCAGATGTAGCGGGACAAAATAGCAACGCTCTAGATTATTCTCTTTTAATTACTTACTTTGCTCTTGTTGGAATTTACTTGTGCTTGGGTCAGTGATCACTTTTGACTCTTTTAGAGAAAAATAAAATTAAAATCAGCTCTTCGGTTGCCCCACTTTCTCCTTGAGCTGGTCGAGCTTGCATCCTATTTAAACTACCTGCTCTGCACAGGGTCTTCCTTTAAGGAAATGCTTTTCCACTTTGGAAGCAAAGTCCAACGGCATTATAAAATACTGTGGGCTCCCTCATCACTTTCCTGAGTCAGGTATTTGTAGAAGCCATCCCAGACTCTTTTTTTTTTTTTTTCCTACAAGAAAGAGGAATTGCCATTTATCAAAACAGGAAGCAGAAGCCATTCTAACGTGCAAAACAATTTTAAAAATACATTAATTCACAAATCATGTTTGGGTTGATTTTGAAATGTACTGCTCTCCCATTCCCCCTTTTTATTAGAATAATCCTGCATGTCTCTTTCCGCAGTAGAGTTGCTGTTACCACACTGGGCTACAAAGTACCCTGTGATGGGAGGCTCCACATAAGATGAAAGTCAGAAAGGGCAGTCTGGTGGGGGTCAGCCCTGAGTTGGGGACTGTTTGCTGTGTGATCCATTATGCTTTGAACGAAATATTGTTTCTGTATTTCCTCCTCTCATTTCTATTTTACTTTTTGAGCATGTTTGTCATTGGGAAAGCCAGGAAAGCTGTGGAGTATTTTAAATACCATCTGATGTTCACAGAGAGAAATATGCTGCTTCCAGAGCACCCCCAGAAGAAGGGAATCTCTTTTCCCAAGTTTTAGGATTCTGGGTGTGCCAGGGAACAGGAGCACCACCATGGGAACCTATAATTAAAATAATTAATAATAATAATAATAAAGGCCGTTGGAATCTTCCATGATGGTCTGTATTTAAGTAGGCAGATGTCAGTCCGGGTAGCAGAGCTGGGGTGGGTGTCTCTACCGCCCCCTGGCTGCAGGACTCGGGGCAGGGGCAAGGGGGAGAACAGGGACGCTCCGACTTGTGTTCCCCGCCCTGGAGATGATTTTCATCTTTAATTTTTAAAGACTCAAAACAAAACAAAATAAGGCAGGGAAAAGGTTTCCAGTTGCAACGACTCTCCCCACCCCCTCCAAATGGCACCTCATCAAACCCATTTCCTTTCAAAAGTCTTTAGTAAGGTAGCATTAAAAAAAAAATAAAAAGTGTAAATTTTGCGTGGAGAATTGGCTTCTTTGGGGGGAAATTTTGACAGAAAGCGCCTTCCTTGGGGGAGGTCAGGAGTCATTGGTATTAAACTAGACAAGCTGGTAGCGGAGTGTTAATGGCCACCGCAAGCAGATGTTCTGTAATTAGGGGAGATGTGAATGACAAGGCGGGAGAGGTACGGAACACGGGCGGGCTGGCACAAAGCAGCTGCCGCTACCGCTTCCCTGTCATGGATGTACACAAGTCAGACCAGCCCCCGTGAGGCTGCCGGCGCGGTGACAATTAGAAAAAAATGGTATTTGATTAAAATAAGTAATATATCATACAATGCAATTTCTTCCCCCTAAGAGAGAGGAAGACTGGCCCAGGTTCCACCTGCCAAAAGTAGACCCGAGTCCCACCAAATTTCAGAAATGAGGAGGTTGTGCTGGAACTGGCATTTCTGTCTTTTTTAATGATTATTATTTTCTTAGCTGATCTTGAGCCTTTTGAAGAGGAGGGATGGATTCTCTTCGTTCTCTCCCTTAGTCTTCACATTCAAGCAGTACAAAGCCTGTCTCTTCCATCTCCTAAATATTCTCTGAGTTCTCTCCTCTCTCTCCATCCCCATTGCCTGAGCCTCATCTTTTCTTCTAGAGTATTCCACAGCCTCCTTCTCCTGGTTTTCCTGCCACCGAGGAGCCTTTCTTCACTCCGATCCTCCTCTCTAACGATGGGTGGGAGCCCCTTCTCCAGACAGCGCCAGAACCTTCTCATACCACTGAATTATTCTCTGGGCCCTAACACCTAGCACCGCGCCAGCCACATACGAAGCCCTCAGGAAATGTGTTCGTGCGAGTAAGTGACAGAACCAGTGCAAAATGCATCACCAGCATAGACTGAGGCGTCTCTCCATTGCCGGGTACCATGATAATGAAGTTTGTGCCCCTTTATGCTAACATTGAATTGTAAAATCACAACATGTTCTTTGCTTACATCAACTGTGTTTTAGTGGCAGTGAAAGAGGGAACAAAATCAGTTTTCCAAAGGATTGTCTGATACCTGTGCTGTTTAGCCATTTGGTGGGAGCAGCACAAAGATGTGGTGAAGCCTGTTGACCTCCTCCCACCAGAAGGAGGCAGCCTGGCCTGCTGGAAAGAACTCTGGGCTTAAATTCAGAGGCTCCGGGGTGAGTCTCTGCAGACCTCAACTTCCCTGAACCTCAATATATTTTTCCATGAAATGGGGCTGATAACACTAAACTCTCAAGGTTGTCAAGAGTCTGAAAACAGATCACAAGTGCTTTATTATGACCGAGTTGGCTTCATTTCATCAGATGAGCTCATGGGCTTTGCAGACTGTGAAGCATTATGCAGGAATTATTAAATTCCTCTGTGTCCTGGAAATCCAATAGGACTTGCTTATCCCATGTTCTTAATGTGAGGGAAGGAAACAAGGAGAGAAAACCTAATTAACTTTGACTGAGTACCTCTCCTGCCTTTCGTTCTCATTTTTCTCACTCCTTGGTGTAGGTCTCCTGAGCTCCATTTACAGGTGTGTGCAAACTAAGGCTCAGAGAGGTTGAGCAAGTCACTCAGGGCCACCCAGTCAGTCAGTGGGGCTGGGATGTGGGTCCTAGGCTGCCTGATAGCAAAACCAGCACTCTCTGCGATGTGAAGCTGCTGAGGGAGCCTCGGTGGGATGTCATCCTGTCCCTGTCCTTTGGGTGAGGGGCTGAGGTGTCACTGCCTGTCCTCAGAGATGGAAAGAAAACATTCCTGGGAGCCATTTCAAAGCAGAGCACCAGTGAGACGCATGGCCCCTATTCTATGCTGTCTTTGTCTCTTTTCCTGCCTCTGTGGGATCCTCCAGGTCTCCCACCTTAGTCTCTTGACTTCTCCCCAGCCCCTCTTCTCGCCCCTCGCTTCCTCTTTATCTCTCTCTCCATCTCTCTCCCTTGATTTCTAATTTCCAAGCCTGCGAGCTATTACAGAAAGCATAATGACGGTTACACTTGTCTATAGCAATATTGCTGTCTAGCTTATTGCTTTGTAAAGTACTTCGGGAGCTTTGAAAATGAAAGGTGTTATGTAAAATGAAAATCGATTCTAATTCTAAATAAACATCATTGCTTCAAGTTTCCCTTGGATAGCATTGTTTCTTGCTCAGGAAAGACAATGGCTCAGAATTTCCTCCTAATGTTTAAAAGATGTATTTGGGCATGCCAGTGTCTTGGGGCTTGTCACGACAGGGCGAAGTCTGAATCATATCTCAGTATATCCTCACAATTGTATTTAATTGCACCTGGTAAAATGTGTCTATGTTCATTATTTATGGAAGGAAATTATTTTTGTCCATAGGAAAGATTGATACCACTTTTAGCTTATGTTCAGGTGATTAGTGATTAAGTGCAATTTGTTTCCCTGATATATGTCTCTATCAGCAACCACCATTCAGAAATGGGTAAAGAAACTTTTTCTCAGCAGAAAAACAATCTCCACTTTAGGAAGCTGTTTCCTCCTCCTTCGCTGGTAGAGCAATTTACAAGGACATGCACACCACAAAAAATGGAAGTTTGAATCATTTCTGTGCAGAAAGCTCATCATCCCAAATCAGAAATGTCATAAAAGTTAAAATGCCATAAGAGTGTGTTCCCCAAGAAAGAAATAATTTTCTTTTCGTTGAGAACACTGGAGGACATAATATACTTCTTGAAATTCAAATTTTCATAGCAAATGCAATTTATCCCTCCCTTGCATCGTTCATCTTTCTTTAAGAAAAAGCAACTGAATATTATGCCTATTTTATATTTTTCCGCAAAATTATCTTCCAAGTGCTTGTTTTCTTAAAAACATGCATGCAGGATGGGGAAAAGGAACAATTTCATCCTTGGGAAAGTGCATTAGAAACTTCCAGCACTGGGAAGTACCAATGAGTTGGCTTGAATTTGCTGTGATAACTCAATCATAAGTCCATTTGCATCCACAGAAAGACCCAGGATGCCTGTGGGACTCGTGGCCTCAATTCATTTTTTTCCCTCTTTCAATTTTATGTCTGGTTAAGTAATTTGAAGTGTCTGCCAGTAGTTCAGGCCCTGCAAATGCTCCGAATATAAAAAGCTGAATAAAGGTGTCAGTGTTTGAATATGAATGTATTGCTAATACCTGTGCCCCTCTATCAAATAGGTTCTTTCTCACATACAAATCCAAAATATTATTATTTTTCCTCTTTACAAAGCTCTCCTTTTCCGATCAGTCATGTTTGAGCCTGTTAACTGGGTGACAAAATTGCTGGAGATTGATAGACTGTCATTGGAGATGTGGAAGGAACTTACAGTGATGGAGACACAGCCTCGGATTTGGAGTGAAAGGCAGGGGGGAGCAGCACATTGGGGACAGGCACTATTAGCACACGAAGCCAGCAGAGACCACGTTGAGCTTGTACAGCAAGTCAAAGCCTCTCTGAACCTCAATTTTCTTATCTTTAAAATGGGAGAGGTGACTCTCCCTAGAAGGGCTGAGAGGGGATAGAGAAAATATGTAGAAAGAAGAGCCTATGGTATGCAGGATTGACAACATTGATGACAGCACATGTTATGGGCAGAGTCTGAGCCCAGCAGTACCTCCTGGAACTTCCCAACAGACCCTCAGGGCGCATGCGTGATACCTAGTTGTCTTCCACATGTTGTCTCCCTCCTGTGTCAGAGCTTTTACCTCCGTTGTTCTCCTGAACTGGCATTTCTCCCAAGTGGCAGAGGCCACTTTTCACCTCTCCTTTCTTAGTAACAGGCTGTCAATTTTTACCAGGGCACATTGCCCTCCAGAGTACAAAGCAACGTGTTACAGCCTTTCTTGCAATAGATATGGCCAATGATATTTGAGGAGACACAGAGAAAAGCCATGTAAAGGCCACTGGCTCAAGCTCGGAGGGAATGAGCTCTCCTGATTTTCTTCTCTGCGGACCTGGAACTCTTCTATGATGGCTGGAGTTCCAGAATCCATGTGGACCACAGGGTGATGTTATATCAAGATGGTAGTGGAAACAGCTAGGAACCAATGATCTAGTGGTTGGCTTACAGCTGGAATTCTCGTATATGAAAGAACACACCTTTACATGTTTAAGTCACTATGGCAGAGAATTTGTTTCTGGTAGCTGAACACAACCTTTTTTGTTTTGTTGTGTTCTTGAGACGGAGGAGTCTCACTCTGTCACCAGGCTGGAGTGCAGTGGTGCGATCTCAGCTCACTGCAACCTCCACCTCCCAGGTTCAAGTGATTCTCCTGCCTCAGCCTCCTGAGTAGCTGGGACTACAGGTGCACACCACCATGCCCAGCTGATTTTTGTATTTTTAGTAGAGATGGGTTTTCACCATGTTGACCAGGATGGTCTCTATATTTTGACCTCATGATCTGCCCACCTCAGTCTCCCGAAGTGCTGGGATTACAGGCATGAGCCACTGGGCCTGGCCACTGAACACAATCTTAATTAGTATTTCTTACATATCCAAATTCTTTAAAGCCTGTTTCAAGTCCTTTCTTTTTCATGAAGTCCTCCCAGGTGACTCTAGAATTGCTGTGATCTACGTCTCTGAATTCTCACAATACTGGAATATGGTCTATGACTTTACTCTTCTCTCATTGCCTAGGTTTCTTATTCTTGGGCCCTCACTGAAATATCGAGATCTTCAGGGACAGAAGCCCTGTCTTAAAACTCATTTTATCACCCATAGTATTTAAGAATGTGAGAACCAAATAATTTCTCTATGATGAAAGAAAACGTATTGAGCACTTGGAATATGCTTATATGTTACCTCATACTATCCCACTGTCCCCAGTATCTAATTGAGAAAACTGAGACTTAGAGAGACTTACGATATGGCCAAAGCCACATAGCTTCTAAGTGGCAAAGTGGGATCCTATTCCAGGCTTATTGAAGTCCAAGCACCACACCATTGCCTACATACACCTGGAGTGACTTAAAAGAAAATCACACTGGTTTCTATTTTGTTCCTGGTTATGATTTTTACATGTTTATTGCAGAAATTTTAGAAAAATATATAATAATATAAAGAAAACAAATTAAAATCATCTTATGATATCCCACCATCTATACATCACTGTTAACATATTACTTTTTTTCTTCCAGTATACATAACCTGTGAATCAGATAGTAAATATTCCTTCCCAAGTAGTTACTATTGCAATCATATTTTATATAATAATAGCTAGCAGTTATAAATTACTATCTGTCAGATACTATTCTATATGCTTTATGAAAATTACTTCACACAGTTCTCACAATAACTCTAGGAGATAGATTCTATTATCTCCTCTACTTTCAGATGAGAAAACTTAGGTGAAGAGAGGGAGAGTAATTTGCTCGAGTTCACAATAGCAAATAAACAACAGAGTCGAGAATCACATGCCACATGCAGGGACTGGGCTCTGGAATCCACACTTCTGAGGACTAAGCTATATGAATTCTTCAATACTACATGTTGCATCTCTCTTTTTTTTTTAACCTAAATCTTAAGATCATCTTCATAGTCTACCACAAATCTGTGCCATACTTCTCCTGGCCATTTCTTGTGGTTGGACATACAGGGTATTTCCATTGCATCACTATTATCCACAATGATCACCTTTGTACATAGGTATCATTGTCTGAATGTCAAATTATTTCCTTGGGAAAGATCTGGAGGAATAAAATTATGAAGTAAACAGTCTGTATATTGTTTATCATGATCCCAACGTTGAAATAGCTGGAAGCATAGAATCACAAAACATAATTTGAAAGAAATCTTCCAGGTCATCTAGTTTCGCCCGCTCATTACAGGTGTGGAAGCTAAGGTGCAGGGTGAGCAAGGGACTTGCCCAAAGTCACACATGAATTCTGACACTGAAGTGCTTTGCTTCCTACTTGAGGTTCTTTCCAAGACCATACCTTTTGTTCCTATAATAGCTCACTTTGCTGTCAATCCTATGTCTCTTTCTATAAAAGGACCAAGACCTTCTTTCATAAAACAAATATTGATAGAGTGTCGATCACATTCCTGTCACTGTGCTAGGCACAAATTCACATGTGAATTCTGTTCTTCTCCTACTTCCTCAGGGCAGTCGGGAGAGCTAAGATGTCAAAATGTCAAGAGTAGGCATTGAGGCCTTTCCCCCTTGCCTTGGCCCTGGTTGTGACCACTGAAACACCATTCTTTCTACCACGTGGTCTTGATTGCCATCTCCGTGACCTCTTGTTCTGATACTCTCCTCTGCCCAATCATCTCACCCCAGATCCCAACATCAGGACTCTCTCTTATCACTGTTAATGTAAACTTTACTTCTTTTTTGTTGTATTAAAACAATGCATGTTCATTGTGAAAACAGAAATACTTACCACTTACTGGATGCTAACTGAAGGGCTGGAAGCCACTAAATCGTAGAAAAAGAGAGAGGGCTAAGACAAAGCCCCTTCCCTCAAGGAGCTCCAATCAATGAGGAAGCCAAAAATAAAGACATTTACAGTAGAATATCACAAATGCTATTAAAGGTCTGCACAGGATCCTAAGAAAATAGAGAACAGGGGCATTGAAGACAAACAGGGGGACTCAGAAAGTCTTCTGTCTTCCATTTCTAATTTTTTCATTTATAAATTTATCAATATATCTACTCTTCCATCCAATAATCATTGATTGAACAGGTATTATCCTGGAAATACAGATACTAGGTATTATCCTGGAAATACAGTCGCAGAACTTGGGCTGAAGCCCACGTTTTCTGTCACCAGATCCCATGGCATTTGTTCTCGCTGTTGTACAGTGCTGTTACAATCCTTTAAAACACAACAAGGAATCTGAATGGGTTTTGGTATTGCATTCACCCAGGTGGAGTAAAGTCAGTAACTCAGCATGATGAAAGCACACACCAGGCTCATTAATCAAATACTCTGGTTAATAGAGAGTTCTCATATATGCCATGCATGAATTACCAGTTTTCAAAGAATTATAATACAACAAAATATACTGGAACCATACAGCTCATAATTTAATCTGCTTTCGATGTGACAGAAGTCACCTGAAGGGCTGTGTTTAAGAGCCATCAACTTTGGAATGTCACACCTGCATAAGGCAAGCCAGTGCAAAATTAACAGTTCTTGGCTCTTACTAAGCTGCTGTTTTTGAAAATAGAAAGCTCAAACCCACTAAAAAACAAAAATAGATATAGCTTAACCAAATCTGCCATATAAAAAGGGAGGGAAAAATATACCTCAGAATTGCAAGCACAAATATATCTTAACATTATTTTCAAATAACCAGAGTCCTTATATGTGTATTTAGGGGCATGCTTAGAGAATGTATGTTCCATGGGGGAGGTTATTGAAGGACATTTGGCAATCCAGAAGGTTTTTTTGGTTTTGTTTTGTTTTCAGAGAAAGTCTTTGTTTTTTAGGTTTTATTGCAAATTGCCTTTAATTGTAGTTGGACTTAATAGAC
Source organism: Papio anubis (assembly GCF_008728515.1). Taxonomy (NCBI): domain Eukaryota; kingdom Metazoa; phylum Chordata; class Mammalia; order Primates; family Cercopithecidae; genus Papio; species Papio anubis. Next base: position 9,260,980 of record NC_044982.1, on the reverse strand, counting down.
GTGCTGGTTAAGGGGTTCTGGTGTTGCCTAAACTCTTGAAGACCTGGGGATGCTGGGATGTCTGAGAAGCACACAGGCTGGTGTGGATGGATGCTCTGAGTCAGCAGTGCCCAGTTTAGGTTTCATGAGCAATAAGCTTCCCAGGCCAGGTGAATTAGGGCACCACATCACAGAGATCCCCTTTGGGAGACTCCAGTGCATGTTAGTCTAGTAAAGCCTCTGGTAAGTCCTGTAGCAGAGAATCCTATTTTACTTCCCTTAGCTCAGAGTTTCTCAAGAATTCTGTTTTATCACCTTGCAGAGTAAGTATTCTGACAAATATGTTTTGAGTTGCTGGCCCAAGCCCATCTGTTGTGAGGATATCTGGCTTGCTGTCTTCCAGCTGAGGGGGTTCAGAAACTGTCAACCATTCTTTCTTTCATTATTCAACATGCATGCTCTGAGCACCTGGTCTGCATCTTGGAGAGTTCAGATCATTCATTACGTGGGTAACGTGGGCAGCCCTGAAGCCCAAGGCCTGGAACAGCTATAGTGTGGGTTCTGATGCAGTAGACAGAACTACTTGAATAAGTTATAAGTAATGTTTAATCACTATATTTGAAACAACAGCAAATGAAATCCTGGCCCTTAATGTAGATTGCATGCTTTATTCTGTGAAGTAAACCTAGCCTTTCCTTTCTGGTGTTAGATGAGTCATCTGTTCATACAAAAGAGCTTGAAATTGTTTTGAATCTAGAATGTAACCATGGCTCATTCTCTGAGGTTTAGAGAAGTCAACAGAGTTCAGTACTGATTTTTTATTTTGCAAAATGAATGAGCTTCCAACGCTTCTTAATTGTGACTTGCTGAGTCTCTCACGACTTTCTGGAGGAACTGCTCCCTTCCTCATACCCACGTGAGATAAAAGCTTGTTTTTCTCCTCTGATGAATCATTTGAGATGAGAAAGTGAAGACATTCATGAGGACAGGTGTCAGCAGCACTTGGAAGAGAAGCTAATGCCACTTGCAAACTCACTAGAGAGAAAGCACTGGAAGAACAGGCCCTGCCTGCCTTCTTCATGCTTCATCCTCAGCACCTGGGACAGTGCCGGGTGCCATAAACATTCAATGAGCATTTATTAAATTAGTAAGTGAATGAATGAACAAACAAACAATGAAACAGTGATTCTTCAAAAAGCTCTAACTATGGGAGTGTGCAGTAGATAACAGTTTCTGGATTAGGTGTTGCCACAATAAAGCTGCATAGCAAGTCACCTCATAACTCAGTGGGTGACACTCATCGAGCATTTATTTATTTTGTTCCTTGGTTTGTAGATCAGCTGGCATGGGAAGAGGGATCTTGTTACCTTGTTATCAGGCTTTGGGTTGACTGGGCCTGGCTTTGAGCTTCAGGTGTGTCCAAAACTGTGTCACATGTCTGTCATTCTCCTTGGACCAGTGGTGGAGGACGTGTTCTCCTGGCACTTGCCATGAGTTCAAATGCCAAACTAACCCACATCCTAGAGGCCTCTATTTGAGGCATGTCTTCTAAAATTCCATTAGCCAAAGCAAATCATATGGCCAAGCCCCGAATCAATGGGTTGGAGAAGCGTCACGGTGGGGGCTGGGGGAAGAAGAGAGGATATCGGCAGAGCAATAATGCTACCACAAATTGCATGTTTTTCAACACGTATTTCTCTAAAGTTGGTAGAAAACGATCTCAAAACAGGTTTCCAGCTTTCTGGTTGGTCAAAGGGAAGGAGGAAACATGTTGAGGTATTGTATTCCCAAATGACCTCACACACATAAGCTGGAACTGCCATGTATTCTGAAGATTCTAGAGAAATAAGCAATCAGCCATAGTTTTGTCTCATCATTGGCAGCATTTTCTGAGGTCCCAGTGTGCATACCTTTAGGCTGGATGCTGGTGGCATGTCGACCCCTCCATTCCCCTGACCCCTCACAGCCCCGCCTGCAGTTGCCTCAAGCAGTGAAGCTGTGACACTGTCCAGGAGAGCTGTCTGACAGATCCATAAGGAGCATCTTTGAGTCCATAGCTTCTGCCCCACTGGAAAGCTCTTTTACTCAGGTCCAAGGTAGAACAGCACCCGGCACTGTCCCAGGTGCCGAGGAAGAAGCATGGAGAAGGCAGGCAGGGCCTGTTCTTCCAGTGCTTTCTCTCTAGTGGGTTTGCAAGTGGCAGCTTCTCTTCCAAGAATCTGCCAAGTCAGACGTAGCAGCAGCCTCTGCAGAGTGGCAGAGGCTCTGGGGCTTTCTAGAGACCAGGAGCAAAGAGGCCTGTTTCCCTGATGGCAGCATCTTCAGGATTACTAGAAAAGTGGAAACGGGGACCAAGAGATTCAGGGTTAGAGAAATACCATGTGCACACTCAGCAGCAGAAATCTGAACTTAAAGGAACTGTGGTCAGAATGACTGAGAATAACCTAAAAGTATTGGTCCTACACCCCTGTGCAAAATAACACGCACAGGGTGTGCTTGAGTGACTTTGCGTGCGTAAAGGGTTGGGTGCGTTACCTGGCACAGGGGTAAAGCCTTAATCAAAGGTTTCTTTAGAAAACCAAAATTGCCGAGAGGAAGGTGCTCCCAGGCCCAGCAGAGAAAGGGTTTCATTAATATCATCTGGGAAGAGTGGTGAGCAAAGACTAGAACCTAGAGAGCAAGGGATTGTAATTGTTGAATAGGGAGTTCTGCTGAAGGCTTTGCGGTCAGTTTTCTGAGGATGTTTCACTGATTCCCTCTGCCACTTTCATGAAAGCTTGGCCGAGATCATCCTTTAAAGATGAGAAGAGGAGCAAGACTCAGTGGACCCACTGTCACATAGGGTCAGGACGTGGGTGCCTGGAATGGGCGTGGCAGCAAGCCCTAGCCGAATGACTGTCCTTGGGCAAGGGCTGCTCTGGGGAACTCCCCAGGCCCTTCATCACCCGTTACCTTATTTGTGAACTACGTTTCAATGTGTTTTTCTCCACACTAAGGCCAGGATTGCATTTCATTTGTTTTTGTACCACCACACCCAGCATGGTCCCTGGTGCTGCCCAGGCATTCATGACTTTTTCTTAAGTATGGAATGAAACACCCAGCAGGGGAAGAGCCACATCTTGCCTCCCTGCACAGGTTTATCTCCCTTTAATTTATCTCCCACATTCTAGCCAGGATGACTAGGAAGTTAGGCCACCTTTAAAGAACTTGTGCATTAGTCATGAGACCTTGGACAAATCACATAACAGTTTTAGACCTTAGTTTCTCCATCAGTAAAATATAGAGGCCATGGGACTGCTGTAGTCAGTAAACGTAGTGAGGCATGCACAGTGCCTGGCGCATGACAAGAACTCAACACACCAGCGGTCCACATGCCTTTAAAGTAACATGCTAGTCGGCCACTGCTCTCTTGAAACCCTTTCTCTTTATCTGCTGGAAATGGCTTCTTCTCCAATAATATCTATTCTCAGAAACCTTCCTTGATATTATCTTCTTTACATTTCAGCTTAATAGACCCTTTCTCTCTTGCTTCTACAGACCAGTGGAAGATATTGATGGTTGTCTATCTAGTATCCATTTTTTGTTCATCTTTATTGAAAATTTAGTTCTTCATACCCTCTTGTAGTTAAGGGTGATCATGTGACAAGAGTTCTTGTCAGTGCAGACAGAGTTTCTGGCAAGGTGTCCCTCATTTCACCTTTTTCATTCCCCTTTCTTTCTGCCTAGAATGCAGGTGGAATATCTGTAGGTGAGGCAGCCTTCTTGCAACCAAGAGGCAAAATGCATGAGAATGGAAACTCACACACGAAGAATGGCTTAGTAGAGGGTAGAAAGACAGCTGGATTCTTTAGGGTAGTACCAAGTCACTGTCCTATGCCTGGGTGGCCTGTTGGCAGACTTCATTTTTAATAATTTTCAGTTGATTGTATTCTTGACTGATACGAATGTTCATTTGTATCTGTCTAGTCACCGTTGATTTCAGACTGCCAATATGTATTCATGTTTCAGTCACCCCAACTAGGTTGTGAGGGGCTGGCAGGCACAAAACTTGCCTTATTCATCTCTGTCTTTGGCACAGAACGATGTTAAATAAATGCTGTTTGTCAAGAGAACTGGATTCCTGGACATCAAGGTTCATGGTAATGTACCCCTCCCGTCCTGTCCCCTCCCCTCCCCTCCCCTCCCTTCTCCTCCCCTCTCCTGTATCTTTCTGTCTCTCTTCCTATTTTCTTAGAAATTTACTCTTTGTCTATTTTGATGAAATGTTCTGAAAGAGGGAATATAACAAGTAAGTAAATAAATTGTCTTGGTTTGATGAAACACAGGAAAAGGGAGTTTTCTGATGTGTTGGTTGCATGACAAGCTTTATAAATGGTTTTGGATTTCCTGTAACTACCTCTATGGCACCCTGATTTGGCCTTTATTGGAGTAAGGTATTCTCTCTATTCTTGTGGCCTCATTGCAGATCTTTCTACTCAGTGGGAACCAGATATAAAAACCAATGCATTTAAAATGTGAGATATAGAAAGGAAACAGAGAACAGTTTCCGAGCTGGCTTCCATTGCCTTATAAATATAGCATAGTTACTTGAATTCCATAAGAATTAAACTCTGATCTTTTAAAATGCATGCAAATTCTTGCAGAATATATATGAAAAAGTCACTATAACTGTAGAGGCACTTCGACTCCCTTGATAAATGGGACTTCCAGACCACACTTTATTGAGTCTCTGATTTTTAATAATTTGAATCCTGCAAGATTTAATTCTGCATAATTCTGGCTGAAATCAGCTTTTGATTGAGTTGTAATGGCTCTGTTATTGTAAATATCTCTGCATGCTAATGTCGTGCTGGAATTCAATAATATTTAGATGAAATTTTTCGCCTTGAGCATTATGGAAGCAAGATTTAGAAATCGGGAAGTTTATGTCAAAATGACATCTATTTTGGGTAACCTGCAAAATTTTTAAATGCAGTAAATGGTCATCTCAAGATGTGATTTAAATAATTATGAATCCTAAATGTATACGTGTGGATCAATTATAATATGCATTGAATTAAATATATGTATATTATTCATACATTTTATGAATAAAATATACAAAAACTCTTTAAATATATGTCTTCATTTAACCTTGCAATACTTCCTGAAATAGTTGCCAGTGACTCAGTGGAGGAAGTGGAAGTGAGACTGAGGCCCTCCTAGCCTGAGAGGTAGTGTGGGGCTGTGGAGGTGGTGTGGGCTATAAGCCTTGGCACCACCTTTGTCCCTACCTGCGAATCAACTTCCTGTTTTTGAGAAATTCACTGACATTCTGAGACTCAGCTTTACCTGCTGTAAAATCAAACAAATGTTTATTTCCTAATCAAAGATCTCTCCATTAGACCAAGGCTATCTTAAAGAATGAGCCATTTCTTCGGCATTCCATTGTCTCACCACCCGACGTAGTGCCCGGCATGTATCCACACTCAAAGAGTATTTGTTTAACTAAATTGAAGGTTCAAAGGTGGAAATGCCACTTATTCAGTTTTCACAGCAACTTGTAAAATAAGAACTATGATTATACCCCCTTTACAGAAGGTGAAATAGAAGCACAAATAAGTTGGCAAAGATTACACCAACTAGTAAGTCGAAGAAACAGGATTTGAACTCAGGCAGCCAGACATCAGGATCTAACCCTTGTGATGTGTGAAAGGTTGGTAAAAGAAAATCTTCAACCGAATTAAATTTGAGTTTAGTTGGGCAATGAATGATTCGCAATTCGGGCAGCCCCCAGAATCTCAGCAGATTCAGAGATTCCAGCGCAGCCACGTGGTGGAAGAAGATTTATAGGCAAAAAATAAAAAATAAAAAAATAAAAAGGGAAATGAAGTGTAGAAATCCGAAGTGAGGTACGCAATGGCTGGATTGGTTACAACTCAGTGTTTGCCTTAGTGGAACACAGTCTGAACACTCAGCAGTGTATGAATGGTTGAAGTATGACCACTGGGAATGACCAAGACTTAGCTATTGTTACAGGCGCATACTCCGAAGTTAGGTTTTCAATCTTGTCTACCTATTAAGCTAGGTTGCAGTTCGCCCACAAGGACTCAATTGTAGAAGTATGGAGTCCTTCTTGGGCCATATTTAGTCCACTTTAACAAGATGGACATAAATTCTTTGTTAGTTCTTCTTTCAAGAGGTAGACTCTAATTCTGCTCTTTCAGCCTGGACTGCAAGTGCCTTGAGGAAACTTGGTGAGAGCTTCCTGGGTGATGAGGAAAGCATTACTGGAGGCTGGAGGAAAGCGCCCCCAAGTTAAGTATTGGCAGACAGATGAGCAAAACTATTATTGGTGGAAATGTGGATCATGGGAAAGACACTGAAGGATGCTGTGCATCTGGCTAAAGGCATCTCCAGGCAGAAAGCTAAAAGCACCAACTGGCTTCTTCTAATGGCCTAGGATAAGGCCCAAGAAGAGAGGGATGAACTAAAGAAAAATTGTTCCATTTTTGAGCAGAATTAGAGGAAATATCTACAGCTAGGACAATCTTTCTAGTCAGCAAAAAGTCCTCAATGTAAGAGGTGGGCTCAGGGCAAAGTCCAAATCCAGGGGCCTTTCTGTAACATATGGCTTCAGGGTAAAGATATTAAAGATGTGGCTCTAAGATACATCAATCCTTTCCAGACTTTTTTTTTTTTTTAAGTCAGTACAATTTAAGAATGTACCTGGTAAGATTTCTAAAAGCATAGCCTAGTAGACTCTTTCAGCTGGACAAAAAGGCTTCTATGAAGGTAGAGTCCCTCTTAGTGTCTCTCTGGGAAAGAAAGGTGAGTATGATTTTAATCTAATGGTGCAAACCTGATATGCTTTGGATGCTTTTCCCCTTCAAATCTCATGGTGAAATGTGATCCCCAGTCTTGGAGGTGGGATCTAGGAAGAGGTGTTTGGGTCACGGGAGCAGATCCTTCATAAATGGCTTGGCACCCTCCCCACAGTAATGAATTCACATGAGATCTGGTTGTTAAAAGAAGTCTGCGACTTCTTTTCTCTTTCTTCCTCCCTTGCCATGCCTGCTCCCCTTCCCTTCTACCATGCCTAAAAGCTTCCTGAGGTCTCACCAGAAGCCAAGCCGATGCTGGTGCCATGCTTGTATAGCCTGCAGAACTGTGAGTCAGATAAATCTCTTTTCCTTATAAATTACACAGCCTTGAGAATTCCTTTATAGCAAAGGCAAAACAGACTAACACAAAACCTCAGTAGGATCATGGGAAACCCACCAAGTTTTATGATAATTGTATTGTTGGAAGCACTGCCAGCGTGGGCAAACAGCAACAGAGACACCATAAAATGAAAAGTAGTCTTAGGATACCTCATCTTCTACTCACACAGGGCAGAAGCAGGCTAATAAAGCTACTTGATTGCAAATGGGAACCATTTCCTATGGAAAATAAAGAATGACCCTGAAGGGAAAGCCAAGAGCCATTAAGAATTATTTACAGGCCGGGCGCGGTGGCTCAAGCCTGTAATCCCAGCACTTTGGGAGGCCGAGATGGGCGGATCACGAGGTCAGGAGATCGAGACCATCCTGGCTAACACGGTGAAACCCCGTCTCTACTAAAAATACAAAAAACTAGCCGGGCGAGGTGGCGGGCGCCTGTAGTCCCAGCTACTTGGGAGGCTGAGGCAGGAGAATGGCGTGAACCCGGGAGGCGGAGCTTGCAGTGAGCTGAGATCCGGCCACTGCACTCCAGCCCGGGCGACACAGCAAGACTCCATCTCAAAAAAAAAAAAAAAAAAAAAGAATTATTTACAAGGAGCATTACTGTCCCCTACTCAAGGAACTGGCAACATGTGCCGGGATGGGTTTTGGAATTACTGTAGACCAGGAATTTCAAGGCACTCCTGCTTTCCCCTGTTAGAGCAAGCATACCATTTGCAATTATTCTATTTTTGTCTCCACACAATAGATTGGATGTGTGGAGGGCAGATAGCTTTTCCCTTTAGTCCACAGATCATCAGACTGAAAAGAACTATGTTTGGGGAAATGCACCCAAGCAGCATCATGCACACCTGTACTTAATACAGACAATAAAATGTCAGGCTCTAAGGCACTGCAAAATTGTGATGAGACTTCAGGGATCTTGGGAAGGGGAGAATGTATTTTTGTGTGTGTGAGGTATGTAAACAATCCGTGACCAGATGGTAAACTGAGATGGACTAAAGATGGGTGTAAATTGTTTGACAATTCTTCCATCCAGAGGAGGGATCTTTTTCCCTTGCCTTAGATCTGGGATGGACTGTGAATGCTTTGACCATTACAATATGGCAGACATGATGCTATGCCAGTTTCAGGCCTACCCTTTATGGGACTGAAAGCATCCATCTGGGATTCTTGGAGCCCTGAACTTCCATGTAGGAAGTCTGATTATTCTGCTGGAAAGACACACAGAGAGGCTCTAAGACTGCGTGGAGAAGGTCCAGTCAAGTTCAGCCTTCCAGCTGTCCCTATCGAAGTGCCAAGCATGTGAGTATAGCTATATTGAACCCCCCAGACCAGAGCAGCCTCCCACTAAATATCACCAAGTGACCCAGTTAACAGCCCATAGAGCAAAAAAGTCATCAGCCAAGCTCTGTCTGAATTCCTGACCCACAAAATAGTGAGGTAAATAAAATGGTTATTGTTTTAAGTCATTAAGTTTTGTGGTGGAACAATAGAGAATGAGAATAATCACTGCTTCCCTTATATAAATTTAAATGATTATGATCATGATGATGATGATACTAATACTACTAAAAGTATCTTATACTTCTAAGTTAATCCTCACTGAATAGATAGATATAGATATAGCTATGGATATAGTGTTTATGCCAAGTGCAGCTATAATTTACTTTATAGCCACTGCAGTTGGAGGTGGTGACAGTAAACAGTATTGATTATGGTCTAATATTACCATCGAGGGGGAATATTACTTTTACCTGCCAGAACTCCATGGTCCAAAACCCAGGTCTTGCTTCCAAGCTAGGATAAGACCCATCTTATTGACCAACTTTGGCCCTGTAGTGGAGTGCAGGCCACTTAGTTGTCTTCTCTATCTCTTCTGTTAGATAGTGAACTCCTTGAGGGCAGCTGTGTTTCTGCCTCCGCCTCCCCACTTTGCCCAATGCTAACCCTGAGCAGGGTGCAACTTGCATGTTGGCAAAATGCATGCATGAACTATGGGCGTTTGGAGGACTTCTCTATTTTTCTGCATTTTGGGTCTCCCTCCAATTTCAATGGCACAGAAAAGCAGAATAGCACAATTTAAAAAGTTATTTTTACAAATCTCTCGTTGATCACTTTCATGGAGAACAAATCTGGCATTTTATGCTGAGGGTAACAGAGAGAAATGATCAATAATGGCCCACCTTGGGCTTGAGACTTACTTTCACCCAGACCCAATCTCCCCATCTGTACATGGGGAGAATAATAACACAGACCTCATGAGATTGTTGTAAAGATGTGAGGATTGGTGTGTGTATGCAAAAACTCTTTATAGAGCAAACACTATGGAAAAGTGAGATTTTAAAAGCATATTAATATATTTACTAGAGCTACTATTTTGAGATTTCTTGGAGTTTTCCAAAATGATATGTGTATTAGTCCGTTCTCACACTGCCATAAAGAACTACCTGAGACTGGGCAATTTATGAAGAAAAGAGGTTTAATTGACTCACAGTTCCACAGGCTTGACAGGAAGCAAGATTGGGAAGCCTTAGGAAACTTACAATCATGCCATAAGATGAAGGGGAAGCAAGCATGTCTTCACATGTTGGATCATGAGAGAGAAGGTGAAGGGTGGAGTGCCACACACCTTTAAACCATCAGACCTCGTGAGAACTTACTCACAAGAACAGCAAGGGGGAATTCCGCCCCCGTGACCCAATCACCTCCCACCAGGCCCCTCCTCTGACACGTGGAGATTACAATTTAACATGAGATTTGGGTGGGGATGCAGAGCCAAACCATACCAATATGTGAATGTCAACAGCTGAGAAAATATTCAGAGTTTTGCTCAGTGCAGAAACAGTCCACGTGTAATACAAGACTTAATTGCAGTGAGCAAACCATTTGAGAGCATGTTCATGGCACCCAAACAAGCTCTTGGCTTTTACCGACAACTCAAGAGCACAGTTTGTTCCCTGGGCATTTTGTTTTGTACTTTTCTTTTTAATTTATGGTTTGTTATTAAACAATTACATTTGGAGATTGTTTAGCAGAGTGTGTTTGCATTTCTAATTGAACATTCTAATAATGATGTTTGTATTTTAGTTGGTTTTTAAAGGTTATTATAATTTCTATAAAGTTTCATACAATGTAGCAGCCAGAAAAGCTTTCATGGGAAAAAATAAATGTATTTACTTAGACATTGATGTTTTCTTGCAATGCTATTGGAAACAGCATTTTGCAAAACTGCAGCCAAATTTGCATCTTTGGAGCCGAAGGGAACCATGGTTCTTTCTCAATTGGCAAATCAGGTTAGGAAGTAGAAGCAACCTGGGGGCTGTCTTGAGGATTCTGAGGCTATGTTTGGGCTCAGTGGGAAAGGGCTCAGTGATGGATTCGGAATGTCTGCCACAGCACACCCTGGAGAGGGGTGTGTGTGTGTGTGTGTGTGTGTGTGTGTTGAGGGGAGGGTTACCATCATGTCAGCCAATATTGGCCATACCTGATCTGGTACAATATCTACTCACTTCCTTCTCCCATCCTCCTTTTGACATGTGGAGAAGCACATCGATGAAAAGAGAAAGTGACTTGCTCAGGATCACACTGGTGAAATGAGACGGTGTCAGAACTTAAAGCCAGGAGATCTGTCACTAGGTTGAGTGCTTGTGAAACTCCCTTCCATATCTTTTGTATGGCTGAAGGAGGGTCTTGTTCCACGATACCCCTTTTGTATGGTCTCCTGTGCATGTTTGTGGATAAGAAACTGATTTAGTTCATTACCTTCTCACTTTCTGATGATGAACTGGGCAAAAACACAACTTGTCAGGAGATTTGAACAAGAACATTGGTAACTGATAAGATGACACCTGTGGTGGCCTAGAAGGCAAAAATGCTTAGGGAAAGCAACAACTAAAAATGTCCTATTTTCTCTTTATTTTCCAAATTCCCCACTGGTATGACATTTTACTATAAAAAAAATTAGCTTAAATTGTTTATAACACGGCTCTAAAATTCAACAGAAATTGTGTGGTCCAGTTAAGAAATATAGTATTCTGGTTTCAAATAGGATAATCCAGATTTGGGATGATTAGAAATAAAAGGCTTGTGTTGGACACGGAAACTTTGAGCTGAGCATTCCCCATCAGCCAAAATCCTCGGAGATTAAATGCACGCCAGACTCAGTTCCATGCACTCTGGGGAACAGAGTGACAGCAAAGAAGTGGTCCCAACCTCAGGAAATATTATTGGATCAGAGAGAAACAGTAATGCATGAATCCTGGAAAGTTGGAAAAGTAAGAACTAAAGAAATGTTCACAGACCTGCTTTTCATAAAACCCAATCAAACCCCAAAAGACTTGCCACGGAGTGCAAAACTGCACCGTATGGCTCATGTGTGTCAGCTACAATTTGAATCTTAAACTTGGGGTATAGGGCTGCTCTCTCTAATAGGTTATCACAGGACAGAGTTTAAAATACCACTTGAGTCATAACCTCATCCACTTAGAGCTCCAGAAAGGGTTCCCACAGCTGATCAGAGACCTGATTTGCAAATTACTATAAATTAATGTAGTTATAGCTGGGACGTGAATATATGCTTGGAAATGCTCACATAGTGTATAATATATGCCGTGTCTTAAGAATGATAATAGTGGTAATTTCTAAGATGACTTTTCCTCTGGCTGGCACCTTTCACCCTGTGATCTTGAAGTCCTTTACAAACACTAATTAATTACATTAATTTTATCATAAAGCTTGCTCATTACTGTACTTTTATTATAAGCTCTTGCCAGCTCAGATTTAATGCAACGCCCTTATTGAAATTCTGCTCTTCGATATTGCTAAGGATCCACTCAGATATTATAGGTGCCTTTATAGGTTTTTTAATCATACAAATAACAATTAGAATAAAGGCTCTTTCCCTTCCACGTGGGAATGCACAAAGGCACATTTAAGTGGAGCCCAGACCAAACACCCTGACCATACCTAGGACTGCACAGTAGGTGCAGGATCAAGGTTGGTGCTGTGCAGGGGAGGATTGCAGCTAGAATACCAAAGTGAAGGATTGAGAGTGCTGTCTGGTACTCTGGGCTAAGAAGGGTTCTGAGCCACATCCAGGACTGGCAAGAGCAAGAGCCCTGGCCATGTAGCCATGGACATGGGTGTGGGAACTGGGGGGTATGAACTCTGAAGGTTTCCTTGTTGCTGTCCTTAGTATAGCAGTAAACATTGAGCTAAGATGCAGAAGATCTGGGTTCAGTTTCATTTTTCTTCTTACAAGGTATGTGACGTCACTCAATAACCTTACAGGACCTCTGTTTCTCTTTCTCTAAAATGGGTGTATGAATGCTGGTCTTGCTGTACCTACAGGGCTTTGAGGTGATGTGCTGATAAAATCATGCCTGTGCAGAGTATTTCCACAACTGCAGAGTATTTGAAGAAGCCAGTTAAATAGCAGAAAACATACAGGCAATAGAGTGGAGACGCATGGGTTACAAAGTCAGACCAAGTGTCTCACTCATTTACATTGTGGCTTTGGGCAAGTCATTCATTCTCCTGAAGCCTCAATCTTTTCTTGTATAAAATAGGGATAATGACATACTTGTATTACAGTCAACGCATCTGACTTGCAAATCTGTTCAGAGATTTAAGTGAAGCAAAAAGACAATAATGTGAACGATTGTGATCACTGTCACATAGTAGGTGCTGAAGAATTAGCTAAAAATTACAAACTTAAGAAAGTACAAAAATATGCAAACAAAGAACTGTGAACAGAAATGCACCCAGATGATAAACTAAGTTTTTATTCAGGGGTAGCACTATAGTTATTATTGCTATTTTACTTTGACTTTCCAACATTTTCTCTAATGAATATGTATACATTTTAGAAAGAAATAGAAATCAAAAGCACTGTGTTGATGGCTGCACAAATCTATAGATGTAACAAAATTGCATAGAAACACACACACGTGCGTGCACACGCGCGCGCACACACACACACACACACACAGGTGAAATCCCAATAAGACCTACAGATTGTACCAATATCGATTTCCTTGTTTGATATATATGACAATTAAGTGGGATGTTACCACTGGGGGAAGCAGGAGATGGGTACACTGGGCTTCTCTGTATTGTTTTTGCAACTTCTTGTAAGTGTATACTTATAAATAAAAGTTAAAAAACACTTTTTATTTATCGAACTAATCTGAGAGGGATCAAACAGCAGCTGCTCAAATGTTAATTCAATACATGAATGGATGGAGGAATGCATTCTTGACATTCCTACTTCTTTATTCATAAGTGAATTCCATCATGCTATAGACGTGGTTGACACTACTCTTGTCTAATCATGAGCTTTTGGCTTGGGAACAAGACTCTCTCTGGAAGAATCACGGACACAATTTTGTAGGTGCCAACTATATCACCTTTGAGAACAGACATTTTGTCCATGGTGATGCCAGACTATGGTTACAATGGGTGTCACAGAAGCATTCTTATAGGCTTAAAAAATCATTCCCTAAGGTAGAGAGTGGTGGCTCACACCTGTATTCTCAGATACTTGGGAGACTGAGATTGGAGGATTGCTTGAGCCTGGGATGACAAGGTTGCAGCGAGTCATGATCATGCCACTCCACTCCAGCCTGGGCAATACAGTGAGACCTTGCCAAAAAAAAAAAAAGTCCTTCTCTGATTCTAAGTGTAGAGCCAGAAGGGAGTGGATTGCCATCTGCTAGCACGTTGGATCTCAGTGCAGAATGGGAACAGAAAACCAACCCAGTCATTGCTTTGGATGTAACAGACCCTGAATGTAATAAAAATTGTGTTTATATGTTTCATTAGATAAATAAAGCTGACTTTGAGGTTGCTTCAAACCAAAAGTGAACTGAAACCAAGTTGACTGTACTTGTCGCAAAAAAGTAAATGCAGTAGTGACTATGAATTTTGAGTGTCTCCTATAATAATATATGTAGGAGCACTGCATATGTAACGTCTTCTAATGTGGCCATGACCCTATGAGACACATACTCTAATCCAATCATGATCCTATGGAATGCATAATCTAATCTGATCATGGTTCTATTGTATATATATTCTAATCTGACTGTGGCCCTATGGTATACACATCCTTAACTCTGTTTCATAGAGAAATAAAATATCACTTAGAAGTTCAGTAACTGGAATTAGGGCAGGACGATTAGTCAAGTAATGCCTGCTGCTGTAACAAATGAACCTCAGAATATCAGTGGTTTAACACAGAGTTTATTTCTTGTTCACACAACAGTCCAATGTGAATGTCCAAGAGGTGCGTGGCTTCACATTTCCCATAAACGGCTTCCAAGGTAGCTGTGATGGTTAATATTGAGTGTCAACTTGATTGGGTTGAAGGATCCAACGTATTGATCCCGGGTGTGTCTATGAGGGTGTTGCCAAAGGAGATTAACATTTGAGTCAGTGGACTGGGAGAGGCAGACCACCCTCAATTGGGGTGGGCACAATCTAATCAGCTGCCAGCACAGCCAGAATAAAAGCAGGCAGAGGAACGTGGCAAGACTAGACGGGCCCTAGCTCCAACACTGGGGATTGCAATTCAGCATGAGATTTGGGTAGGGACACAAATCCAAATCATCTCAAACACTTAGCTGGCCTCAGTGGCCTGAAACACAAAGGCCACTTCCACCCCTCTGAGATGCAGGTGAAAACACAACTTCTGGTTTTTTGTTCCTGGGGTCGAGTGAATGTGGGCAGGGGAGGGGCAGGAGGATGTGCTTTAGTCTTTGTTGTCAAGTCTACAATCAGCTAAATACATATGTAAATAAAATGAACATGCCAGGTAGTGTTTTTTGTTTGTTTATTTTCCTAGTAGCTTGCCCTGTTTCATAGGAATAAGCAGAGCTGTTATGGGTGAAGGGGCTGAGAGGAACGGACTGCGAAGAGGGTGGGAAGCACACGTATAACCCCACACACAGATTTCTTTCTTATCTGAGACGCCTTCCTCCATTCGTCCCATTATAAATCCCTGGGGAACTCCTAGGTCCCCAAAGAGCCCAGTGTGGGAAACACTGGCCTCTAAAGTCCCATCCCCACCCATCTCTGTGGTTTATGTTCATAACCATGAATTCTTCTTTGCCGAGCAGTCTGAATAAGGTAATGCACACTTCTCAATCTTTATCCTCAAGGACTAACTTAACTTTGGGTTTGTCCAGCCCTACACTTAAGCCTGGAGTGGCCATTAGCCGCACGTCACTATTTAAATAAAAATTAACTAACATTAAACATAACTAGAAATTCTTTTTCTCAACCCCGCTAGCCACACTGCAAGTGCTCCTAGATGGATATGGCTAGTGGCTCCATATCAGCAGTGCAGACATAGACCATCACTGAAGAAAGTGCCACTGGGCAGAGCTGGCCAGTCCACTGAAATGGTCCTGCTGGTGTTAGAGGATGGATGTGGTGATCACAGGATGCTCTTGTGTTCCCTTGATGGCTAAGAGTTGATGAGTGATTCCAGAATTATTGTGCATGGAGTTTTGGTTTCATGAATTTTTCCATTAAGTAGGGGCAGTTGTGGGTTAGTAAAATGAGAACCTGCCTAGTTATTCCAAAGTCTTGCCTGTTCAAAATTGAGGAGCATTCTACAAAGCACTCGACCAGTACTTCTCAAAATCGTCAAAGTCATGAGAAAACAAGGGAAGACTGGAAACTATCACAGACCAGAGGAGAGGAAGAAGACGTGACGAATAAGTGTAATGTGGTACCCTGCATGGGTCCTGGAACAGAAAAAGGACATTTGGGGAAAAAATGGCCAAGTCCAAGTAAAATGTGAGATTTAGTTAATAGCAGGGCAGCAACAGTGGTTTCTACGTTTTGACAAATGTACCATGTAATACAAGATGTTAACAGTAGGGGAAACTGGGTGAAGCAGCACTCTGTACTATTTTTGCAACTTTCCAATATATCTAAAATTATTCCAAAAAAAATCAAGTTTTTTTTTTAAATAGTGGATTTTAATTTCTGACTCTGTCAGTTACCAATGGTGGTGCCCTAAGCAAGTCTCTTTTCACCCTTCTGCTTCTCTTCTTTTCATCAGTAAAATATGAAGAATAGCATCTGCTTCATAACACCGCATGAACTGATAAAAGCACTTTGAAAACTTGGAGGCAACATAGACGTTTGAGTATTGATTTTTTTATTATTATTATACTTTAAGTTCTAGGGTACAGGTGCACAACGTGCAGGTTTGTTACACATGTATATGTGTGCCATGTTGGTGTGCTGCACCCATTAACTCATCATTTACATTAGGTATATCTCCTAATGCTATCCCTCCCCCATTCCCCCACCCCACGACAGGCCCTGGTGTGTGATGTTCCCCATCCTGTGTCCAAGTGTTCTCATTGTTCAATTCCCACCTATGAGTGAGAACATGCAGTGTTTGGTTTTCTGTCCTTGCGATAGTTTGCTCAGAAGGATGGTTTCCAGCTTCATCCATGTCCCAAGAAAGGACATGAACTCATCCTTTTTTACGGCTGCATAGTATTCCAAGGTATATATGTGCCACATTTTCTTAATCCAGTCTGTCATTGATGGACATTTGGGTTGGTTCCAAGTCTTTGCTATTGTAAATAGTGACACAATAAACATACATGTACATGTGTCTTTATAGCAGCATGATTTATAATCCTTTGGGTATATACCCAGTAATGGGATGGCTGGGTCAAATGGTATTTCTAGTTCTAGATCCTTGAGGAATTGCCACACTGTCTTCCACAATGGTTGAACTAGTCTACAGTCCCACCAACAGTGTAAAAGTGTTCCTATTTCTCCACATCCTCTCCAGCACCTGTTGTTTCCTGACTTTTTAATGATCGCCATTCTAATTGGTGTGAGATGATATCTCATGGTGGTTTTGATTTGCAAAAAGCAATGGCAACAAAAGCCAAAATTGACAAATGGAATCTAATTAAACTAAAGAGCTTCTGCACAGCAAAATAAACTACCATCAGAGTGAACAGGCAACCTACAGAATGGGAGAAAATTTTTACAACCTACCCATCTGACAAAGGGCTAACATCCAGAATCTACAAAGAACTTAAACAAATTTACAAGAAAAAAGTCAAACAACCCCATCAAAAAGTGGGCGAAGGGTATGAGTATTGTTAACATGATAGGTGATGCCATGGTTTTACTCTGATGCTAAGAGTGTGTTGAGCTCTGTGAGGTTATATGGCTTGATTCTTGCCCTTGGGGAGCTTCCCACGCATTTAGTAGGGACTTTGAAGCTACAAGAGGCACAGGAGGAAAGCAGTTGAGCTCATTGAGCACCTCCCTTGTGCCACACACTGGGTCAGATCCTCTTTCCTGTGTGATCTCATAAGAACCCTCCAGACTCCATGTGGTAGGTGCTGTTCCTGTTGGCCTAGGAGGCTCTGCAGCTCCAAAAGAGAAGTGGCTCCACCCTCTTTCCTAGTTTGCCCCTTGACACCTCACCCCGCTCCCTTCATGGCCACCCTTATGACCAGCTTCTCATGACACCTTTGTCCAATTCTGTTCCTGGAGAGTGGGAGGGGACACGTTCTCTTGAGGGAGGAGCATGGAGGTTGGAGCCAGTGTTTGTGTCCAATGTCCTCCATCTGTGAGTTGTGTCATGTGCCCTCGGGCCCAATTTCACTGACCTTCCCATCTCCTATCCTGTCGATGAGGCTGTCATCAGTGTCCCTTTTCTCAGATTACTCCTGGAAAGAGTGTTACTTTCCACAAGAAATGCCCTCAGGCACAGAGAGCCCTCCAGGTGGGAGCTCTTGAGGTCAGGAGGATCATTCTTGCTCACCTTCAAATCCCATTGCCTTCCTACTTCTGTTGATTCAGACATGCCCTGTCCTCCAAAAGGAATTTCTCCAAACTTTATCCTGTGATTGATACCTAAGGAATTTCAAAACTCTTCAACAGTATCCCTGGATCAAATTTCACCCCAGAGAATGTGTGCATGTATGTTACATGTAGCAGTGGCCTACGTGTGTGAGTGTATGTGTGTGTGTATACACATACACGCTATCTTAAAAAAAACGTGCCCGAAAGCAGACATCTGTGGAGCAGTAGCATTGAACACTGGAGAGAATGTGGGCTCAGGCCTTACTGCCCATGTGCATTGGTCGTGGGACCTTGAGCAGGTCCTTGCCCTTCCTCAACTCCCATTTCCTCTTGTGTACAATGGTGACTGCTATGTTCTAAGACTGCTGGGCCATTAGGCTGATCTCTTGATAGATTCTGTCTGCAGTGGGACTTCTGGCACAGCACTGCGGGGGAGATTAATAAGAAGTGATCTCCACCCTCTGATTTTACTCTCGGCTGGGTCCACCCATGGCAGGCCAAGGAAAGACAATGCTGTTTCCTAAAGTGTTGCGTTTCATTTGACTGTCTCCTGAAAAGGCTGCTGGGGTGAATGTCTGATGTAAAAGTGGTGCCAAGGGAAGGTCCAGTCTCCACTGGGTGGGCTGCAAAGGGCCCGGAACAGAAGGGGAACCCAGCTGTGTTCTCGAACCATATCAGGGTTTCTAATCTCTTGGTTACACTGCCTCTCTGAAAGTGAAGACAAAGGAGGCTGAGTAAAGATTAGAGGCAGATTGCAAAGTCGTCTAGACCATATTAGGACCTTCCTTCTGGTGCCAATGAGAAAGATCCCAACATTTCTTGTGACCCAGAAGTGATCTTAATAGAACTGTTTTTGAAAAAGTTTAACTGACTGCAATGAGGAAGATAGATTGGTGGCTGCTCAAATATAAGCTTATAATAATAATAATAAATTCTTGGTTTTGTTTAATAACTACAATTGTGCCTGAAGTCACCTCCCTATGAAACAGCAAATGTAAAAGAGCTTTGCAAAAGTGAAGAAGGTTATACGGATGCAAGGTTATTATTAATATGGTATTAGGTTATTGTTTTATTCGGGGACAATTTCCTTGCTCTTGGAAGACTTTGAATAGAGAAAGGGTTTCTCCATTGTTTAGCATTTGCTATTAGGGATGAAATTAAACTGGTTTAAATTTAAGCTCTTGTTCCCATTTTAATGTCTTATGTAATACCGGGATTTTTTTGTTTACAATTTATTCCTGTTTCTGCAGGTGCTCCATGGGGTAGGATCCTGCACCTGAGAACGATAGCATTAATTTTGACAAAAAGGGTTTAAAAATATAAATGTCAGCGTCTCCGGCGTAGTGAAGGTGGCAATGGATGACAGAAGGGCATTCTAGGATGGTGCTCCGAAATAGAATTCCAGATGCCTCCTGAATGTTCCCAGAGTACAGGCAGTCGTGCTGGCCTCATTTGCTCAGCCAAAGTATTCTGTTATTTAGAAACTTCCTGTGAGGCTGGATGGTGTGGTGTAGGGTCAAGCAGATTGGTAATTATCTTTGCTGCCTTCTAATTGAATGGCCCTGGACAAGCCTCCTGACTTCCCTGAGTCTCAGTTTCCCCAGCTCTAAAATTGAAAGATGGGAATAAGTTAAATTCCTTAATAGTTTCAAAAAACAAAAATAAAAGACAAGCTCCACGAGGGCAGGGACTGCCTTATTTTTGTTCTCTTTTCATGCCTATGCCCATTCTGTGAAGAGTTCACAGCCCTGGGGATCACCTGCACATCACACTGATGCTGGTTTCCAGGGAAAACTTCCCAGCCCATGGGATACTGACATGGGATACTGACACGGAAGCTTCTTGGCTGGCTCCACTTGATCCAGGTAAAGACTCAAAATCATGACCACTATTACGTCTCCCCAATACACATAGACCTAGCTCTCTGCCTGTTAGCCCTGCTGTCTTCATCTTGCTCCCAGCAGCCCTCCCTAGACTCCTGTGCCACCCCGGGAGCCACCATCCCTATGTGCATGTAGAAGACAAGGAAGTCTTCACCCACCAAGCCTGAAAGTCGTACCCATTGCTTCACTTGCATGCTGGTTGGAACTTATGCAGGTGGACATCACTACTTACAACAGTAGTTGACAAATGTCATTTCACTCCATGGCTAGGAAGAAGAAGAGATGGGTTTTGGCAAACAACTAGCACTCTGTTTTTATGCGGCTGATAAAGACATATCAGACTGGGAAGAAACAAAGGCTTAATGAACTTACAAACCCACCTGACTGGGGGTGCCTCGCAATCATGGTGGAAGGTGAAAGGCACGTCTCACATCTCAGCAGATAAGAGTGCTTGTGCAGGGAAATTCCCCCTTATATAATCATCTGATCTTGTGAGACTTATTCTCTTTTTCTTTTCTTTTCTTTTTTTTTTTTTTTTGAGATGGTGTCTTGCTCTGTCTCCAGGCTGGAGTGCTATGACACAATCTCGGCCCACTGCAACCTCCGCCTCCCGGGTTTAAGCAACTCTCCTGCCTCAGCCTCCCGAGTAGCTGGGACTACAGGTGTGCACCACCACTCCCAGATAATTTTTGTATTTTTAGTAGAGACAGGGTTTCACCATGTTAGCCAGGGTGGTCTTCATCTCTTGACCTTGTGATCCGCCCTCCTCGGCCTCCCACAATGCTGGGATAACCCAGTTGGCATGAGCCACCGCACCTGGCCATAGACTTATTCTCTGTCACAAGAACAACATAGGAAAGACCTGCCCCCATGATTCAATTACCTCCCACTGCGTCCCTCCCACAACACATGGGAATTCAAGATGAGATTTGGGTGGGGACACAGCCAAACCATATCCCACTCTCACCACAGATTGGCACCATCATCTTTAAAAAATTTTCTCTCTGGTAGATGTCATTTTTTATCGTTTATTGAAATGTCAACTTATAGTTCCATTATTACCACAGAGATTGGTAATTTGGACATTATTTACAATTCATGTGTCTTCTCGTGGGATTTGCCTGTTCATGACAGCTGTCCCTTTAAAAAAAGTTAGCTTAATTGCTTTTCCATGTTAATTTGAAGATTTGTTTTCTTTTGTTTTGGCATTACAGATATTGATACTTATTTGGTTATGTGTTTGCAAGGATCTTCTGAATTGTGCTTTATCTTTTGTGTTTTGCCCAGGATGCCTTTCTCTTCAATAGAGAGCCCCTCCACCACCTCAATCCGTGCTGTACACTCCGGCCCTGCAGGGCATCCTTGGCCTTTGCAGCCTGGTGTGCTCCTTTCTGCCACCAGCTTTCACACACATGGCTCCTTCTGCCCAGAATGCCTTCCTTCATCCTTGCTTGGCCTGGTTGAACCTTACCTATTTGCCAGATCTCAGCTTAAACGTTGTTTCCAGAGGGAAGCCCTCCATGCCTCCGTATTCTCCACCCAAGAGTCTAGGTCAGGTTCCTTAGTTACCTGCTCTCTTGGAACCATGATTTCAGAGCCCTGTCTCAGTTAATAATTGTAGATTTGACTGGGTTTCTGTTATTTAGAATGGTGTCTGCACCTGGTAAGCATAAATATTTCTTAGGTGAATAAATACAGATGGAGTATCGCTTATCTAAAATGCTTGGAATCAGAAGTTTTTCAAATTTCAGATTTTTTCAGATTTTAGATGCATTATATTTACTAGTGGAGCATCCCAAATCCCAAAATCTGAAATCCGGAATGTTCCAGTGAGCATTTCTGTTGAACATTATGTCAGTGCTCAAAAAGCTTGATTTTGGAGTATTTTGGATTCTGGATTTTTAGATTTGGAATGCTCAACCTGCATATGTCTCTTATACCTCAAGAACACAGACATAGCGTATGTATAGTAATGTTTATCACCATCACACAACACGGTGCTGGTGCCTTGTCCTCATAGAGACTCAATGAGTATCAATGAATAAGCAAATCTCATTTTTAGTATATCTGATATACTAGGGCACTCCAGAATAGTTTTTAAATGAATGAATGTATGACTATATAATATCCTACAAAGCTCAGATTGTAGTAGGAGCACAATATATATATGTGTCCCCCCAGTCTTTCTTAAGTGAATATGGCCTCTCCTGACTCACAGTTATATTAGAACATATTGTAACAGCAAATAACACTTTTTCAGTGTGTGTATGTCTTAGGTACCAGGCCATATTAATCAGGATAATGTGTGATAGATGCTGTAACAGACAAGCCCAAATTGTGGCTTAATTCAATAGAAATGGTTTAGTATGTGCATACACACACAATTTCCCATTCATTTCACAGTTCTGTGTAGGCCAGGTGGCTTTCTTGGTTGTCTTCCTAACTGGTGACTTAGGGATCTGGATCTTCTCCAATGCACGGCCCTGTTGTACAGAAGAGAGAAGGTAAGCTAAAGCTCCAGTGCGAGATTCTAAAACCCAGACATAGCCTTGCATATGTCTCCTGGGGCAACTGTCTATTAGCTGGAACTAGTCACATGACCACAATATAAGTGCAAGGGAAGCTGGGAGTTGTAGTCTTCTTGTACCAGAAAACAGAGAAAGGATCAGGGAGTGTCCAGCCAGACTGTGCCAACAAACTAAAATCTGTTTAGAAAAAGCAGAACCTTTGCCTCTGCAACTCCCTTTCCCCCTGAGTACCGTGACCCCGTGAAGAAATTGAGGGCTTTGGGATCAGAGAGAAAGGAGTTTGAATTTTACTTCCCCACTCCCTACTGCAGATGATTTTGTGAACTTCGTAAATCTTTTCACCCTTACAAGCACTACCCAGGGCAGGCTAAATAGGACTCAGTTTGGGTCTTGTTTATACCCATCCACAGGGATCTTAGTTTGGGCTAGGTGGCTTATAAAATAAAATAATTTATTTCTCACAGTTCTGGAGGCAGGAAAGTCCAAGATTCAGGCATTGGCAGATTTGGTGTCTGGGCTGCTTCCCTGGTTCTTAGGAGGTGACTTCTTGCTGTGTTCTTACAGGGTGGAGGGATCAAGGGTCTCTCCGGGTCCCCTTTTAGAAGGGCACTAATACCATCCATAAGGGCAGAGCCCTGATGATCTATTCACCTCCCAACAATGCCACCTCCCAATATCATCAACTTGGAGGCCATTTCAACATATGAGTTCTGGAGGGACACAAACATTCGCATGGGTGCAAGTGCCTTTTCCTGCTCTCAGCTAGGCCGGCTGCACAGGGCTTAATGGGAATGCTGGCCTACACAACATGCTCCCATTGTGCCATTTTAAACCGGCTGTGTTGAGAGGAGCTCATCCGACAATGCACATGAATTATCTTTGCTTCTTTGCTGCTACCATAAAATGCCTGGAAACCAGACCTTCCCCAAATTCCAACTTGATGACAGGCCCCATTCTTTTTCTGTTTGTTGACATTGTATGGCTTGTTTTCTACCAGTGCAGCCATTGTGGCTGGCTCCCCCGGGGTCGGACATTTTATTTTCCTTTGGCAAAGCTTCCTCCATTCTTTTCCCCACTGTAAGAGCCTGGCAAAAAACAGGCTTCGGTAAAATGGCCATCAGATCACTGTGTGCCTTGGCCCTGCTTGGCTATTTGTCTCTGGGGCACCTGTCAATTCAATTAAACAAGGTCAAAGCTGTGTTGGCTAAACGTATTATCACCACTTTAAAAATTTTTCACCTTATTGTAAGAAGTGGTAAGGGCATGAATTATAATTTGATTTCAAATCTCAATAACATACAAATACATAAAAATATAAACATGTCGCCCTTCCACCCGTACATACACACACAAAGAAAATAAACTGGAAGAAAACATGCCAAAAAATTTATAGCTGTTATCTCTCAGTAGTGGGGGTTTTGATTATTTTATTTGCTTATCTATATTTTTCTATACTTTGCACATTTTCCAAAGTGGGCTATTATTATTTAAAGTCTCAGCAGAAAATACTTGTCATTCTCAAAGATTAACTGAAGAGCGTTCCGTGAAGCAGCTGTTGATAGGGCTCGGGGTTAAGGCTGCTGTATTCGTCCTGAGAGGTGAAATAATATGACAGAAACAACAACAACAAAACACGCAAATCTCGGGCCGGGTGTGGTGTCTCATGCCTGTAATCCCAGCACTTTGGGAGCCTGAGGAGGGCAGATCACCTGAGGTCAGGAGTCTGAAACCAGCCTGGCCAACATGGTGAGACCCCCATCTCCACTAAAAATACAAAAATTAGCAGGGCATGGTGGCACACGCCTGTAATCCCAGCTACTCGGGAGGCTGAGGCAGAAGAAATGCTTGAACCCTGGGGGTGGAGGTTGCAGTGAGCCGAGATCGTGCCACTGCACTCCAGCCTGGGCGACAGAGTGAGACTCCCTCTCAAAAAACCAAAACCAAAACAAAACAAAAAACACCCAAATCTCAGTTGAGTTCTTGCTCATTGTACATGTTTAGTAAATAGTCTATGTTCTTCTTCACATTCTTTTTTTATTATTATTATTTTTATTTTTTGCCTTCTCTCTGTGGTATTGACTAATGGAACACCCTCTCTCTGGAATGTTGCTGGTCGTTGAAAAAAAGAGAAAGAGAGCTCTGGTAGGAGCACAATATACATGTATTCCTGCATTGGCAAAGATGCTCCAAGCATATTCATATGGTCCTGCCGGATGATGAAGAAATCAGGAAGCACACTCCTTCCTAGTATCAAGCAGAAAGAACCCGAATGTTGGGCAAAACAGCCCAAATAACCAGCAAGAAAATAGCAAGAGACAATGACACATTTTGTGACTAGCAATAGTGGGAAGCTGTTGGTACCTTTGAGTCTGAACACGTTCCTGGAGCCTAGCAGGGGAATGATCTCCATGGCATGTGGTAGTGAAGCACAGTGACTGCCTAGCCAAGGCTGTCAGGGAAGAGGGGAGTCACCTACTTCTCTTTCCTTCTGCAATCTGATCTTCCGACAATGCGTCCCTTTAAGAGAACCCGATCGGAATCCAGGGGACATGGAAACCTAGGTAACATAATCAATATGATCAGCTTTCTTGGACACCTGACAGGGCAGAAAAAGTAGAGTGGATCTGGAGGGACAAAAGATAAACAGTACAAGCTGTTATTAGTTGTAATCAGAAAATGAGGTGTTATTTATATAAAAATAAACCTTAGCAGACTAGAAACCAAGCAGCATCAGTGAACTCATTTGTACAGCCACGATTCTGAGCTAACCCTACGCTCAGCTTCAGGAATGCAGAGATGCTATCAGACATGGCCTGGGCTTTTGAGGAGTCACAGGCTCCCTGAAGAAGAGAGACATGTAACCAACAACTAAAACACAGGTAGTGGGTTCTGTCTTAGAAATGTGGACAGGGGCCAGCCACGGTGGCTCACATTTGTAATCCCAACATTCTGGGAGGCTAAGGCAGGCAGATCACTTGAGGTCAGGAGTTCAAGATCAGCCTGGCCAACATGGTGAAACCCTGTCCATACTAACAATACAAAAATGAGCTGAGTGTGGTGGTATGTGCCTGTAATAGCAGCTTCTCAGGAGACTGAGGCAAGAGAATCGCTTGAACCTGGGAGGTGGAGGTCTCAGCTGAGATTGTACCACTGCACTCCAGCCTGAGTGACAGAGCGAGACTCTGTCTCAAAAAATTAGAAAATTAAAAATTAAAAAACGTTAGGAAATGTGGACTGGGTCCTTTGAGAGTCCTTTGTGGTGATATGTCTGTTCATGTCAAGGTGTATCAGGGTAAACCCATTTCCCTTTCTGACATTCGGATTTCCTGTCTGCAGAGAAAGCCTCATTACTTCCGGGCTCAGAGCCATGAACCACCCAAAAACACCCCATTCCTTGTCCTAAGAAGGCAAAGTATTGCATGCATCTCTAGATTTGAATATTTACTGAGATTAATCTGAGATTGTGCTTTCCCTTGATCCTGATTCATTTCAGCTCATCCTGATTTGGAGAGGGTTTGGAGGTCATGGCCCTGTGCTTATTTGCTTATCTGTCCACATAGGCATGTGTGTGTAAATGCACATACACAAATCCATACACAGTTCCTCTTTAATGCTGTTCCTCCTCCACTTAGCAAACATGAAACACATCTTTCTGGCACATTATAGAAAAGGCTGGGAGGGGCTGGTTTTACTACATTAACTGAAGATGTGCTTGTGATGAATTATGAATGACCTAACATGTCTTAAATCATAAAGAAATCCAATTTAAGTTTCTACACACAGTTCAAAGTCTGCATTTAATCTATACTTTGCTCAAATCTATTGTGCATCTCAGTAGGTTTTGCACAGAGAAATGAGAAGCAAAATGTTGGGGTTTTGCATCAAGCAGATATTGACTAATACTTTTTGTTGCTTTTCATAGAGAAAGACCTCTTTTTCATTTTCCTCTTTCTCTCTCTGTGTGTATGTTTAATATCCAGCAGCAATAAATAGCACATCAGCCCAAGAGAAGAAACCAACTGCTATCTTTCATTCATTTCCACTGATGGTATGGATCTAGAAGACTCCTAGGAGGGAACAAAGAATTCAGTGCCTTTCTATTGGCATATGTTCATTTCAACAGAAACCCTTCTGTTTTAACTGTGTCTATTAAAGTTTCTTTTTTTGTGAGGGATTGGAGTAGGGAACAGTTTCCAGCACTTAGAATTTAGTAAAGAAAAGAGCAGTCATTCATAAATTCCATGTATGAAGTGTTCGGCTTTTTTAGTAGTTAAATTCTTATGTTGAGATAATTGCAGATTCACAAATATAGATGCGAATACACATACACACACGGAGTCTCTTTGTATTACATATGATACAATATATAAATACAATATATAACATATACATATATTATTATATATAATATATATTACACACATAGCATATTATAGATAATTATATGTCACATATACAGCACATTACATACAATTATATATAATATATAAATATATATCATGGCCGGGCATGGTGGCTCATGCCTGTAATCCCAGCAATTTGGGAGGCCAAGGCGGGTGGATCACCTGAGGTCAGGAGCTCAAGACCTGCCTGATCAACATGATGAAACTCCGTTTCTACTGAAAATATAAAAAATTAGCCGGGCATAGTGGCGGGCACCTGTAATCTCAGCTACTCGGGAGACTGAGGCTGGATAATTGCTTGAACCCAGGAGGCGGAGGTTGCAATGATCTGAGATCATGCCATTCCACTCCAGACTGGGCAACAAGAGTGAAACTCTGTCTCAAAAATAAATAAATAAATAAAAATAAATATATATTATGTATGTTATATATATTTATGTAGTGTATAAATTATGTAATATAAACTATATGTTATATATAACATATATTATGTATATATTATATACAGAAACTCAATGTATCCTTTAGCCAGTTTCCTGACACAGCTAGGCAAAGAGTTCTTTGATTTAATTATAAAATGTAATATATAAAAGGAAAAATTGATAAATTATTACTCTTCAAAATTATAAAATTTTGTTTCATGAAAGACTCCATTAAGAGGATGAAAAGAAGAGCTATAGACTGGGAAAAAATATTTGCAAACCACATATCTAATTACATAGAGAAACTTCATGTACACTTTAGCCAGTTTCCTGACACGGTAACATCTTGCAAACTACGGTACAATATCACCAACTGGGTTTTTGGCTTTCATGTGACCTACAGATCGTATTCAGATTTCCCATTTCATTTGTACTCATTTTTGTGTACATATGTGTATGCTTTGTTCTATTTTGGCAACACGTGTGGGTGTGTGCATCTACCATGACAGTCAAGACCTAGAACAATCCATCATCACAAAAATTCTGTATTGCCATTTTGTAGCTACATCCATTCCCACGACCCTCTGCCATTTCTGCTGTCCCTAACACTTGGTAACTACTAATCTCTTCCCCATTTCTATAATTTGTTTATTTCAAGAACATTGTGTAAATGAATTTCTACTGTATGTAACCTTTGAAAATGGGCTTTTTTCACTTAGCGTAATTCCTTGGAGAGTCATCCAAGCTGTTGCATGTATCAATAGTTTGTTCCATTTTATTGTTTAATAGTATTCCATGATGATATTGATGTATCACAGTTTATTTAAACATTCACTTATTGAAGGGCAATGGGGTACTTTTTTGGCTATTAGGAATAAAATTGCTGTAAATATGTTTGTGTCCATTTTTGTGTCAACATATGTTTTCGACTGGGTGCGGTGGCTCACGCCTGTAATCCCAGCACTTTGGGAGGCTAAGGGGGGTAGATCACGAGGTCAGGAAATCAAGACCATCCTGGCTAACACAGTGACACCCCGTCTCTACTAAAAATACAAAAAAATAAAATTAGCCGGGCATGGTGGTGGGCGCCTGTAGTCCCAGCTACTTGGGAGGCTGAGGCAGGAGAATGGCGTGAACCTGGGAGGTGGAGCTCGCAGTGAGCCAAAATCACGCCACTACACTCCAGCCTGGGCAACAGAGTGAGACTCTGTCTCAAAAAAAAAAAGTGTTTTTACTTTTGTGGGATAAATGCCCAAGCGTATAATTGTACAGTAATTGCATATTTGGTTTTATAAGAATCTGCCAAACTATTGCCCAGAATGTTTGTTCCATTTTACATTCTCATCAGCAATACATGAATGATTCTGTTTCTCCACATCCTTGCCAGCATTTGATGTTGTCACTATTTTTTATTTTAGTCATTCTTGTAGGTGTGTAGTGATAGCTCACTGTGGCTTTGATTTGCATTTCCCTAATGACTAATGATGTTGGACATCTTTTGATGTTCAATATAAAACATGCTCTTGGGTGATATGTCTGTTCATGTCTTTTATCTGTTTTCTAGCTGGATTTTTTTTCTTTTTTACTGTTGAATTTTGGAAATTAAAAATTAAAAATTTCAAGATATGTCTAGTTTTTCATTGGATATGTGGTTTGCAAATATTTTCTCCCAGTCTATAGCTTTTCTTTTCATCCTCTTAATGGGGTCTTTCATGAAGCAAAAGTTTATAATTTTGATGAGGTACAATTTATCAATTTTTCCTTTTATATGTTACACTTTTGCATTAAATCTAAGAACTCTTTGCCTAGTCCTGGGTCCTGAAGATATTCTCTTTCTTTTTTTTCCCTAAAAGCTTTACAGTTTCTCATGTTCACATTTATGTCCATAACACATTTTGAGTTGATCTTTGTATAAGCTGTGAAGTTTTCTTCTGCCTCTGGCCATCCAATTGCTGCAGCACTGTCTGTCAAGATTCTGCCCTCCACTGAATTGCGTTTGCACCTTTGACAAAAACCACTGGGCATATTTGTATGGCCTGATTTCTGGGTCTCTAGTCTGGTCAATGTAGCCATTCCTCAGACTATATCACACTGTCTGGATCACTCCAGCTACATGGTTAGGTTTAATATGGAGTGGAGTGATTCCTCCCTCTTAGTTCTTCTTTTTCAAGGTTGTTTTAGGTATTCTTGGGCCTGTGCCTTTCTACATAAATTGGGAATTAGCTTGTCTATGTCTAAAAAAATCTATATGAGGTGTTTTTATGTGAGAAATGAGAAGGTCACAAAACCATGAGGAGGACTGGGGGTGTGAGGGCAGCAGTGCCATCTTGGATGTCTCACAGAACTGCTGAAGATGAGGTTTATGCAGGACTTGTCCAGAGACTGTTAAAAACCTCAAGAGTCTCAGCAAAGCTCCTACTAATGTCCTCATTTGGCTGCGCTGAAGTAAGTGACTTCTCAAGAAATCAACCTGGACCTACCTTGACCTCCAGGCCACCTCTGTTTCTGCAACTGCTCGTGGGGAGCAGTTTTGCTGTCCTGCCTTCTTAATGGCTGACTTGGACCCGGGACCAGGACAGAAGGATGTTCTCCCGCAGGTTCAGAGGAGACCCTGGAAGAGGTGGGAGGGGGTCCAGGGTTGACACCTCATGGTTTTACAGTTAGGGCTAGAGATCTTGTGAATGAATTGTGAGGTCTCTGCATGGTGGATAAAAATAATTCTTCCTTTAATAGTTATTCTCACAGAGCACAGTTTGCCGAGGGATAGAGATATCTGGGAGTTAATTCCTAAATTCCAAGGAGTAGGCTCTCCACGTATGGATTCAATCAGTGTCTCAGTGGAAAGGTGTATCCATCAGCTAAGGAAGTGGCACAGTTCCCAGTGTAGCTGTCCAGACAGGTGGGTGAGCTGGTCATTGCCGTGGTGTCAGAAATGCTGTGAGAAAGGAGGCCAGGCATGCAGGGCATGTGTGTAGGGAGGAAGTGGGCCAGAGGATGCATCTAGCCCTGTCTTTGTGCACTGGGGAGATGTTGCAGGAGAAGAAAATTCTCTCCTGGGATCCCAAGGTGCACTGGAGTAAGCAGGTGAACAGGGCATGTAGAACCAAGTATAGAAGGGAGCATCTTCCATTCTCTCTGAGTGAGAGATTTTCCTGGAACCAAGAAGAAAGGCTGGGATATGGGTACACTAATAGGCCAGAGTGCAGATGCCAACACTCTTGTATCAGCTCCTACAGTGACATGAGGAGCTGTGTGACAATCCCAGGCTTCCAAGAAAAAGCAAGAGTAAGTTGATTCTTTTGGTTCCTTTCTGTACCTGAGTTCTATGAACCAAGCACTATGTGTTTTCAAAACAGCCAGTAGCTTATGTAATATAGCACTTCTCCCTCCCAACCCCCAGAACCCACCAGCACCATTTACAGCTCGAGTGAAGACTGAGGAGTCTCCTTTGACAAAAAAATAATATTGCAGATTGCACTTGTTTTATCCAAATGAAATATTTCTTTATCACGTACAGCTCTCACATGAATGACACGTCAGTTCCAATTTGTGACAGAGAGCTAAGTTAATCTGGCTCCAGCCCTTGCAAGGCCACTGAGAACACATCCCGGAAAATAATAATGCAATTGTTCAGGTGTCACTGCAGCAGGGCTGGGAGGTAGGCTGTCTGTGACTTGTGCCCCCATGTGGCAAAACTGTCCAAGGTCTGTGTTACGCAAAATGTGCTGGGCAGTGGGACAGCTTTGTGTGGTGGTTATAATTTTTTCTTGGAGGTAGATGTGTCCTTCAAGAACCATTCAGGTTGGGGGCCTTCAGCTCCATGGTCTCAAGATGTTCCTCAGTGGTCAACCCAAGGTCATGGCCTCAGATGGTTCTTCATGATCTCAGGATGTTTCCTAGTAGTCCAGCCAAGGTTATGGTCTCAGACCATTCTTTGTGGCCTCAGGGTGTTCCACAGTGGTCAAGCCAAGATCACAAAACCAAAGTAAGGGAGAAATAAAAATCCTGAAATGTGAAAAAGTCAGAGACAGTCATGGACTCTTCTCCAGGGCTTCCCACTCCTTCTGAGATGGTCACTGTGACCCATCACTGCCCTAAGATGACCCTGCCACTGTTCACCCATTCATTTACTTAAGGAGTATTTACCTGCTCCTACTATGGGAGTTGGACTGTTCTCGACTCCTCTGTGCATACCCTACATTTATTTTAGACTCCACATCAACCCACACTGACTCATATTGACCCTTCTCATTCTCCTGCATCCCTACTGCCTTGATTTAAGTCCTCATCTCTTACCTGACCTATTTTCAGAGCCTTCTGACAAGTCTTCCTGCCTTGACTCTCACTCCCAGGCACCTGCTAGGCATGCCCAAAACATTTTTTGAATGCATGCGTGGGTCAGCCTTCAGGCTAGGACCTATAGCTCTATGTTCTTGTGGAAGATACAGACCTGCAAGATATAAATGCACAAATACATTAATTTCAAATTACAAAGTAAACAAATGCTGGGCTGAGATGGAAAGGGAGCAGCTATAGTAGCTAGGGGTCAGGGGACCTCTCCAAGTAGGTGATATTTAAATGGAGATGAGAATGTAAAGAAGGGAGGGTGAAACTTGAGCCAGCAACATAGAGACTAGGGGCTTCAAGAGGCGGATTTGCTGTTGAAAAGACTCCTTCCGGTGACCTGAATGACAAATCACCAACGAACATTAGTATTGCACTCTGTAACATGCCATAGCTCCTTTCCCCATGATCCCTCTCCTAGAGAAGGTTTGATGTATTTTGGGTCATTGTTGAGAACATTTGTTATTTTGGGTGCTCAGGGTAGAAACATTGTTTTGGTTTAGGGGAATCACAAGGAAGGAAGAGTGGAGTCAGAGCCGTGTTTCCCTTTTTACAGCTAGAGTGGAAAATATATCCCTTCTCCTTTCGCTTGATTCATGGGAGCTAAGCAGAAATTCATGCTCAAAGGTAAGGTGAGCTCATTTATCCTTAGCAATTGATGTGATTTAGCTTTGTTCCCACCCAAATCTCACCTTGAATTCCCACAAGTTGTGGGAAGGACCTGGTAGGAGGTAGTTGAATCATGGGGGCAGGTCTTTCCCATGCTGTTCGCATGACAGTGAATAAGTCACATAAGATCTGATGGCTTTATAAGTCAGAGATTCCCTGCACAAGCTCTCTCTTTGCCTGCTGCCATCCATGTAAGATGTGACTTGCTCCTCCTTGCCTTCCACCATGATTGTGAGGCCTTCCCAGCCATGTGGAACTGTAAGTCTAGTTAAAGCTATTTTTCTTCCCAGTCTCAAGTATGTCTTTATCAGCTGTGTGAAAATGGGCTAATATAGCAACTGTGAGCCCAGTGGCATAGAAGTGAGGGAGCAGTGGCTCAGGTATTCCAAGAAGACAATTATGGTGAAAGGTCATTGGCTATGTCCTCCTTCTAAAGCTCTTGCCTGAGCCTGGTTCTTCTGGTTTCTTGTTAATTCCATGAGCCTCTCTCTCCTCTTCTAATAAGTTCTTAACTTGCTCAAGTTTGAGCAAGTTTGAGAAAACATTAAGAGGTGATGTGAATGATAATTAACAACTATAAACTCTGACTAGTTGAGTGGCTTGGGGATGGGGAATTAAGGGGCTATGCATTCAGATCCGGAAGGGTATCTGCAGTGTGTCAGGGAAAGGAACAGGAATATGGAAGTGGCAGAAAGTCAGAGCTTTAAAATGTAATCCCTCTAGGAATTTACAGAAATTCTTGAGAAGGAAGACATCAAGGACTCAGAACAGGGTGCATAGATATTGCCTAGATTGCAAGAAAGTTGGTTTATCCTAGATGACATCTGGATTCCAAATAAATGTTTAAGAGTGGAGGAATAAATTAATGGAAGAATGAATGAATGAGCCTATGAATTATACAGCCCACACAATCTTGACAGTCAGTGACAGAGATTAATTTCAAATTACAAAGAAAACAAATGGGCTGAGATGAAAAGGGAGGAACTATATTAGCTAGGGGTCAGGGGACCTCTCCAAGGAGGTGATATTTAAATGAAGATGAGAGTATAGAAAAGAGAGGGTGAAACTAGAGCCAGCAACTAATCAAACCTCACTGAAAACAGTTGTTTTGGTGAAATGAGTCAGTGGAGGAAAGACGAGGGAGAAGAATGTGGAAAGAGAAGGGTCAAGGATGAAAGAACTGTGTAATTTGATGTCCACCTCTCCCCTCAGAAGCAGTCCAGGGAGGTGATGCAGCTGCTGGGTTGTTGGTCACCAGGGCTGTTGGACACCTGTGTGGAGGATCTGGGAGAAGCATTTTGCTCCAAACTTGCTCCTTTCCTGCCAGGTAAGTTATGCAAACCAGAATATCCAAATGACCCTGTCTCTCCTGCCCCTCAAAGTTGGACTACCATATCCTTTCTTGGGTTTTCAGTTCGGTTTAACAAATGCAATAACATGCAGAAATTATGAGTGTAAAGGATGAAGAATTTCTGCTCTTGTACACACTGCGTAAACACCACCCAGATCAAAATATCAAATGTTTCTATGTCTCTAGAAAGTTCCCTGCTCCCCTTCTTGATTACCTCAGCCCTCAGTTTACTGATTCTAATTTTTCTCAACATTGATTAGTTTTGCACCATCACCTCTTAATGTTTTCATGGCCCTAGAAAGTCTCCTGCTCCCCTTCTTGATTACCTCAGCCCTCAGTTTACCAATTCTAATTTTTCTCACCATTGATTAGTTTTGCACCATCACCTCTTAATGTTTTCTCAAAATATTGTATCTTTTCATTTGTATCACCAACTCCCTAGTCCAAGCAACTATTTCTCACCCTGGGCTATTGCATTGCCTCCCAGCTGCTCCCTTGCCTCCTCTACTACTCATTTCAATTGCTGTGTTGCAGCAGGAGTCACTTTATCTGCTAAAAACTCTTCATCAGCTCTCCAGAAAAGCCTTCCATATCCTACAAGTTGCCCATCCACCCACACCGACCAACCTCCTCTTGAGCCTTTCTCATTTTGCTTCCTGAATCTTACCCATCCATGTTAACCTTGAACTCTTCCTCCAGAGCACCCACACTAATTTATGCTCACACCTGCCTAAACTCTGAGCTCCACTGCCATTTCCTCAGGAAAAGCGACCTATACCTCCTTAATGTGTCAAATTCTCACATCCCCATTGCATAACTTCTGCTCCCTTCCTTCGTAGCCCTTGTTCCAGTGGTGATTTTATAATCATTTGTGTGATGATTTCATTTATTTATTGTCCATCTTCCCCACCGGACTGTGAAGTGAGGGCCTGGGTCCAGTTCCACTCCTCACTGTATCAGTTCTCCATGCACTCTACCATATTTGGTTCAAAGAGTGTGCTCAGTAAACACAGTTGAATGAATGAAGGGAGGGAGGAATGAATGACTGAACACGGTTAGGTTCTGGCCTTTATCAGCGGCATAGCAATACTGCCAATTGCCAACCTATGGTGCATGGACCACTTCTCAGGTACCCAATCGCCTTCCATTCTTTCCTTCTGCACACACTTACTGAATGCTTCTCTGAGCCAGGTTCTCTATTAAGACAAGGAGATATGGTGCCTGCCTTTAGGAAACTCAGTATGAGAAAGCCAACAATGACAACACTGTATGGCAGGAGTTATCCTACAGGTCTGAGAGCCCACCACAGAAGCACAGAGGAGGAAACCCTCACTCTGTGGGGAGGGCCAGGAGAGGAGCTCTAAGAATGAGCAGGAATTCACCTGATAAGAATACTGGAAGTGGTGCTTTAGGTGGTGGGAACACCATGGGCAAATGCGTGGAGGGTGGAAATGCATGCCAAGTTTCAGCTCCAGCAAATGGTTTGGCTACATCTCAGCTTGGGTTAAGGACAAGATAATAAGAGTGTCATATACAGAGTAGGTGCTTGGAAAATCTTGATAGAACTCCATTAAAAGATACTCCAGTCTTCTCTACTTGACATTACTATCCAGTGTGTGGTTTATTTAACATTTGCTTTTTGTGAACTTTGGTTAGTTTTGATATTGCTGGAATTGGCACTGAAAGGTGTTACAGTACTTTCCACCTCAAAGACCGGGAATGGGAGTGCAGAGATCCAGATGACTCCTTGAGTTACATGGAGGACCGTCACCTGAAGGCAAGACCTCATCCTGGTGAGGAGGACTTCAATGGCCCTGGTTCTCCACCATCATATGGGCAGCATCTGGGCTGTTGGCCCAATCTTGTGAGGATAAAAGCCTTTGCAAAAAGTGGCTGAATATTCATGGAGTGCTTGATAATTAATGAAAGGATTCAGTACAACTTAGTTGATGTAAGAGAAAAATAAGCGGTGGGCACATCTACCTAAGGAAAGAACAGAAATCCGAACAGGATTCCCAAGACATAGTTGGAGGGAATTAGACTCTGTGCCTCGGGTGGATGACCTCATGAAGGATTTTGATGTAAATGTGTCCTGGGGAATGAGCAGTGACTCAGCTAGTGGTTCAAGAAATTGAAGTTTGAACGTCAGCCTTGACACAGGCAGTGCAACCCCTAGGATAGGTGACCTGTCTACTGTGGGGCTCAGTGTTTACCTGTGAACAATGGGAATACTTAGAATCTGGGTCATAGATTATTGTTTGTGTAAAACTTACTTTATCACATTGTCCACTGAACTGTCTGGAATAATCACTGTTCTGCAAATAGTAGCTGCTCCTTGTAGAGATCTTTCACCTCCTTGATTAGACGTATTCCTAGGTATTTAATTTTTGTGTGGCCACTGTTAATGGGATTGTGTTCTTGATTTGGCTGTCAGTTGGAATGTTATTGGTGTATAGAAATGCTGTTGATCTTTGTACATTGATTTTGTTTTCATAAGTGTTCATTAAAGCTCTGAGTTTTCTCCAGCTGGTGGTAGAAGGGGAAGTCAGAGTGATTCCAAGCAAGAAGGATCCCACCCTTGGTTGCTGGCTCTGAGATGTGGCAGAAGTCCACAGGTGAGCCACTGAAACCAACTTCCAGCTGCTGAGAGCTGTTCCAGTCTGACAGTCAGTAAGGGAGCGGGGACTTCAATCCTGCAACTGCAAGGAACTAAATGCTGACAGAGCTTGAAAGCATATTTTTCCCTAGAACCTTCGATAAGAGCCTGGCCAAGGCTGACACCTTGGTGTCAGTCTTTTGAGTCTTTAAGAGGAGAACCCAATGGAGCCCACCTAGGCTCCTGACCTGCAGAACTGTGAGCTAATAAATGGTTATTGTTTTAAGCTACTTCGTCTGTGCTAATTTGTTACACAGCACAGAAAATTAACACACTCAGATAAACCACAAGCCAAAACATTCCCATTTTACAAATGAGGAAACTGAGGCCCAGCAGGATTGGTCATCTTGCCCAGCATCATGCTGTCTATGGCAGGGTGTGGACTTGAACTGTATTCTGCTAAACTCCCAGTGTATCACTGTGCTGTGCCACACAGCCATGTGTATTTAAATAGAAGAGCTCTGTGGTATATATTTCTTATTCAAATTATTCAACCATTTGATCCAGTTAGTTATTTAAAGGTGCGGAAATTGCTCAAAATAATAGAGAAAGGAGCATGCCATATTATTACCTTTGTTGGCACTTAACGGGTAACTTGAGACTAAGTTTTCTTGTTAGTTAATTATGTGACGGTGAGTCTAGGAGGCCTCAGCCCACAGGCCTGGTGTCTTTGGCTCTCCTGGCAGATGCAAAGGTGACAGGCTGTGGCTTATTGATCCTAGGCCATAGATTTGGCCTAACTTGCATTATGGTATAATAGCACCTAGTAAATTGTAAAGGAATGGCAAAAGCTAAATGATGATCACATGTAAGCTATTAATGTAATTGTGTTCTTAAAGCCGCCTTCCTTAATTTACTCGAGTGGTGATTTCAGATTGAATTGGAGTCACAGCCCAGGAATAATTCATCCCCAGGCCTCACCCTGCATTTGAGTCAACAGCACACGACACACATGGTGCTGGCTGCTTTATTGTTGAAATCCCATAATCTATGAGGCACTCATGGTCATGAAGTAGCTCGTTATTAAAATATAATATTATGTTCACGTGTGATTATTATTTTAATTCAGTGCTCTGTTGACTTATACAAGGTGGCCCACATTCTTTTAGCCTCTACTCTCCATTCTCCTACAGTAAAGTTAATTTATACCAAGATGATAAAAAATTTGATTTATTTTACAACAGATCAGTAATTGTGCTCTACAAATAAGTTCGTAATGATAATCAACAGCATTTTCAACATAATTTAATTTGTCTTCTCCCGAGAGGTAGTTAAATGCAGTAATAATAACACCAGTGTTATGGACTCTGCAGCAGTTAATCATGGTCTGAATATGCAGACAGCCCCAATATTGTATTGACAGAAATTAAATTAACCATCAGCTTGGGCAATCAGTGGCTATACAGCTATTAAAAGCAATAAAGGCAACAAACCCCAACCATTGCCAATTACATTTTGACATATACAAGGAAAAGGACAGATGCTTTTCATTTGAGATTTTTATTTCAGTGAAAATAAGACAGAAGAATAGCACCTTGAACTTACCAAGAGCTTCTTCTCCAAGGTGTGTTGAGCATGAGATGCATTCCCATTGGTGTTCTCCACTGATTGTCATCTGTTTGTTAAAAGATAAAATAAAATTCAGTGGCCGGGAGTTATAGTTTGTAAAAT
This sequence comes from Papio anubis, assembly GCF_008728515.1. Classification (NCBI taxonomy): domain Eukaryota; kingdom Metazoa; phylum Chordata; class Mammalia; order Primates; family Cercopithecidae; genus Papio; species Papio anubis. The sequence goes on along the minus strand of NC_044982.1, from coordinate 9,223,018 downwards.
TTTAAGGCATTTCTCTGATCTACTTTGCCTTTCAGTGCCCCTAACACACACAGTTCCCTACTTTTTCATCCCAGCACTGTGGCATTGACATAAGCACATTATGAGGACTGAGTTTTAAGGGGTAGGGTAAGCAGGGGAATAAGAAAAGAAGACGAAACCTAACATTTTTGAGGTTACAAAGACTCAGATTTAACAAACCCAATGATGCTGTGATAAAAGAGCATTTCACCATTATCTGGGGGAGATTCTGAGCTGGTTTAATTCAGTCCAAGACAAAATAGAGGCATGAGGTAGTAGGACTTCTTTCCTTCTTTCTTATATTGTTCTCTCCTTTTTTACTTCTTTCTTCTTCCTTTTGTGTCTACCATGCCACCCACTTTCTTGGGGGAGATTTTAATCAACCTCAGTCTTTTAGTCTGGAAGTTTTCCATATAGGGTTATTTATATAGGGGTCCTGATTTAGCCATGGAGCCCAGATGGGCTTACTCATACTGAATGGTTGATAGGCACCACATTGACTGTAGTTGATGGGAGGAGGCTCTTGCTGGACATTGGTCACAAGGGTGATCAATAAGTCTTCTGGACACTGGCATTGGACATAATACTCTTAAAGACTGGACCATCTGTGGACCTGGTCATGACTCCCATGAAACTCTCTGGTATAGGAACAGATGGCATTTCGAGTTGGGGCTGGGTAGGGTCTAAATGCCAACTCTGTCTACATCGCCTCCCTGAGTCCTATTATTCTAGGTCCCCTTGGACCTTTCCTTCCCTGTCACCTGCTGTCTCTCCCCGCTCTCCAGTTTGGAGACTATTTGAGCTTGGCTAAGACGCTTGACTTTCATGGTAGCCAAAATATTGACCTCCTCTTCCCACAAAAAGAAGTCCACACCCTAATACTCAGAACCTGTGAATATGTTATCTTACATGGCAATGACACTCTACAGATGTGATTAAAGATCTTGAGATGAGGGAAAATATCCTGGATTACCTAGGTAAGCCCAATGTAATCACAATGGCCTTTAGAAAAGAGAGGGAGGAGGTTCAGAGAGAAGAAAGTGACATCGCAATGGAAGCAGAGGGTGCAAAGGAGATAGGGCGATGGTCAGAGTCAGAGAGAGATCTGAAGATGCTACACTGCTAACTTTGGAGACGAAGGGAGGGGCCATGAGCCAAGGAATGAAAGTGGTCTCTAGAAGCTGAAAAAGACCAGGAAGTGGGGATTCCCATTTGGCCTCCAGAGGGAGCACAGCCCTCCTGATATCTTGATTGCAGCACAGTGCAATCCACATGAGACTTCTGACCTCCCAAATTGGAAGATACTACATTTGCACTGTTTTAAGCCACTAAGTTTGTGGTAATTTATTGCAGGCACAGTAGGAAATGAACACAGCTCTTTATCTTTTAAAAAACCCTGTTGCTTGTAAAATATATTATGTAGACTGAGTTCTTTGTATGTTAGATTTTTTAAACCCCAAAACTCAGGTGTTTGCAAGTCCACAGTGTTGGCTTTTGAAACATGCTAGTGTTCTGTCTGCTTTTCTGCCATGTGATCCTTCTTCCGAGGCAGTGGAAGTCACTGAAGGATAGTAGAAAGGACAAAGAGAACAAGGAGAGCAAAGACAAAAGAACAAAGAGAACAAGAAAAAGAACATTCAATCAACCTCTCAAATTGTTGTTCTGACAGTTCTGGCAGGACCCATTCATGATGGGTCCTGATGGCACTATGTCCCAGCCTACCCTCCCGGCTGTGCATAATGCAGGACCTTGCCCTTCTCCAAAGTGTGGAGAAATGGTTTGGGTAGGACACAGGCAGGGTAACCAGTTCGGCTCAGTTTTCCTGGAACTTTCCCATTTCAGTGCTGCGAGTCTTGTGTCCCATAGCTTTCTTCATCCAGGGCAAGGGAGGAGTTACTCATCCGAGCCACAGGTCATAAAAACCACAGCTGGGAGGCTGTCAGGGCCACCAATCACCTGGCATTGCTGTCCTCAAGCTGTGTCCCAAAGAACCTTAGAAAGTCCACTCACCTTTCTCAGGGACAACAGGGGAGGTGTGACAGAGTGTGTGGCAAGGACATAGCTTTGGGCTCTATATTCCTGCTTTAAGCAGTGGCTCTGCTGTATTAGGCTACATTTTGAACAATGACTTTTGGCCAATAACCATGCAAAACAAGGCAAAATTAGACTTGAAGAAAACTGATGTAGCATGTGACCATTATAGAGAGGAAAAATGTGAGACCTGGAGAGGGGCAGTGATTCTAGAAGCACCAGGGCTAGAGCTCAGGTGTTCGCACTTCACATTCATGCTCCTCTCGCAGCTCGCGTCCTTGCCTTATACGCCATGTTCCTATACCTCTGCTCCAGCTCTGCATCCCTGATGGTGCTTTAGCCAGTAAATTCTGCTCTTAGGCAATGATCCATGAATACACAGGAAACAAGGACCTTGGCTCCTTGGAGCCTGCAGGAAGCAGAATGGTTACCTCTTAGAAACTCAATTGCAAAATAAATTGTGTTTCTGGGAGTATTAAACCTATTTCATTCACACTTTTGCCACCACTTAAGATCATGGAGCTGGGTCTGGCAGAAAAGAGAGAACGTGTCCTTGGAAAATATTTTTCAAAAGCGCAGTCTGCTATCCACTGAAGGTATAATGCAGAGAGATACATCCCTGCCCTTAAGGGGATTGTAATCTAAAGGAATATTAATGCCAATAAACGAGCAATGACAACAGGATAGCCACATTCTGGGCAGCAGAACTCAAAGGTGGCTTTGGAGTCCAGAGGAAGGGAAGGGATCCAACCTGGTACTAGGGCTGGCAGGGGAGGTCATGGAAGATTTCTCAGAGGAAGCTCAGACTAAAGACTTAGAAAAGGTAAACCAGGCAAGAAAGATCATCAACCACTTTGATTCCCACAACTGACCTGGGAGAGAAAGGCTCTTCAATAAGAGAAAATAAAAGAAATTTTCTTTTAATAGACAAGCAAACTGGGGCCCAGAGAATTTGCTTCAAGTCTCTGAATTTGGTGGTTGTGGACTCTGATCAGAACATGGACTTATTCATTCCAAATCCAATGCTCTTTCCACTTTGGGAGAGGTAGGGCTTGGCACTGCCTTTTCACGAGAGCGTAGGATGGGCAAAAAAGAAAGATGGCGGCATCCTTGATTCCTTGAGGATCAAGCAGATAGCCTTTGAATGGGAGCTGATTTACTCTTCAAACCAACTTCCCCTTCTTTGAGGATGAGCCCAGGGCTCTGCTGATGGAATTCAGATTTCAAATGGAATTGGGCATTTCTTGACCTAATGTGATATTATTAGGAGGGTCCTACCATCTCTTATACTGCCTGGATTTACTAAAGGGAGTATATCAAAATAAGCCCAACACTCAATCTATTTCAACAAATACCACTTTTACTTTGTTTATTGTATATATTTATGTAACTACAGAAATTAACTACACGTTACGATTTCATTTGAGTTTCTAAAGAATCTTTGACTTAAAAAATTGTTATGACTTCAATTCTAGGCATTGCTGTTCTATGGAGGTTAAAACACTATCTGAAAAATGACCATAACATGGACATTTCATTTAGAAATGGGAATTTGAGGGATTTATAACCTCTGGATTTATGAGCATTAAGAAAAATACCACAGCCAGCAGAACCTATATAGTTTACAGTTGATATCAGACTGGAAATTTAACATGTGAATCAGCTTGGGGTTGTGAGTGGAAGAATATAATCTTCTATCTTCCTTTTGAAAAGCCATGTGGACTTGACATTAAATCATTTCAGCTTCTTGAAAGAACAATCAACTAAAACCTCAAACAAAATAAAAATGTTAGTGACATTTATACAATTATCGGTCAAACTCAGTTTGATCTTCAATTTAAGAGATTGCTCGGATTCATATATTACAGAGACATGAGAATAGTGCAAGTATTTATCAGTAATAAAGTGCATTTAAGACCACATATTGGCCCCTTAAGAATATCTATGGAGCATAACGTGAGGGGCCAGCATGAGAGAGGCAGTTTTCTATTTATTGTCCCTGGGCTTGCACTAATGAGGAAGTCAAGGTATAGAGGTAATGTCATGAATTGATCCAGAAAAATATTTTCTAGATTATAGAGACCAGAAAGATCAAGGATCATAACTCTTCTTTTTAGTGGCTAAAAATAAATGAAGCTCAAAGCAGGCAGATGTCATGTCTAGGGGCTGCACAGACAGTTCAGGGAAATGATGTCAAGGATAGTTTTGTGGCACAGCTCACTGTGATATCACATTTAGGAAAACTTATGGACAATAATAAAATAATAAATAATAAAATAATCTTAATTTGTGTTTCTAGTTACTCCTAAGCACCTACCAGTGTGCCGGACTGTGTTGGGCTGAGCCCAGAGGATGTGGAGATGATGTCAACAGCGCAACAGCAGCCCTGAGGTCAAGGAGGCCCTTTATATAACCAAAAAACAGAAAAAAAATACATCTATTGTGCTTCTGGTTGGGGGGCAGAGTTCAATGAAATGAGGGAGAGTCTGTATATTTGGAGATAATGAAGTACGGTAAATGCAAGGGCAATGCAGGTCAGCAGGTTTTAAGATGAACCTAAGAACAGGGTGGGGGTCTCAGGAGCAGATATTCCTGTGGAAAGACCTGAGAGGTGAAAAGCACACAGTTATCAAATTAGAGAGGTGAGTTTAGGAAGAACCCACTCTGCTCCTCGGGAAGGTAGAGGAGATGTAAAAAAAATGACACTGGCAAGCGTAGGAATTAATACCAGTGGTCCTGGATTGCAATGCTGGTGTTTGGATTCATGTATTTGATCAGGTGTCTGCAGACTATAGCTTGGGGCACAAATCTGGCTTGCCACCTGGTTTTATAAATAAAGTTTTATTGAAACACAGACATGCCCATTAATTTACATATTGTCTATGGCTGTTGTCACAATACAACAGCAGCACTGAGCAGTTGTAACACAGACTGTGTCCAGCAAAGCCTAAAATATTTGCCACCCTGCCCTTTAAGAAAATGTTTGCTGGCCCCTTTGTTAGTCACTGGGAGGGCAGGGGAAACTTTTGAGTGAAAAGAATAATCTGGGCTTATCTAAGGTGAACTGGATGGGGAAGGCTCAGAGACCATTTCCCCATTACTCTTTCTTCTCTGCTTCTTTGCCTATCAGTGGTGTGCTGGTAAATGTTTAACAACTGGCTCTTTGTGGAGGAAGAAAAATCCACCAAACCTGAAGTACAGAGTTTGCCAATTTCTGTGGTGTAAATACTTTCACTATGGCTGATCTCAAACTACCAGGTGAAGTCACTGAAGGCAGAGTCGGTAAAAGAGAAGTGCACAGCCTGCTCTGGAGGACCGTATGAGCTGAGTCCAACACATCCTACCTGGCATCCCCTATAGAGAGGCACAGTAATTCACTAGCAATCCTGGGAAGTCTCATGTACAATAGAGCCACAGAAAGTCACTTGCTTCCTGTCTGGCATGAGCACTAGCCCTTCAGACACTTTCTGGTCAGACAACCTGTCAGCAGCTGCAGAATTGACCCTGGTGAATGCAACAAAAGAGCCATGTGCTGGAAGCCTGTGGGAGAGGTCACAGGAATGATGCAAAGGCTGAATAACCACTTTTCTGGAAAGATGCTGCAGATCTAGGTATCTAGGGAGGAAGTCCTAGGCAGGACACTGGGGATGCTGGGGATCTAGGCAGCAGGAGCCACGAGGCTTTGCAAAAGGAAGGTTGTGTAGAAGGTGATATTCTTCTACTCAGAACCCCAAGCTGATCATGTTTTTTGTGTAAGAAAGTCACTAGGTGGTGCTGACACAAGCTGGCAGGTGAGAACCTTGGTGTGAGGCCTCATTTGCTCAGCGCCTGCTTGAGAGACACACCAAGCTAAGCACTATCAATACATTCACTTAAATCCTCTGTGCAACAGCTGATATCAAATGCTTACTGTGGACCAGGCACAGTGCTGGACACTGGGATATGAATATAAGTAAAAAGAAAAACAAAAAACAAATGCTACCCTCCAGACCTTGACATGTCAGGAAAAGAGGGGTGAATATTCCAGTAACTGCAGTTCAGTCTGGTGGATAGTTAAAGGTGTACACCATGTGGTACTGCCAACCTGGAGCCACTGTCATCTGAGTTCGTGTCCTCACAGAAATGCCTTTAAAGAGCTATGTTTTCTTGCCACATTTTCAACAAGGCTTTTACTACAGGATCATATAAAACAAAGATGAGAAGATGTATTTCTGCATTTTTTGGTAAAACTTCTGTTGAAGATAGTATTCATTGACTTGCCTAGTGCATAAAAGTTCCTACAATAAATTCTTCTAAGAGTTTAGTGCCAGGAAAAAAAAATTCCTGTCCTGTTAAATGCTTTGCTGAAACTTTTGTCAGATCATGAGACTTTGTGACTTATTCTGCTTCTCTTTTTGCTTCAATTGCTAGGAAATTTCCACTTAATTAAATTGAGAACATCACCACCATAATCATACTTGTTGATATGGCTTGGCTGTGTCCCCACTTAAATCTTATCTTGAATTGTAGCTCCTGTAATTCCCACATGTCATGGGAGGGGCCCAGTAGGAGGTAATTGAATCATAGAAGTGAGTCTTTCCCATGCTGTTTTCATGATAGTGAATAAGTCTTGTGAGATCTGATGGTTTCATAAATAGTAGTTCCCCTGCACACACTCTCTTGCCTGCCACCATGGAAGATGTGACTTTGCTTCTCTTTCACCTTCTGCCATGATTGAGAGACCTCCCCAGCCATGTGGAACTGTGAATCAATTAAACCTCTTTCCTTTATAAATTACCCAGTCTTGAGTATGTTTTTATGGCCAAAGTGAGAATAGGCTGGGCGTAGTGGCTTATGCCTGTAATCTCAACAGTTTGGGAAGCTGAGGAGGGTAGATCATGAGATCAGGAGTTCAAGACCAATCTGGCCAATATGGTAAAACCCCATCTCTATTAAAAATACAAAAATTAGCCAGACATGTTGGTGTGAGCCTGTAGTCCCAGCTACTCAGGAGGCTGAGGCGGAAGAATTGCTTGAACCTGGGAGGCAGAGGTTGCAGTGAGCTGAGATCACCCCACTGCATTCCAGCCTGAGTGACAGAATGAGATTCCATAAAAAAAAAATAACTAGAGTGAGAACAGACTAATACACCTATTCTAGATTTTTAGTTCAATTCTTTGTTCTCTGTATTACCAACTTTATTTCTGGTCCTCTTCTATCTGTGGCTTTTAAAATAAACTGATTGAAATTATTTCTGGAGCCAGTTAAATTATATATAACAATTTTAATAACTATTATATATAATAAAGATCATGGCATCATTTTCTGAGAGTCAATACTTGATCTCATATGATTCTGATAGTTTTAGAACTGGACTGTCTTATTGTTCAACAAATGTAAGTGAAATCTCTGTAAAATTACATAATGGAAGTATACGCGTGTTCTTGCCAAAAATCATTGTTGTCCCATTCCCCCATCTCTGTAATTAATCAAGTTATTCTCCAAATAGCTTGACTGGACGCACTGCTCCCAAGTCCCTCCTTCCATCAGAGTTCCCTTGGAACATATACCTTAGTGCTGGACCCTCACCTGGGGCCCCACTTGCCTCACCTCTTGTGAATCTGTCATTCTGACCCCCCAGGTTTTCCTGGCTGCTCTATTGCTGTTCACCACTCCATCTCTCCAACTGCCAGTACTGTGCCTGGTCCAGAATTCACAAGAGACAAACAGGCTAGCTCTGCTTCCCACTCGTTTTCTCATCAAGGTCCAAGCAAGAAGATTCTAAGAAACTTTTCAAGTATTTAGGAATTTACATTGGATGAACGAGGCTCAAACTGGCTGAACGTGTGGCAGGAATTCTACTTTCAGGGTGGACAGGGGAATTTATTGCGTTAGACAAAATTCAGTTCAAGAAGCCGCAAGAAACCTCACAGTGGGCATGAAAGGTGGCCTGCAGTTTGAATGGCTTTTTAGGGACCTAAAGGAGATGTTGTCTGAAGACATCAAAAACAAACTGAGACATAGATCTGCGTGAACTGTCGTTTTTCTCCTTTCTTCCTCCTCAGCCACATTTTAATACTTCCTCTGTTAAGGTCACTTGTCTCATCTTTCCTTTGCAAGATATTTCCCAATGAAGGATGAAGAAGGGCTGATGCATGACATGGAAAATTACTTTTCTGGTGACTGAACTGGCTGTAGATTTTCTTCCTGCCATACTGGTGTCCACCCCCTACCTGCAGGTTGATTTGTTAGATGTGGGGCCTCTTCTAGGTGAAGGAGAAATAGGTAGAAAGTTGTCATAAAACTGCAGGTCACTGTGGCTTCTCTGGTTACCTCACTCTGAAATGAAAAACTGGATTACTATCTCAAAATGGCAAGTCCCCCTCTAAAATATTAAACATATATGCACACGTGTACACAGACATAAATAAAAGGCACTCATTGTTCACCTAAGCCAGAGACACTACTAATACATAACCAGCCAAGAGATTTTTCCAGGTGGTATTTCCTTCCTTGCAAACATTCACCCATATATTACTGCAATGACGGCAGAAGTCACATTACTAGCAGTTTTATTTTCCATAACAGTTATCCAAAGAAGTTTCTGCCTTGCTGAATGGCAGGTTTGCATGCACAGACATAAGACCATGGCTGATACTCTGTTAAGTCATCCGTCTTCACTTACAAGGAAAGAGAGAGTATTTCTCTGGTCTCTCTATCACTGGTGAGTTTTCCTCCCTTCCTCTTCTATAAGGATATATGTCATAACAGAGATCAGCTTCTAGGTAATTTCTCTTTCTCTATAGAGAAGATATGAATACTGCCAATTGCAGAAAAGAAGTTGGTAGGAAGAGGGCAGAAGATTCCACTTGCCACCTGTTTGTTGGAAAACAAAGAGCATGGAGAACTGCCTTATCTCCTCAAGCAGCAATCAAACTTGGTTTCCTTTCATGGTATCCTTATTTTCATACATAGCAGCTCAACTGAGCTAAATCATATTCCTTAATCATTTATCAGACTCTTCTCCCCCAACAATGCTTTTACCTCTCATCTATTACCTCCTCCAATTTTCTCCTTGGTCAGGTATCGTTTTCACTCTGCATCTCTCCTTATGTTCTCTCCCTTGTCTCTGAGTAAGGGGTCTATTCCTACTTTCCATGCCGAAGTTTTGTCCTTGTGCTGCTGATACAGACCCTTCATCTTTCTCTAGGAACTTGCTTCACTGGGGTAAGCCCATTCTCTCCAACACATGCAGCTTCCCTGAATTGCTGATTGAAGGGTTCTCACTGGCAACTCCAATTAGCCATGCCTAAGGCACCACTAGCTCACCTTGCCATCTCAATAATCAACATATACTCACTCACCTCTTTCACTCATCATCTTAATTTACCTCCCAAAGGAGCATTTGACATCCTCCTCCTTCATATGCTCTCTTTCTCTGGCTTCTGGAACACCACCTTCTCCTCCTTTTTCCTGGGGCAGCCTCTTTGCTTATTTTACTGGCTCCTTATTCTCTGTCTGCCCCTTAAGTCAGTGTTTCATATCAGCTAAGAATGCATTCAGTAACAGAATGTCCAACTCTCAATGACTTAAACAAAGAGGAGGAAGAAGATGTCTGAAGGTGAGCAGAGGCTGGCATTGCTTTGCAGTTCAGTGATGCCATTTTGTACTCCTTAGTGGGCTGGCTTCTATTCTTATGCTATCTACCTCTTGACTATAAAATGGCTGCCACCTTAAACCTCATGTCCTCACAGCAGCATCCAAAGCAGGAAGGAAGTACAGGTGCAAAAACCATACCTTTCTATGGTTTTCCCAGAAGCCCCAGCAGAACTTCTCTTGTGTCTTGTTGGATAGAACTGTGTCACAGGTCAATCTGCTCACCTCCACATGTAAGAGAGGCCTAGCAAATGGAAATGGGATTGCCATGATAAGAATCAATCAAGATGCATTCCCTGGGGCTGGAAGAAGGGTTCATCTTTTTAGAAATCAAAGTGCCACTATGTGTAATAGGTTGAATTTTGTCCCCCCAAGAGCTATGTCCACATCTTAACCTTCTACCTGTGGGGTAGGTATCAATGTGATCTTAAAAGGAGATAGGATCTTTGTAGATGTAACTAAGTTATGGACCTCAAGATGAATTATCCCGAATTTAGACACACTTTAAATCTAATGACTGATTATTTATTTATTTATTTATTTATTTATTTATAGACAGAGTCTCACTCTGTCACCCAGGTTGGAGTGCAGTGGCGCGATCTCGGCTCACTGCAACTTCTGCCTCCTGGGTTTATGCCGTTCTCCTGCCTCAGCCTCCCGAGTAGCTGGGACTACAGATGCCCACCACCACGCCTGGCTACTTTTTTTTTTTTTGTATTTTTAGTAGAGACAGGGTGTCACCGTGTTAGCCAGAGTGGTCTTGATCTCCTGACCTCGTGATCTTCCCGCCTCAGCCTCCCAAAGTGCTGGGATTACAGGCATGAGCCACCACCCCTGGCCGACTGTTGTTTTTATAAGAAAAAAGAAAAGGATGTTTGAGACACAAATAGACACAGAGAAGAGACATCAGGTTGGAGACCATGTGAAGATGGTGGCAGAGATTGTAGCAACATAGTAGCAAGCCAAGGATTTCCAGGAGGCCCCTGAAGCCAGGAGGTGCAAGGAAGGACCTTCACCCAGAGCCTGTGGAAGGAGTGTAGCCCAGTCAATGCCTTGATTTTGGACTTAAGGCCTCTAGAACTGTGAGAATAAATTCCTGTTATTTTAAGCCACCAACTTTGTGCTATAGCAGACTGGGAAACTAACAGACTGTTCTACTCACTGAACCAAACATTGGAGTTCTGTGAACAGGGAAGACAGAGTAGATGAGGAATGGTTGGTGGACAATTAGTGAATAGTTGCATGTCAGAGGCACGCCCCTGCTACTCTGTCCTTGACTATTTTGTTTCACAACAAACTTTCCCTTGTTGACCTTATCCACTTCCATGACCTCAGCTTTCACCTTCAAGCCAGAGACTGCCAAATCCCTGCCTCTACCTCTCGCTTCTCACGTGAGCTCCAGACCCACCTTTCATTTATGACTGACTCCAGCAAACTATTGGATGGTCTCATGGGCATCCCAAACTCACAAAGTCTTGAACCAACCGAACTTCATTCCTGAAACCAATTCTTTTTGTTTCACTCACCCCATTGCCTCAACCTCCACCTTATAATAGAGAATTTTTACATAAGTTGGCTTTCATATCTAGTCTTGAAACTGTATTTGCCAAGAAATGAAATTTTTAGAGAAGAGGTGTGTGTCATCAAACTTTATAAAACATTTTGTTGGTATCCCTGGAAGGCCTTTTCTTGCCTGATGTTCATTCGGCCACAAAATCCTTCAGAATTCTGCTATCTGAATCTCTCGTGGGCTGCTCCTTCCTCCTCACCTGCACTGACTGGGGTGAGGCTGAGACACGAGGGTGCAATGCATGACTCACTGAAAGGTCAGCCTTGGGATATCAAGAGGCCATCATGACAATATCATATACAGTGTTTTAGCAACTATCAAAACTTGGGGTGTTAAATATCTTTAGTGACTCAAATTTGAAACAAAAATGCCTCACTTCTTTTAAGAAGTCCATTTGATTAAAAAGTATCATAAATAATTGCGCTGGTGTTTTCTAAGGAAAAAAAAGGATCTTAAGTATATTAGGTGAGTTACTGAAACCCCAAACAACTTGTTACCATTTGCAACTACTTATCAGTGTGAACCAGGATTTTTCTCTCCGGTACAGATTCCAAGTCTCAAAGTCTGTATACACTTCTAACATGGCTTCCTCACCCTGTCATTACCTGTACAGGTGTTGCTTCTGCCTATTAATCTCACTCCCTTGAGGTAAAGGCCATGCAATGTATTCATGTTTATCCTTTGGTTATTCGTTCAGGGATTACAGAATACTGATGGAGCCCTTACCATGATGAAATAAAGACAACAAGATGCAGAAGCTTACAGCTTTATAGAAGGATGAACATATTTTAGCAAACATAACACTGTGCTAAATATGATTAACCGAGTGTAGGAAACGGGGCCCTTCCAGTGATGGTTAGAGGAATAGAAATGGGGATAGATGAGATCTAACCTTGCCTTGGGAATAAGGGAAGACTCCTGAGTGAGGGATCTAAGGCAGACTTGAGGACAAGAAAGAGTTAGCCAGGGACAAGCCATTTATGATTTCTCTTTACATTCCCTAGCATCTATTACATGCCTGGTGTATAGCAGAGGATCAACAACGCTTACTATTCAGATGGATGGGTGGGTGGATGAGTGAACAGATAGACGGATGGATGGATAACTTGATAAATGAATGCGTGAGAGAATAGATGGGAGAATGGGAGAATGGGTGAATAGATAGATAGATAGATAGATAGATAGATAGATAGATAGATAGATAGATAGTTGGGTATCTAAATAAATCAGTAGGCAGAAGGATGGGTGAAGAAATGAATGGATGGGAGAATGGATGAATGAAAGGACGGGCGGATATATGGATGATGAATCAATTACTAGCCTTGACAGTTTTCAGTGGAGGATGTTGCTATTTGAAAAATGATTTTCTGGTAGTTATAGTATACAAGTCTCAATCACTGCAGGTATTGAGTATTATTCCTGTTAATTTGGACAATGTTTTAATAAAGAAAGGAAAGAAAGGTACTATTCATTTCATAACCATATTTTGAATCCCAAGTTCTGGATTAGTTGCTAAGATACTCAAGGGACTTGCCTATGGGCAGAATTATTATAGTGCAAAGCGATAAATGCCGTGGGTACAGGTAGTCATGCAAGAAGGGAAGCAGGAGTCTCTGACTCTCCCAGCCAGATCAGTCTGCCTGATGTGGGTTCAGTAGGTACACCTAGGTAACTCTTTCTGCTTCAGAAGTCTTTTTACAGTTGTGTGCTATTATTTTGGTTAGCATCTATCTTTCCTTGTGGATTTTAAGCTCCATGAGGAAAGGAACTGTGTCTGGTTTTGCTCACTATTTAATTTCCAGCACTTATCACAGTGTCTGACAGATGACAAGGTTTCAACAAATAAAAAACGATTGGTTGATAGAATGAATAAAATAAATGAACTGCTTCCCAGAGCAGATAAACTGTGTTCTTGAAGGATCAAGAGATCCATTGTTCAGGTTGACAGGGCTGGAAAGGACTTTCCTAGCAGGAGGAGAGGGAGGCGCAAATATTCAGAGGGGAAAGTCCACAGTGAACTCAACGAGGTACAAGCCACTCCTTCTGTCTGGACCACAAGGGCAGAAGTGGGTGATGCGGGTCCTTCTGGATACAAAGTGAAAGAAAAATGGGGAAGGATATCAGATTGTCACAGAGCCGCCCATCACAGTAGGAGAGGTCATCCCCTCTTGTGAGACCTTGGAGACAAAGCCCTGGACCTCTCCAGGCTTCAGCTGTCCCAGCTGCACATTGAGAGACTGGACTCATCACTTCTGAGGTCCTGCAGCATTAAGCATGCTCGACCTAAAAATGAAAGCCTGCTCTGTTTGGCGATCCCACTAACATCCCCCTGAAGCACCGCCCTTGTGGATAATGGTTCTTTTAAAGCCACTCAGTGCTGTATTGACAGAAATTAAATTAGCCATCAGTGCGGGCAATCAGTGGCTATGGGGCTGTTAGAGGTAATAAAGGCGATGCTCTCAAACCATAGTCAATTAAGCTGTGACACAGCCCTGAGAGGGGACAGCTGCTTTGGATTGGAAGGGTGGCTATGAGGCCTGCCTCCCACCCTGAAGGCACAGGCTCAAACCTGGCCTGGAGGCTGTTATTTCTAATTGGGACAGGCACCGCAGGGCTGATATGACTCTGGGGACACTGCCCTTTGCAGGAAAGCTAAAGGCCAAGTGACTTTAGGGGTTTTGAAATGGACTCCAGAGCCTGGGGGAATAGCAGGGGCCAGACAAGCTCATAGACTTCCTCCAATCAAGTAGCTGAGGCCAGCAGGGAAAGCCCTGGCGTGGCATCAGGGAGCCTGCTTTGAAACTGCTGCTGTGCCCCAGGTTTGCTAGCACCTTCGGAAATGGCGGTCACCTCTCTGACCCTCAGGCTCCTTTGTCTCCCCGATGAGCATAATGAAAACTGGGTCACCGGCATGTTTTAATGATTTTGAGATAACTTACGCTGGGTGCCCAGCTCAGTGGGGGCTCCATGAATGTTACTTCCCTTCCCATAATGAGGGCCAGAGCCAGGCATGGACTCCAGCCCTCTGAAAACAGGCCCAGTGCTGCTTCTCTCCCACCATGCCAGTTCTAGGTCAGAGGCCTGGTCTTCTTTCTTTGCAGCTTTAGGGATTACCCAGGCTCTCTCCATGTCAAGGGAGGCAGTGGTGGGAAGGGGAGATGCAAGAGCTGAGGCAACTGAAGTCTCAACTCTCTTATTCCTAGGTGTATGGCAGGACATGCAAGAGGATTCCTGAGACCCTCAGTTTTCTCCTTTATCAAAGGGTTTGTGATTCTTCCTATCTATGAGGATGGAATGTCTTTCCATTTGTTTGTGTCCTCTCTTATTTCCCTGAGCAGTGGTTTATAGTTATCCTTGAAGAGGTCCTTCACATCCTTTGTTAGCTGCATTCCCAAGTATTTTATTCTCTTTGTAGCATTTGTGAATGGGAGTTCATTCATGATTTGGCTCTCTGCTAGCCTTTTGTTGGTATAAAGGAAAGCTTGTGATTTTTGCACATTGATTTTTTTATTCTGAACCAATATTGTAAAAAAGGCCACACTGCCTAAAGTAAATTATAGATTCAATGCTATTCCCATCAAACTACCATTGACATTCTTCACATAATTTGAAAAAACCATTTTAAATTGCATATGGAGTCAAAGAAGTCCCCATATAGCCAAGACAATCCTAATTTGGGCAAAGTATCATTATCATTATCATTATTATTATTATTATTGAAGACAGTGCCTTACTCAATCATCCAAGATGGAGTGCAGTGGTGTGGTCACAGCTCACCACAGTCTCAAATTCTTGGGCTGAAGCAATTCTTCTGCCTTAGCCTCTTGAGTAGCTAGGACTAGAGACACGAGCCACTGCACTCAGATAATTTTTTAAATATATTTTGAAGAGACAGAATCTTGCTATGTTGCCAAGGCTGGTCTAGAACTCTTGGGCTTAAGTGATCCTCCTGCCTCGTCCTCCCAAAATACTGGGTTTACAGGCATGAACCACTGTGCCCCACCAAGGCAAAATATTATTAATGCCTCTCTTCCACCACTAGAAGGTAATAGCCAAGATAATAATAGTGATAATAATATTAATATGAATAGTGATTACTATGGGCGAGGCACTATTCTAAATTCTTTAGATGTGTTAGCTTGTTTCATTCTTGCAATAGAGAGTTACTATTACTATGCACATTTTACAGTACAGGAAATTTGCTGAAAAATGCACAGATAGTAAGTAGCAGAGTAAGGCAGAGTCTGTGCTCTGAATCATCATGGTTTTCTATCTCATTGAAGTTCTCATATCACATACCTGCACACTCACGCACACACATATACCTGCCTCCGGGATGCCTCCTGGATGCCCTGGGTGTGGTTCACCCTTGCTTTCTGGTTGCTTCCACCTCCTTCAGAAGCACAGGGCACAATGACGGCACAGCAGGAGTTACAATCATGGGGCTTGGGTCTTGACTCAGCCATAGCGCACGTGTGTGATCTTGGGCAAGTTATTTATCATCTCTGAGTCTTGGTTTCCCCATGTGAAAAAATGAGGTTGCTAACAGTTGTTGTGAGCCTTATAAAAACTTAATTGCAAAGGCTGCACAGGACACAGTGTCCAGTGCATAGGAAACCCTCTGTAGATGGTAGTAATTGTGAGGATGCTGTTGGTGTTGTTGCAATTTCAACACAGTACACCATTGAAACTTCGTTCAAATATTTGCCCTCAGGACCTAGGATAAGACCTAGCCTTTAGCAGGCACTTAATTAAAGGTTTGCTGGATGGAATTTAATATCTCTTGGTGAACTCAAGGAATCTTTTAATGCCTCATTCAAGGCGTATGACCATTCTTTTCAAAAGACAAGCTTGGGTTGGTAGTTTCCTTTATAAATGAATGTTAACAACAGTTGAAAATATGTGTTCAATATATTTTTTGTGCTGCCAGTCTTAGTCATCTTTTAATTAAAAGTACTTTTTATTGAATGTTAAACTGTCAAGATTGTCTTTGTGTGAAGAGTGGGGAGGTTGCTATGGAGAGGATCATGTTGCTATGTGACTCTTGTGTCAGAACCGGAATCAAAATGGTAATGGTCATGTCAATTCTGATATATATAAAAAAGGATCCTCAACAGCTTCATTAAAGAGGGGAACTTTTATTTCTTCCTTTCTTGTCATTGTGCCAAGTGTAACAGAAGGGGAAATATTGAATTTTGTAAAGAGGCAGACAATGGGGCCAGCTGCGTGCACTGTTAATGGCGAGAAAGTTCACACCAGTTTGCTGGAAGAGTCATGGATGGTCCCTTTTCTCCAGATTGGCTGCTCCGTGGGAGGACTTTTTAATTTTATTTTTTATTTATCCCATTTTTCATTTTTAAACAATTTCTTCTTGTTGGAGTGTGAGAACATTTTGGCTTTGACCCAACATCCCAGATGAGTTAGGAACAATGTCCTTCAGACCTTCCTGTTGGACTCAGCCTGTCTAAGCTCAGGCCCAAGGTGTTGCTCAGGTCCTGTAGACTATAAAGAAGGGTAGACTTACCTTGATTGTTCCTAGGCAGCTCAGCTCTGGACAGCACAAGAACCTTACCTCCAGCATTTGAACTTTTATTTTGAACAGGCAGGTGGACAGACGTGGTCATTGCTACGTTCCAGGGCCCTTTGCTCTGCCAAGACCCTGGGCATCCCTCTTACTTTCCAGTCAGTGCATCTTTGCTGGCACTCTTCCCTTCCCCAGGAATACTCTTCCTTCTCTGTGTCTTCCAGCTTCTTCTTCTTCTTTTTTCCTTCATCAAAATCCAGCTTTTGCTTTTAATTATTCTTTGAAGCCAAGTGTAATGGTCAAGTGTATAGGCTCTGAAGGCAGAAACATGATCAAGTTTGTATCACCACACACTAGCTGAGGGATGTGGGTAAATTCAGCAACCTCTCTGTGCTGGGATGTCCTAAGTGCCTATGAAAGAAGGTGGGGTTGTAATCTTTTTATTCTCGTTTCCTGGCCCAGCAGGCCTCAGCTCATGTGCTGTACATCTCTGAGCACTGTCAGTTTTTGTTACTACAGTTTCTCAGGGGTGGGTTTTTACTAGCAAGGGAACCAGAGGCTAGGTCAACAGGTCAACTGGTGTCATGCATGGGAAGATATTTTTTGGTCTGAAAACTGGCCTTCAACGGGACCACATCTGAGAGAGCCTTCTCTCTTTTGAAGAGTATTTTGTTTTCAGTCTGCTTCTCAGAACACCAGCATCTCCTGGTTCAAATCACTGGAAACACTGTTGCTTTTTCAGTGGTTTATAATCATGTTTCTGTACTGACTGGCTGAATGGTTAGCTAATCAAGTACA
The DNA here is from genome assembly GCF_008728515.1 of Papio anubis. Taxonomy (NCBI): domain Eukaryota; kingdom Metazoa; phylum Chordata; class Mammalia; order Primates; family Cercopithecidae; genus Papio; species Papio anubis. The sequence goes on along the minus strand of NC_044982.1, from coordinate 9,205,442 downwards.
ACTTTACTCAGCTCTTACTCTATACTGAGCACACATGTAGACGTTGTAGGCTACAAAATAAACGTAAAAATGGGTTCTACATATTTTGGAACTTAAGCCCAGCAGAGTGGATGTTATGGATTGAATTGTGTGCTCCTCAAAAATGTTGAAGTCCTGACCCCTGGTAATGGAGAATATAAATTATTTGGAAATAGTCTTTGCAGATGATCAGGTTAAGATGACATCATTAGGGGCCTAATTACATATGACTTGTGTCCTTATAAAAACACACACAGACACATGTACATTGCAAGAAGCCATGTGCAGATGAAGGCAGAGCTCCGGGTGATGCGTCTACAGGCTAAGAAACACCCAAAATTGCCAGTGACCACCAGAAGCCGGGAGAGGGGCCTGGCGCAGCTCCTCCCTCACAGCCTCAGAAGGAGCCAACCCTGTGGACACCTGGATCTCAGACTTCTAGCCTCCAGGACCATGGGGGAAAAAACTGCATATTGTTTGAGCCACTCAGTTTGTTATACCAGCCCTAGGAGATGGAGCCAGGAGATAAGACTGTTAGCATAGCAAATTCTGAAGTAAGGTGGCAAGTGTTAAACACCTTGTGGAATCAAGTGTTCTGAGAGGAGGGGAGGCAACAGATGACCCCCAGGGAGGCTTCCTGGAGGAGATGACAATATACTGGGCTTCGAAAGTTGGATAGGATTTGTGGATCCAATGAAGATAAGTAAGCAACAATGAGGAAAGGGCCCCAAGTTGGGGAGGGCCCCAGGTCAGGGAGAACAATGAACAATTGTGAGAAATGGCTAATCAAAAACAAAGATCTCCTTCTGCAGGCACAATGACCTTGTTCTGCAGGTAGCCCCCTCCAGCGCGACCCCATAAAACTTCCCTCCAGCCCTTGTCTCTTTGCAGACACCCCTTCTCTGCTGGGCTGCCTGTTGCAACCTTGCAACGTATTTTCCTACTTTCTCTAAAAAATCTGCCTTTCTTTACCTATGACTGTCTTAGTAAATTCTTTACTGCCCAGGAAGCTGGCCCTAGTTGCACCTGCAACAGGATTGAGATATGTAGAGATGATGGGTGCGGCTGAGTAGGATGGGGAGAAAACTTGAGAAAAATGTTAGCGCTAAGGATGTTTGTGCTAGGCCTTTTATATGTTTTTTGCTTTTTCGGATGGAATTGCTTTCTTCTGAATTTATTCTTCAAATTAAGCACTGGTGCCTCATCATAAAATAAACTGCCCCTTTTCATCCTTGGGATTCCCTGATGCAAATGAGGACTGCCTTCCTGTGAGGGTTTTGATTTGGAAAGGGATGCTACTGCAACAAAAAGGTGATGGCATGTGCAGACATTTCAGGGCCAAATCCACGGACGTGTCAGTTCCTCTAGAAATTCTACTTTGGTAAGAATTATTGGAGATTTGAGCTGACGAGGGACTTCCGCAACTAAATGTTTCTGTGGCTCATTCTTGCCAGGGACAACATCCGCTGCGCTGCACTTCAGGACAGAAGTTTCTGAAGAGATCTCCAAATGCCAGCTTGTTTGAATTATTAAATGTTAAAATCATTGTGTGTGGGGGGGGGCGGGGATTGGGGTTAAAGGATTCTCCACATAATTCTAAAAATCAGAGTCAATATTGGTTCATTAATTGTGATAAATGTACCGCGCTAATTTTATATTGTTACAGATGGGATTTGGGGTACCCAGGAACTTTCCTCACTGTCTTTGCAATTTTTCTGTACATCTACATCTGTTCTAAAACACAAATTTCATTTTAAAAAGCCAAAGTGTACACAGATCATTGTCTCATCCCCACTTCCCACCCACACCTACCTTTCAGCCAAGCCCTGGTGCCCTCCAGCCTTCCATCGTGTGATGCCTGGTTTATCTGGGTAATTCTGCCTTATGCTTGAAGGCTGTGCTGTTGGTGTGAGTTACCTGCATGCTTACCTGTGCAGGCTGTGTGTGTGTGTGAGTGGCATGTCTCTATATTATGCTGGTTATGTTAATTGTGCCTATTCGGTTGCAATCACTTCTGTGTGCCAGGCCATTGTGTGGTTACGCACAGGCAGAAAAATGCTCTCATGTGTAGAAATGCATGCCAGTGGGCTGGGGTGCTTTCAGGGTTGTGTGTGATGCTGTGTACTAGGGGTGCGAGCTTAGTCTTGTGTGTGCTTGTGCATAAAGTGTGTGTGTTTCCTGTGTCTGCGTGCAGGGTGAGTGGGGGTGGAGAGGCTGTGCAGAATGTTGTCAATATGCATGTTTGGATGTGACTGTGGGCTGTGCGGTCTTGGTGTGTGTGTGTGTGTTTGTGTTAGAAAGATGTTAGTCCATTCCTAGGCTTAGCTTATGTCCTTCAGAGCACGACGCTCCCATTTTCCAAATGGTTCCAAGCTTCATCCCAACTGAAAATTGCAATTTCATCTTTCCCCTCTTGCTCACCCTTTTGGCTTCTGCATTCCCTTTTCCTCTCTCCTGTCCATGACATCATCCAAACTCTCAATGAGAAAAAGAGGAAATTTTTAAAAAATGCCTTCCCTGGCAACCGAAATACCTTTAAGTGTAGCGTAATTACCACCACTCTACCCCCTTCCCTCCCCCGCTGGGACAATTCCACCAACCCTACAACATACACTTAAATCTTCAACTTCTCAGAGACACTACACGCAGATGCGAAAGATTTGATTAAAATTGCAGTGCTTTAGGTTCAACTTCACTTATTAAGAAGAAGAAAAAAAAAAAAAACCAGATCGGGTGCTGGACTTTTTTCCCCCTTCCCAGAGAAATAACTAGGCCACGGTAATTACTCAGGGCCCCGCTGCGTGCCCTCCATGGCTCCCCGGCGATATTTTCCTGCTACCTGTCTTTGTAGAGATGTTGACATCAACATGAATGATAACGGTGCCAGCACGAGGTGCTCCTCTCTCCTCCTCTCTCCTTCCTCTCCCTCTTTTTTCGTTTCTCTTTCTCTCTCTCTTTCTCCTGTTTTCCCCTTCTTTTCTTTCCTTTTTCGTTCTTTCTTTCTTTCTTCTTTCATTGGTTCATTTTTTCTAAGTCTTCCAAAAGGACAGGAGAGTTGGAAAGAAAAGCAGGTGCATTCTCCGTCCCCATGGTGAGTTGAGTCTTCTTGTTCCTGTGGAGGAAGCTCTCCTGCCTTGCGGTTGCCTTCTTGTGCCTCTGGGGCTGCTGCTCCCTGAAGGGGAATGCAGGACAGCCTAGGGCTGAAATGTCCCCTCCCCTAGCCTCAGGGCTACAGTGCCCTCCTCCTCCAGGAAGTCTTCCTGCAGGCCCCTCACTCCTGGAACTCCCTCAGAGCTTTCAGGATCCCTGCGTGCCTGTGGGATAGCACTCCAGGCTGTTACTCAGTTATTTCTGAGCATGTCTTCTCTCTGGCCGGAAAGCTCTCCCAGCGCAGACATTCCCACTGTTCATTTCCGAATCCCCGTGTTGTCTGCACACAGTGGGGCCAACTTCTACACTTAGGCTCAGCAGGTACAGTGTCCAGTGCCTACAATATTTTTTTGGGAACCACTAAAATGCTTTAGTTTTTTAAAAATAAAAAGGAAAAATCATATTATAATACTAATGAATAATATAACTAGTAATATAATACAAATACAGTCCTAACATATATTTTTCTATATTTTTTTCTGATGGAGGAAGGGGCTCAGGGAGCCTTAGGTGTCTAAGGCCCAGGAATATCCTGTCAGCGTTTGCGGACCGGCTGTGTGCTCACCGTCTCTCAGAATTGATCTTCCAGAGCAGGAAGACCTGATTAGGTAGCAGGACCCTTCACAAAGGCTTCAGAAGCTTTCTCAACACCCAATCAGAACCCTCCACACAGACTTCAGAAGCTTTCCCTGCATCCAATCAGAGCCCTCCACACAGACCTCAGAAGCTTTCTCCACACCCAATCAGAGCCCTCCACACAGACTTAAGAAGCTTTCTCGACACCCAATCAGAACCCTCCACACAGACTTCAGAAGCTTTCCCCACACCCAATCAGAACCCTCCACGCAGGCTTCAGACGCTTTCTCCGCACAGGACCAACCCACCAGAACTGACAGCCGATTAGAGCTAGTTCACATCTTTTGGTCTGAGAAGATTCATTTGTTTCATTATTTCAGATTCAGCTCATCAGCTTTGGTTTGATGTTGCACTTGAAAGACAAGAAGAAGCTGGGACAGTTCCGGGTCTGGGGTCAGCAAATGTGTGTTCCAGGTCTGGGGTTGTGGCTGGCCTGCCTGTGAGCCTAGGGGTGGCACTTTGACTCTCTGGGAGTCAGTTTCCTCGTCTGTGGAATGGGCACCATTGCCTCATGTTTCATGCCATGTTACTCTGTGGGTCGGGCTAGAGGAGCACAAGAGGCCCTTACTTAGCGCCAGCAATGGCTTCTTCATGATTTGTCAAAATGCAAGCAGCGGGGACAGCTCACAGTGGAATCAGGAGAAAAGTTCAGCAAACAGAACCTGAGAGAAATGTGACCACCCCGTCTGGGTTCCTGCCTCGCCTGGCTGAGGTACTACTGGCCTCCTTGGCTGGGCCAAGGAGGACCAAACAGCCCGGTGGCCCCCGACTCCCAAGAAAGCTGGCTTGGTGGACACTAGCCTCCTTGTTTACAGGGTGCAGGCCAGGATTCCACATGACGAAGAGGAAGATTATCATAGCACGGGGAAACAGCAGCTGCGCTATCCTCCTTGTGGGCCTCTGACTGTCTGTGCAGCCGTGGGGAAGTTGCTTGTCTTCTCTGATTCTCAGCCTCTTTATTCACTGACTTGTTCAACAGATGAATACTGAGCCCTGGACTGGGCCTCCGGGGAGGTGGCACTAAGTCAGTTCTCCAGCAAGCAGAGCTCGGTAGGTGGCTGGGGTTATATTCAGCTCTGAACTCCACGGTTCAGTGCATGCCTCTAACCCCAGGAAGCTCTGATTTTCTCCAGACGGTCCAAGGTTGGTTTTCCTCTCCTCTCGTTGCCTGGATCTCTCTCTCTCTGCTTTCTCAGCATGAATTTCAAATGTCAAGCTCCTGAAGTTGCATTATGTACACCACTTGCATTTGGTTAGAAAATGAGCCCAATTAACACAGTGGTGTTTAGCTGGGAGAAGGGAGGCTGATTTGCTGATTGTTGGCAGTTCCAGGTTGGTGAAGGGCACTCGGATGAGAGAGAGCCAAAGGGCCTCTCTTCTTCTGAGCAGGACCAGGTGGAATGGCCCGGACGTCTCAGGAGGTTAAGGCAGCCTCACACAACAGCAATTACTTGATGAAAACCTTCTTGGGTCTGGAGAACAAAATTTGAAAAATCATGAGTTGGGCTGAGCGCTGTGACTCACGCTTGTAATCCCAGCACTTTGAGAGGCTGAGGTGGGTGGATCACCGGAGGTTGGGAGTTCGACACCAGCCTGACCAACATGGAGAAACCCCATCTCTACTAAAAAAAATTACCCGGGCATGGTGGCACATGCCTGTAATCCCAGCTACTTGGGAAGCTGAGGCAGGAGAATCGCTTGAACCCGGGAGGCAGAGGTTGTGATGAGCCAAGATTGTGCCATTGCACTCCAGCCTGGGCAACAAAAATAAAACTCTGTCTCAAAAAAAAAAAAAAAAAAAAAAAAAAAAAAAGAAAGAAAAAAAAAAGGAAGAAAGAAAAAGGAAAGAAAAGAAAAATCAAAATGATCATCTGTCTCCAGTTTCCACCCATTTTTCTTGCTTTCCAATGAGGTCTGATTAATGCCACATCTTTATCCAGCAGGCAAAGAGATAAAAATCAGTGATGAGTTGAAGCCAAATGATGTTAATTGAATATTATCTCAGATCCTCCTAGCCATTTTCTGGGTTAGGTGGACATTATGACCCTTGTTTTAGAGGAAAAGAAATGGAAACAGAGAGGTTAAGTGACTCACCCATGGTCACGCAGCCCTGAAATGGCTGAGCTCAACTTCAAACCCAGGTAGGTCTAGAATGTTTGCCTTCTATAAGAAGGGGTGCTGGTTATCAAAATTAAGTTATCCTCTGCCATGATGTTCATTATCAATTGAGCACTTTATATCTAAATTTCATGGGGTTGGGCTGATAGGCACTGTCTATACACAGTGCTCCTTGGCAACGTGGAATGACCTATTTTTTTTCTACTTTTCAGAGATCCACATTGATATGTGACAATTTCCTCTTTTTTCTTTTTCTTTTTTTTTCTTTTTTTTTTTGTGTGTGTGTGTGTTAGGACTGCAACACTACTAATGACAATTCTGAAAAATATAACAACAAGAAACTCCATTCTTAATATCCAAGCCAGCCCCTTCAACAAAATTATTTTCACTTTCACATCGTTTTTCTAATATTTCATGTAATTGTGATTGTATCACACTGTTTCTTGACTTTTTATTTGACTTTTTATGACTTAATTTTTATCATTAACTTTTCCTCATGTTTTTGCATACTCTTGATTTACTTTTAGGAGCTGGATAATACTTCATTTGGAGATTATTGTGCATTATTAATCAGTTTCCTCAGTGTTGGAGTTTAAACTTACTTTAACTTGCATTTCTTTTATTACTACAATGAAAAGATATTTTTTCCTGCTTATTTATTATTTGTATTTGCATTTAATTTTTTTTGGAAGTCTGCCCTTCACTCTTACCCAGTTATTTATTGGAATCATTTATTTCTAACCAGTTACACGAAGTGATTTATGTATACAGATTATTTATTATATACAGGAAAATAGTAGTCTTTTCTGTTGTGAGTTATTCCAGCACGTCAAAGCTCAGAATGTTTGCAATCCTCCAGAATTCTGATCATTTAATTTTTAGCCAATATTTAGTTTAAGATAATTTTTTTAAGAGATGGGGCTTTGCTCTGTCATCCAGGCTGGAGTGCAGTGGCACGATTATAGCTCACTGCAGCCTGAAACTCCTGGGCTCAAGTGATCCTCCCGCCTTGGCCTCCCAAACCACTGGGATTACAAGTGTGAGTCACTGTGCTTGGTCTAAATTTTTTTTATATTTAAATCTATCTATTAGAATCTATTCTGTATTATAGAATACAAATTGAATCTAAATAGATTTTTCTCTGAAATCAATAAGCAATTATTTAAAATGATTTTACTAAATAAGCATTCCCTTTTACTTTCTCATTTCTGATTCACTCAATAAATATTTGTTAATTGTGAATGTATGCCAGGCCCCTGCTTGGTCCTAGCAATATACTGAGACAGGATAGAATCTTCAGCACCCTCACCAGCTATCTGGGCTCCTCACTTTGTCCCAGTGATTGGGATGTCAAGTCTTTCTGTTCTTACCACACCTTTTCAGTAAGTGTCATTTTAGAATATGTTTTAACATGTGGTAAGGCAAGATGTGGTTTCAAATACTACTAAGGAGAAGTATAACTGTCTTTTTCTGGATAAATCTCATCATCTTTGCATCTGACTTCTAGTAACACTGCTGTGTGACCATTTTCCATGGGGTTCCCCAGTCGTTATCATTTCAATAAGCACTAGTTCTCTGGAGCATGATGCTATTACCAGGTAGGAGAATCATGGATTCTTAGAGTTAAGAGACCTCAAGGAACACCTGTCATGGGGCTTTCATGTGCACCTTTTCTACATGTGCTTCCCCAGCTCAAAAAGGATCTACCACTGGTGCAGAAACTTGTGGCTAGGAATGACTGATCTAGTCTAATGTTTCAGCTGGGCTTGTTTCCTTTTTCCAATGATCCTGCCAAGCAGCTGCCCATTCTGCGCTTGGACACTTAAGGATGAGGTACTTATTTCTTGTTTTTGTTGCCTTCCCAGTTAAAGCTCTGAGAAGATGGAAAGCTTGCTTTGTGTCTCTGAAAAAGAAGGTTCAGAGTGGGAGAACGAACTTGGCTCTATAGTTTTGAGCTCTGAGCCCTTGGGCATCCAAGGGCTGTCAAGCAAATAAAAATGTCCATTTGAGTCACTAAAGACCCCCTTTTCCCCTGAGAAAGGAAGAGCTATCATTAAACTGCCAAGAAGCAACATTTATCAGATTTATCAGAGATGTTTGACCCTCCATTCATCTGGCTGAGTTTCTTCAACTTCGTCATGAGCTGTAAGCTCCGCACTAGGGAGCTGAGAATCACCATTCCAAGAGACTCTGCAAGCCAGAACCAAAATGCATCTTCTTTCTTGATTTTTCTTTCTTTGTTTTAAAAATTTTGGTGGGTGTTTTCATTTCCCCTCTTCATTCAAGTTTGCTATATGTTTTGACCTTTTATTTTGGACAAAACGAGTGACCAGAGAGAACAAAATTGGAATGGACTATTTTTTTCTTCAAAAATAATAATCAAGAGAGAGCAAGATAAAGAAATGAAAAAAAAAATCCTTCTGGATTTGGTTCCAGCTTTGGTAAAGTTTCAGCCTGTGCTTATTTTAGCCAAACCATTTGTCCCATCCCTATTTATACAACAGGATGCGGAACAAGTTGTTCTTGCTTCATGTCCTGCTGCCTGTCAAAAAGAAATCTGTCTTGGAGGAAAAGCCAATTAACTCAAACGTCGTCATTTGGATGTGTTTCACTCTTGCCTGGAGTCTAATCAACTCAGAGCTATAGGGCCTGGGCAGGTGCAGGGCAGAGCCCAGCAGGACCACATGGAGGGGAAAAACTTAGAGGTGGATCTGGAATTGAGGTTCTTTCTCTTACCAACTCTGCAAACTTAGTTAATTTGCCTGTCTCTGCTTTCTCCTCTGATTTGTAGAAATCATAGCAGTCATAATAGCCACTACTCAGTACTGCAGAATGATACTAAAACAATAATAACAAAAAACAACAACAACAACAACAACAGTAATCTGCCGGGCACTGTGCTAAGTCATCTCTATGTATTACTATGTATTATCTAATTTAATCTTCATTACAACTGGAGAGAGAGTATTATCTGAAGTTTATAAATTAAAGGTCAAGCTGCTCAACTTGGCTCTGTCTTCCACGTCTCCATGACACCTTGACATTCACAGAGTTATCATATGGAGACTTCATCACCCATCAAGAATACTCACATATGACAAGTCAATTGAGTCCCAGGAGGTCAAGCGATGTCCCTCAGGCACCAACACCAATACCCAATTGCAAGTGTCTTTAGTTGACTCCTATATCATTTGGGATGATGCTAATCGCCCTAACAAACCACAACCTTTCAGTGGCCAGCGCAATAGAAGTTTATTTTGTGCTTACACATCAGATTGTTGTGAGTGTTTTTGTCTGGCCTGCCTCCACTTGGTAATTCAGGGATTCAGGCTCCTTCCACCTGGAGACCCTGCTGTCCTCTGCCCAGTTGGTGGTTAGGAGGAGACCCTGGAGAAGGTGCACAGGCTTCTTAACCACTACTTACATGTCATTGAAAGCAACTGACCACATGGACACACCTAGATGCAAAGGAGCCTGGGCAGTGGAGTCCCTGGCTGGGCAGTGGCTTCTTGATGACAACTCTCCACAGTGGAAAAAAGAGCTCACATTTTGGAAAACATGCCTCTGCCGCGACACCTCATCCAGTTTTATTCTGCTGTATCACAGACAGTTGTGGCGGGAAGATTCAGCATCTGGTCCTTCTTCCTAGTAAAGTTAAAGTGCCACAGGTTGCACATTAATTGACTTGGAGATTTGGAAAAACTCTGTACAGACTTCACTGCAGGCACCATGGAAGATTTCAGGGCACTCTCTGATAAGCAAGATGCACTCCTGCTCTCCACAAATGATCTTCAGCCTGTGTCCTGGAAGCCCCGACCTGTGTCTCCCCTTTGTGTCACATTTTATGTTACCCAGTTTTCGCTTTTTAGAATTTTACATGAGCATAATAATGAAGTGCATGCTTCCCACATCTGCTTCACCTCTGCTCGCCTTGGGCCCAAATATTTCAAAACTGGGATCATTACTTTGGATAGGAGAAGTGTAACTTGGATGAATACAATAAATACAAAACTCATTTTCATTTGCAGAGAGGGGGAAAAGGGAGAGAAAAAAATAAACATTAACTTTGGGAACAGGCCAGATGCGGTGGCTCACACCTGTAATCCCAGCACTTTGAGAGACTGAGGTGGGCAGATCACCTGAGGTCAGGAGTTCGAGACAAGCCTGGCCAACATGGTGAAACTCGATCTCTACTGAAAATACAAAAATTAGCCGGGTGTCATGCTGCGCGCCTGTAGTTCCAGCTACTCAGGAGGCTGAGGCAGGAGAATTGCTTAAATCCAGGAGGTGGAGGTTGTAATGAGCTGAGATCATACCACTACACTCTAGCCTGAGTGAAAGAGTGAGACTCCATCTCAAACAACAACAACAAAACCTTGGGAACAAAGATAGACACACATGCACGTCCAATTGAAGCAAGCTGAGGGGAAAGCATCATTTTGTTAAAAAAAAATAGAGGCGTTTTGTATTCCACAGTCAATACACAGGACTTATAGCCACCCATTGGATCAAAGCATGAACTAGTTTGGGAAAATTCTAAAATCTGTACCAAAGAGAGAGAAAGAGAAAGAGCACTTTTAAGTTACTTACTAATATATTAGAGTTCCTAAATTTTAGAGCTGGTTGGAAACTCAGAGATTCTCTCAACCATTGCTTTTTTGTTACAGGTGAGGATACTGAGTCAGAACTTTGCCATCTCTGCTTCTAAAACCCTCTCCTCTAGCCATTTGCCACTTGGCTGCCAGATCTACCTTTCTAAATTAGTAAATATTAATATCTGACAAAGTTGCTTCCTCATCTGAAATCTTTCCAATTGCCATCACCCACCAGAAAAAAAAGCTGATATTTGTCCATCAACTCAACCCTGTCCCCCGCTGGATTTTCCTCATGCCGCCCTGCTGAACTGCCTCTGGCTGTCCTCATCCACCCACCACAGTGGCTCATACCCACAGGAAGGTCTCTGTGCTTGGCACTTCCCTTATTTCTACTTTTGCTTTGTCAGCTCCAGCAAACAGAAAAAAATCTCTTCTCTGGATTCCTACAATGCCTCTCGTCTAATCCTAGCCCAGTGCTTACCATAGGGTACCAGAAAATAGCTGTGATGAATGTGTGTGTGATGGTTTACCCCTCTAAGGCTTTCAGGCTACCTGATACTCTCTTCACATGACGATCCCCTCACTAGACTGTGGGATCTGGAAGGCGAAGGCTGTGTTTCATTGGTTTATTATCAGTCTATTCCCCGGGTCTGGTGTAATGGATGCTCTATTGTAGGGGGTGCAAAAACCACCTGTGCACCTGTTGGCTATGGTTGGGCTAAGGTGACATTCTTGCTAAGCCCCTTGAATTTCCTTTGCATGGATATCTGCATGGCTGGCTCCCTTACCACTTTGGGATTTGAAATGCTACCCACCAGAATGGGCTTTCTTGACCTCATAATCCAAAATAAGACCCATCACTCTATTTCCTTATCCTGTTTTGCTTTCTTTATAGCATTATTATTATTATTATTGCCATCTGATCGAGTAAGTCTGCATTTCCTTGCTAACTTATCACCTGTCTCGCCATCACTGGACATGAGTGTCACAGGAGTGGGCCCTGTTTGTTTTCTTCACTCTTAAATCTTTTATTCCTAGAACAATGCCTGGCACATAGTAAGTGGGTCAAGTGTTATTGGATGAATCATACAACCATTAGGTGTTTTAATCCATATGCTTTCTCAGACAGACCTCATGGTTTTTCTTAAAAAAAAAAAAAAAAAGACTAAAATCTTTCTCAAAAAATGCCAAAGTCTCAGAAATAGAAAAACAAGAAACAGTTAAAAATAAACAATTAAGCCAAAACCTCCCCAACCTGCAGTGATTCATCAGAGTACAGTCAACATGCATCCTTTGAAATCTTAAGACGCACGTGCTGCAAAAAGCAACAAGGAAGAAACGGCAGATTTCTCTGTTTTACTTTTATATACCAACTTGCTAGTTAACAGTGGGAGCAATCAATAAACTTTAATAGAATGCTATTACTTTAGGGTTGTAGTAAACTGAAGAATAAAGAATAATAGCTTTTCAACCTTTTATCAGTCTGGGGAGCTAATTTAATATGCACGGAAAATGCATTACAATAATTTTTATAACTATGCAGTCCAGACCTCTCTAAAGATTTTCCAGGAACTAAGTAATGTGCAAAGAATCCAACCCGAATATATAGTACAAAAACCACGGCTACAATAAGTGAGGGAAGGCCATGCTAATTCTGTATATTTTTTAAAAAACCCTGGATGTTTATATTAAAAATGCCACTGGGCTCTGAACTGGCACGAGACACTCATTGCTGTTCTGTTTTGTGTGTTGTGTTTTTTCAACCAGTCTTCCCTTAATGAAGTGGACTGATCATTCTCATTTGGAATCATTCAGACTGTAGACAAATATGCTAAAGCTTTAAGTATATAATTTTTAACCTCTTAGAAAGGTTGAATGATGTGTTATGAAACTATTACTGTGCACAGTTCAAATTCAATGCATCACAAAGGAGCTCCATTAATCCTAATTTAACATGCATCTGCTCACAATTTGGTAGAGGAAATAGGCCAAGAAGTGAAGAAACAGCCCGTGATCATGCACAAGAAAAAGCTTTTCGTCCATGTCCAGGGACCTGGGCAATTGCTTGACTCTCTTAGAACTCTGAACCTGCAGGAATATTGCAGGCACATCTTGTCTTTTCCCTCTTCCTACTGACCTTCCCTGGCCAGTTCTCCACTCTGCAGAGTGATCGTTCCATACTGCAAACCAAATCTACTTTATACCTGTGACCTGTGACCACCTGAGATCCGCAGCAGTTAAGTCCAAGGTTAAGTGCCCCAGATAGCAGGCTGGGACTAGCATGAGGAAAACAAGCCACTCATCCTGGGTGCAAAATTGAAGACAATACTGAATAACTGAGTCATCAAGGTAAATAATATTTGAATGTTCTTTAAAAAATTCAAAGTTAATGCAAAAAAATCTATCATGCACAAAAATCCATCATGCACAAAAGATCAAAATTTTAAATAAATATGGGATCAGAAAATCTCAGCTATAATGGAGCCCAAGGCAAAAGGAAAAACAAGTGAGGCCGAGTCTGTCTTTATTTAAAATTTTGATCTTTTGTTCACTGTGGATTTTTTGCATTAACTTTGATTTTTTTTTAGTGCATTCAAATATTAATCTTGGTTACAGTTTTTCAATGCCCCCTCAAATTCTGTACCCAAGGTGAATGTCTCATCTGCCTCATCATAGTTCTAGACCTGCCAAATAGAATTAGAACCTTCTGCCTCTGCAGTCCTGTAGTCCTTTGTTCATTTTGTCCTATGACACCAGCCGAACTGGATTGCAGGTGTGTCTCCACCCTTACCCTGGGAGGATGGTTATTATCTCATTTGCTTGCATCTCCCCACAAGACATCCTCAACAAGTATGAATCATGTTGATTGAAACATGTAGAGTGCAGAGGAGGGATTCAAAGTTTTACCCTAGCCTCATCCCAGCCACTCCTTCTTCTGACCCACTTCCCACTCTCGTTCCCAGCCTCACTGAACTTTTCAATGTTTCTTGATTTTTCCCAGTGGCAGACTCTTATGTTCTCTTTCTTCTGTTTTCTCACTTTGGAACTCCTTCCCCTTTCTCCCTTGCCATGCATATGGGTAAAAGCCCGAGAGCTGGTGACAGGTGGCCTGGGGGAGCTCCCTGATTCACTCAGCCTCTCTGTGCCTCAGTTCCCTCACCTGTAAAATGGAGCAAGAACAGTGTCTATGTGGTAGGATTTTTGAGAATTAAATAAATGAATGTATGTGAAACCTTTAGCACAAAGCTGATGGGTGATAAGTAATAGGAACTAATCAGGTATGATGCAGTAGCTGGAACTAGAACTAGAGGCTGTTTCTACACCTTGGTCTGAAGGGCAAGAGAAGGGAGCAGTTTCCCAGACCCAGACAGAGTGCTGTGTGGGGAAGACTGTGGCTGCATATCCAACCCACGGCGTCCTAGGGAAGAAGTTCCTGTCCTTGCCCTGCTTTTGCTCTCACATCTCTTGCTGTGCCCCCTTAACTAGATCTGGGACCAGGGTACAGGGGCCTCACACAGGCAATCCACAGAGGTTAGACTGAGGGGCTCAGTGCAGGGTAAAAAGCGCTGGCCAGTGGATTTGGGGTCGGGGAGGGCAAGAGGAAGAGAGGCAGTCCTGTAGCTTTGCCAGGGAGTCATCAAACATTGTTCCATTAGGTTGGTACAAAAGTAATTGCGGTTTTTGCCATTAAAAGTATTAGTAAATAAGACAAAGTAAGGGGCAATGACTTTGTCTCCTGTATGGCGATCCCAAATGAACCCGACTTCCTGTGCAGCAAAAGCTTCTTTCCATCCCGCCACGCACTCCCTGGGCCTCTCCATTGTGCAGAGAAGCTGGGGAAAATGTCTTTGGTGCCCTGATTGGTCTGGGGGGACCAATAAGGTCTTGTTTCTCTTGAGAGGAAACTTGCTCACGGGGGCAGGTTTCCCCAAGCCCTATCGGCTCTGATGATAATAGGCTTGTGTGTGCTACTGAATTAGTCTGTGCCCGTCCAACCATCTTTAGCTTACATTAATCACACCCTTTTACTCAAAACAGTACAACTCTGATCTAAACCAATTAAGCCTGTGTTATTTAGACAAAAAGATTAATATAACTCCAAAAAGCATAACCTTTGGCCATAGAGGTGTCTTAAGATAATGAGTTTGATTCAGTAAGTTGGCTTTGAGGAAAGGTATGTTTTAGAAGAAGATATCTATTTGTAGATTCTAAATCAGCAGGAAAAGAAATGTACCCAGACAAACAAGTTCTAGTCGTACACATGCAGGTATAAAGGAGGTTAAGGCAGCGCGATTTAGAGCTGATGGTTAGGAAATGCAGATCTTTTCTCCCTTGGAAAATCCAGCTGACTCTGACAAAGGAACAAAATACAAAATAAAATCAAGCAAAGGCAATTACAGCTATCGCACAAGTCTGAAGTAGATGGTTTATGAAAAGTGTTGCTCAAGGTATAATCCCTTCTGCTCTTAGGGGAACAGGGGAGTGACTTCATGGAGAATATCTAGGAACAGAGAAGCCATGGCAGTGTGGTGTAATGCGAGGAGCACTGGATAGGAGTCCTTACTGCTAGGTTGTGTTTTCGTTGAATGCTTCAGTGCTCCTATGGACTACCCATTATGCTGGGTGCTGAGGATGGACTGATGAGTGGATTGTGGTCCCTGCTTTCAAGCAGCTGGCTGTCTCCTGGAGGACAGGAACCCATCAAAAGAAATGTCACTGCCTTGGTGAGGCTGTGGGCAAGACGAGCACGGTTGCCTCGGAGCTAAAGGTCAAGACACTGAGTCCACCCCCGGGGGACTTCAGCCAAAGCTTCTGAGAACCAGTAAGCTCTGAGCTGAGTCTTAAAAGATACAGAGAAGATCTCCTGACAGGAAGGTGTAGAAAGGAACTTTAGGCAGAGAGTGAGCAAAAGTATGAAACAGCAAACCGTGAAAGAAAGGTCTTAGCCACTCCTCTGAACTCCCAGAGCGTTAACTTTGAGATTAGGAATGGGTGAGGACCATGGTCCCTAAATTAAGGTGCTTGGAGACTGTTGTTCAAACCATGAAAATAGGAAGGGCTGTAAGCACAGGGAGCGGTCAGCATTGTTTCTGGAATCACTGTGGTTACCACCAATGAACAGTGAAGCCCTGGTTATTTCACTTATCAAACCTCAGATTTGTCATCTGAAGTGGATGCGTTGGTTACCCGGGTCTGTGAAAGTCCTTTTCAGCCTATACTAATAATGTTTCTTTATTCTGTGTTTTTCATATTTTTTCAATCTTGGATACTTGGCTCTGGAGAGACTGCCCCTCCTAGGGTTAGTTAAGTCCCGGAGAGAGCAAGTCACTTACCCGTGGAGCAGGCTTTCATGTGCAAACCAACCAATCGGAGCTCACACTCCCAACCACCTCCTTTATTCAGCACTTACCCTCCTGGTCACTATTCCCCTGCCCTAATCATCCGGCTGGGTACTAAACAACTACGGGTAGCCTCCGTGCCCCACAGCCCACTTTATTCAAACAAGCCACTCCTAACCCTGTTTAGCCTACCTTGCCATTCTTCCAGAGAACACCACAGTAGAGATTCTTGCCTCTGTTGTCTCTCCCACCCCTCCCTCCACCTCCTGACCAGCCCCTGGCTACCTCATGGGCCCCCCAACCATAGTGTGGTGCATCCCTTCCTCTTAGGGTCTGTGAGGATAGCAAGCTACCTTTCAATAACAATGATCTCCTGATCTGCCTATTGCATATATAAATAAGAATAAAACCTATATGTTCAAACACAGCAGTATTCCTGAATCACAAATTGAGCCCCAGGCCAGGCAAGTGGGGCTGAAACACAATCTTGGGCCAAAACCTGGACTGTGTGTGTCAGCCCAGGGGTGTGTGTATGTGTGTGTGTTTTCAGTTTGCACAAAGGTGCCCTGCAGGCTCGTGTGGCCCCGGGGCAAGTCATTTCACCTCTTTGAATCTCAGTTTTCTCATTTGCAAAATGTGAGCATTGGTCTAAATGTGGAATGTGTTTTCCAGATTTGAGATTCTCTAACCTTCCTCTCTGTAGGACCTTAGACAAATCTGTTCCCCAAGTTCCCCATCTATCAAGCGGGTATAATTTTCCCCATTTCTATCTTTCCTTGTCCTACAGATACTGAGTGGGAGAAGCTATCTGAAGCTGCTTTGTAAACTGTAAACTCCTGTGCCAAGGGGGGGTCTGCTATTAGCGGTATTGTTGGGTATGAGCCTGTCCCTGGCTGTAGGTGGGTGAGGCTTTCAGGGCAGTGGTATATGATTTAGCAAATTATCTCTTCAATGTGCTACAGAGTCCGCCAGGAGTTTGCTCACTGCAGGATGAGGGAACAATAAGGCCTCGCTGTATTCAATAACAGTGGTTTAATTATCATGATTACCTCACATTTGTATAAAGTCTTTGCTTTCAGGATCTCAAAGTACTTTATAAACATTAAGCCTCTTGGTCCCCCCAGGGGAGATACTAAATTGATACACGAGCTTGCAGGTCTCTCCACTTCCTGACTCAAAAGTGGTTTTCTCCCATCCAGATGAGGATGAAACAGAATCTGACATGCACTGTGCAATGTTCAACATCAGAGGTTTAGGGTGTATGTATGATGGGCCAAGCTGAAAAATATTGAGAATGGGAATAGCCACCATTTATTGAGAGACAATTATGTACAAGACCAGACCCCAGACTTGCATTAGATCGTGTCATGGCAGTAATTACCCCCTCACTGTATAGATGAGGAAACTTCAGTTCAGAGAAGTTGAGCTGCATACCCAAGGTCATACAGCCAGGGAAACTAGACATATGTAGGTGCGACTTGGATACAGATCTGTAGGTCTCTCTGAGACCAAAATCACCACTCTGCACCATACTCAGCTGCCCTCCAGGGCAATGCTTGCTTTGAGTCAATGCCCTTTGTTTTGCACTCGTGGAATGTGACTGTGTTTCTCTCACCTTGGCCTTGAGATTCAGCTGAATAGAGTAGGAGGAGGTGACCTTTTCAAGAGGCGGCAGTGAGCAACTCTATGCTGACTCACCCAGGGGAGCCAGAGCCACACCTCTGCCCAACCTCTGCTGCTGATGTTCCAGTTACTATCGGTGTATACATGTCACCCCTCACATTAGTCAGATTGCACTGCTATGACAAAACACTGTGGACTGGTGGCCTATAAAAAACAGATATTTATTTCTCATAGTTCTGGAGGCTGGAAATTCAAGATCAAGGTGCTAGTATGGGCCAGTTCTGGTGAGGGCTCTCCTACAGTGTGCAGACTGCCGTCTTCTTGTTATAGTCTCACACGTGGGGAAAAGGGCTACAGAGCTCTCCAGGGTCCCTTTATTCAGGGCACTGATCTCATTCATGAGGCTCCGTGCTCTTGACCTAATCACTTCCTAAAGGCTCCACTTTCAAATACCATCACCTTGGGGGCTGGAATTTCAATATATAAATTTTGAGGGGGACACTTTCAGTCCATTGGACTTTTAAACTCAGCAGTTTAGAGCCACCATTTTATGATGTTCACACATTCTGTTGGTTAAGAATTTGGAAAAGGAGACCAGCTAGGCCAATCTCCTATGCCTCAGCCAGGGAGACTTAAGCAGCAGTGGTGACTCAAAGGCCCAGGTCTGAAATCATCTGGAAGCATCTTAATTCACATGCATGGTACCTGGGGTAGTTGATGAGATAATGTACACACAGCCTCTTCATGTGGCCTGGGCTTCCTTACGGCATGGCTGCCTAAGGATATTGAGGCTTCTCACATGGCCACTCTGGGCTTCAAGCATGACTGTTCTATAGAGAACAAAGTGGAAGCAATGTGTTTGCTGTTATGTTTGTTTGTTCTTGAAGTCACACATGGTCACATCTGTTGTCTTCTATTAGCTACGGTGAATCACTAAGATCAGCCTAAACTATTAGGTTGGTGCAAAAGTAATGGCAAAACCATAATTATTTTTGCACCAACCTAATAGACTATCTGGGTGCCCACCGGACCACACTCTCTTCAAAGGCTGTAGGAGAAGAGTCCTCCCTGATGTCTTCCAGCTTCTGGTGGTTCCAGGCATTCCCTGGCTTGGAGACATATCCATTTATTTATGTGTCTCACTGAATTATGAGTCCTGGAGGACAGGGAATATGTCTAATATATGTTTGAATTTCCAGAACCTGATTTTAGATCTAGCACCATAGAGGGTGACCAGTGAAGATTTGAAGCATAAATGAGTCAATGAATGCACGGGTGAATGAATGTATAGTTGGGGATGATCTCTCTTCATGGGCAGCCAAGTTGCTAATCATTTGGACTCCTTTCTACATGAGTGGAGTTTTCTTGTCCTTTGTTTTTGAGGAAATGAACCTTATTTGTGATTTGTATTTTGATAGCCTAGTAAGAATTTTCTCAATTGCTGGAGGGCTGTCGGCGTTGACGAGCTCACAGGTGTCTTTTAGCACTAACATTATGTATTTTCTTTTTGCTATTTGATCCTGTGATCTGCTTCCAAGACTAATGGGTTGCTTTTTGGATTAACTGTATTAATCAATGTGCTGTAGAGATGTGATTGCTGTAAGCATCTTTCATCAGGAGGAAGGCGAATGAAGAACTCGGGTCTTCGGAAAATACGTCCATGTGGCTGTTGTCCTGGGTCATGTAACAGGTGCGTTTGCATAGATTGCATCTTCATAAACATCCATTTTATGCCATCATGGTTTAAGTTAAAAAAGAATTTCATTGGCAAAGTGATTAGCTGCAGGGGGCAAAAAGCATTCCAGTGAATACTGTTTTTCACTTTGATACATCTCCAAATTGATGTTTCCATCTCATTGTTTTGGTATTTGTTTTTTAACTTTATCTAAAGATTTTTTTTAAATGAGAATTATTTTACAAAAGGCAAACTCTCACCACTTTTCTTATGTAAAGCTGATGTGACAATGCAAGTGTCAACAAGAGGGCAAGATCCGTCTCAGGGAAATCTTGAAACCTCTAGGTGGAATTTGCATAAAATAGTTCTGGTATTATTATTCACTATTCTTTCCCTGACAGATATGTCAAGGCCTTGAAACCTAAAAGAACAATTATGCTATTGTATCTCTCAGAGGATTCAAGGGGTGTGTCTTTGGTGGAAAAAGTGCTATTAGAGCTTTGAAAGCCGTTAAAAGGCAACCCAAGGGACTCTTTAGCTAGTCATTTTATAAAGAATGCCTCTGCTTTAAGTGTCTTAAAGTACGTTTATTCAACTCTTACTTTCGGCTTTAAAAAAGCCTGCTAATAATTAATGTCTGTACATTTTTTTAAACGTTTGCATTAGCTATAAATAAAAACTTTAGATGGAGTCATCATCAAGTTTAACTATGATTCTTGTGGGATGGGACCCGTATCTTTGTCAAATGCCTTGCAACAAATTACCTGTAAAATTATTTTTTTATTTAGCTAGCATAGTGGAAGCCATTGCCATTGCCAATTATGGAGCAAATCAGGAACTAATCAGTAAATTCGTTCCCTGCGTAAGCTGGCTTAACTTAACATGTCTGAACATTAGAAAACCAAACATTGATAAGGCATGTCTCGTTGCAGCTGGATGGGGTGCGGTAGGCAGTGATCCGACTTTAATTTCCTCTGAAACCTGCTGATGATGTTATTCTCTGGTTCGGCTGGGTTTCCCTGGAAAAAGGCAATGCCAACTTTTGATGAGAATAGTTTTGAAATTCAAGAAAGACACAGAAAGGCACAAAATGCTTCTGTCACTTAAGGTGATAAAGCCAGTACTGAAAATGAATGAATCAGGAAAAACTTCAGTCAAAATGCTGCGAAGACTGTGCGGTCAGGGAAAGTTTGATTCCAGTGACCAAGAACTAATATTCACTGGCATGGATGAGTGCTCTGTGTTTTTAACAAGCGATAAAGTGGTGCTCATTTTGCATATGCTAAAGAATCCCAAGATGATATTCATTTATTTTCATGTGTGTGTTCTTTCACTTCATAGTTTTTGGGAGTGAGAGGTGCCCTTGAATCCATCTACTTGGACGTGCTGTTTTATGGATAAGAAAAGGAAGGTTCAGGATGGATAAACTGAGTCCAGTTATCCAGTGATGAAGGACGGAACAGACCTGTGTAGACTGTGAATACCCCCAATATCCATGCCTCCTCTTCCATAGTTACAGAATTCTGGCGAACACAAGGGTAAACTTAATAATGAGCATATTTCCCACAGTCCTGTGTGGCTATGCAAAGCCATGTGCTGAGGGTCTGGCCTACTAGATAAAAGCAAAAGTGGCCAAAAAATTCCTGGAAAACTCCAATTTTCTCTTCCACTAGCACAGGACCAGCCACTTTGGAAATGGAGGCATATACAGAGTATAGCAACACAGAAGGAGACTGACTCCATAGGGCACCATCCCAGTCTTGGCCTGCCTGCCTCCATATAGGTGAGAGAAATACAGCTCTGATTGCTTAGGTCATTGTAATTTTGGGTCTAGTTCCTTGCATCCATACTTTATCTTAAACAAATGTAGTAACTACTGAAAATGCTCCAGGTCGGGTGCGGTGGCTCATGTCTGTAATCCCAGCACTTTGGGAGGCTAAGGCAAGCAGATAACTTGAGGTTAGGAGTTTGAGGCCAGCCTGACCAACATGGTGAAACCCCATCTGTACTAAAAATACAAAAAAAAAAAAAAAAAAACTAGCCAGGCATGGTGGTGCATGCCTGTAGTCCTAGCTACCTGGGAGGCTGAGGTAGCAGAATGGCTTGAATCTGGGAGGCGGAGGTTGCAGTGAGCCGAGATTGTGCCACTGCGCTGCAGTCTGGGTGACAGAGCAAGACTCCACCTCACAAAAAAAGGAAAGAAAAGTGCTCCTTTGGCTCCAAGCAGTGTGCTGAATAGGTTACTTCTGTCAACCTTTTCCAAGCATGATGGCAACACAGCTAGAATCTAGTGGTCTTAAGCACCCTACTGGATGCTGTTCTCCCAATGGACAACGGTGTCATTTACTAGGAATCTCAAGCACCCAGCAGAATCTGACACTCAGAAAGTGCTCAATCAAATTTTATAAGAGATCAATGAATGGATAACACTATATATAAGGATTCTAGATTGTCTCTCTGCTATACCACATGGTAACCTGGGTGTATTCAGTGGAGAAGTACAAGTCTAAGCTTGAAATTTTGGCCTGGTCCATATCTCAAAGTATTGTTTGATGACAAAGTGATTCATTAAAACCTTGTGGATTTGTCTCTTGCTTGTTCTCTTTTCTTTTTCCTTTCTGGTATTGTTGTATCTCAATATGATATAAACAGAGCATAAATCTTGGCTTTTGCCAACTGCTGTTTGGTTGGAATTGCCTGTATTGTCTTGACATATGTTGGAATCTTTAAATTAACAGAGAAAAGAATTGATTTAAAAAATGGCATTTGCATTAAGAGTTATAAATGGGCAATTTGGGAAGCATGAAGACAGACATGGAAAGTTTTGCACAAATACTACAATTCGCATAGCAGTGGGGTCTTGACTGCACGAAATATACAGTCTTGTACATTCCTCGGGAACATATGCTGTGTAAAGTATATATGTGGCATCATTTTCATATCCAAGACTCACAGTGAAGCAGAGGGTCACTTCTAACCTGGACAAGCTACAAAATCTCAGATTCTTGGTGGATTTCAGGCATGTTTTTCCCCCCTTACGTCTTGCGTTTTCAAATGCCTTTGTAATGGTTTTGGGCAGACCTTATTTTTATATGTGATTAATGGCTGGCTCTTTTCAGGATCCCAGCTCAAGAAAATCTCACTGTACCCACAGGGTGAAAAGCACTGCCAGCATCCCAGAATCATTAGATCTAGAACCTGGACTACCTATCTTCAGTTGCTTGGCACCTCCATTTTCTCAACTCCCTTAGCTGTTGACCTCTGTTTGTCTCTTAAAGTTACTGATGGCTTGATTCATCTCCTGGCTCAAGAGTTTCCTTGATCCTGACAAATCAATTCTTCACTCAATTATTCATTTAACTATTGTCTACCCTCTTACTCACAGGTATTGTGCCGAGTAGGAGAGAGGAAGATGAATAAGACCTAATCTCTTCCCTTAGGAGAGCTCACAGACTAGTAAGGATGCAGACAAGGAAAGAGGTGATTCCAATATGATGGAGTGAGGCTGGCCAAGGGGAGAAAAGGAAGGCTTGGAGACCTTGTACGAGTTAGCCAGGGTAAGAGGAGATGGCCAGGGTGAAGGACAGAGAAAGGCAAGAGATTCCGAGTAGGGCACTTTAGAAAAATTTTAAGATGGCATCAGAACATGCTGGAAAGTCAGAAAGGAAACTTTAGAAGGAATACAAATATGAATGTATAGACATGGGTTTCCAAATATTTAGAAAGCTGTGTCTGTTTTTAATTATTATTATTATTACCAGTAGTGTTAGAAGTAGTAATAGTAGCGTGTATCCAATATAAGAAACTCATAAGGCTGGCCGCGGTGGTTCACATCTTTAATCCCAGCACTGTGGGAGGCTGAGGCAGGTAGATCACCTGAGGTCAGGAGTTCAAGACCAGCCTGACCAACGGGGAGAAACCCTGTCTCTACTAAAAATACAAAACTAGCCAGGCGTGGTGAAGCATGCCTGTAATCCAAGCTACTTGGGAGGCTGAGGCGGGAGAATTGCTTGAACCTGGAAGGCAGAGGTTGCAGTGAGCCAAGATCGCGGCATTGCACTCCAGCCTGGGCAACAAAAGTGAAACTCTGTCTCAAAAAAAAAAAAAAAAAGGAAAAGAAAAAGAAAAGAAAAGAAAAAAGAAAAAAAGTCGTATTTTCAGAGCAGAGTCCTGATGGTTGTTCTGAGTAGACACAATATTGATCCCTGGCTATAGGTTTAACATCTGTAGGTGGATGAAGGGTGGCAAGATTCAATGCCACGCCCACAGGTAAACTAGTTTGTTGCTTCCTTTTTTGATCATACAATTCTAGAAACATATTCCTATTTCAAAGACATCAATAAATTAGGATACAAATCACACAGCAATGCAAGGGCTTACTTTTCGTGATTCTTGCTACCCACAACCCAAATACGAGAAATTCCAGTACATTTTCACCATCACAAGCATTAAAAATAATAACAATAACGACAATAAATGCTTGTGTAGCTTTCCCCACTTGCCAAGAACCATTTCAGGGCTTTTATTACTCACTTAGGCTTCTCTACAGCTCTATAAGATTGATACTATTGCTATTCCCATTTTTAAAGGTGAGGAAACTAAGGTGGAGGCATTAAGGTCACTTAACTGAATTCACACAGTAAGTGAGGGAACCAGGATTTGAACCCAGGGCTCCCGAGTACAGAGGGCAAGCTCCAATTCCCTCAGTGCTGCTGAAGAAAGATGTTGTAATCTTTTGCTTTATCTCCATTTTACAGGCTAGGACACTAAGCCCAGCAACATTGGAAAATAATCAACCCCTGGTCATGCATTTGGCAGTGCTGTAGCTAGAATGGTCCTTTTGCTCCCTCCAAAATCTAGGCTTTTTGAAATGCAAAATTCTACATTAATGTTACAAATTACCTGGGCAGCTTTTATTTTGGGGAATGGGAGTATGTCAACAGGTGTTTGACATTTTTCACCTGAAAAGTCTGGGGATTTGTCATTGTGTGGGTGTCGTCCGCCCTCTGCCATCCCTTTTCACTCTCTGACTCATCTCCAAGTCTCTCTTTCTATTCCTAGCCTCTTTCTTCTCCCCAGTTCCCCTCCACCACACGACTCTGAAGATGTCAGCCATCAGATTTGCTTCCCTTCCTGTTTCCCAATGTCTCCTTGACCCCGGAAAGCTCCCCGAAGCTCAGCCTCAGCTCACCTTCTCCTGTGACTGTCCCGCCCACTCCTGTGCCAGCAGGAGTCTGCAGAGCCCCACTCAAGCTGTCCAAGTTAAACTTTAAGCAGCACCAGTCAGACAATGAACTGTGGCATGATGGGAAATTTAAGTTATCAAAAGAACTTTTAAGTAGTCTGCAGTGCAAGCTGAAGTTGAACTTGCTGGGTGAATAAAAAGTAGCAAGGTAGACAGTACATGGGCAATGCATTGAGTCGAAGCATTCCAAAAGATAGGAGAAAGTTTAAAAACGGTTTTAGGAGTAAGATTTAGCAACCTGGGGATATGGGATAAAAAAAAGCAACTGCATAATGGTTGGGTAGAGAAAACCCTCACTGAGTCCAGACACCTTGCTTCTAGGATAATTTCTCCTCCTACCTAATTAGGTAACCTTTGCAGACATTCCTAAATTGTATTGTTTCTAGTTTCACTGACCTTAAGAAAACCCTCCTTATAAGAATATTTTAATGCAAATTTTGCAGTTTTTCTTGTACTCTAAAATCTATAGATACTCAAAGTTGAAAATTTAAAATCAATTGAAAAGGAGAAAGAAGAAAGAGACCCCTCTGTAAAGACCACCATGCATTTAGTATTTTAGACCCACCATGCATGTTGTATTTTAGTCTAATCTTCTACATGAAGTAATTTGTGGTTTGAGCTGCTTAATGCACATGAAGACATGCAGTATGTGTCACATGCATTTGGTCCAGGGTATTGCAAACTCTTTTAAGACCTCAAAGCAGTTTACCTGCAAGCTGTGACATTTATGCTATTTCTTTTCTTTCCACTTATTCCAACAGCACTGCTTCTGCACAGCCTCCCAATTCGGGAAGAAACAGTAGCACGTCCAGAAAGGAGTTGGGAGAGACAGTGAAGGAACAGTTCACAGTGTAAGAGATGGCAACACAGCCAGCGACTATCAACTGTGGGGGCTGCTACCCACTGGGCCTGAAGGGGTGGCAGAGCAGGCAGTAGCCAGAGTTTGAAGAAAGCTAAAACCACAAGGAGGGGAGAGGGCAGTCCCACAAGAGGAAGCCCAAGGCTGCAGTCTGCTTGACTGCCTTTGTCCTGATCCCTCTCTCCATTGTGGCTCAAAACCAGCCCAAGGATTCATTAGCTATTTGGAAAATGCATCAAAACAACAAAAATCAGGTTGAAAGGTGAGTGCAGAGAAAAGCTGTAGTTCTGTCTCTCCAGAGCTCTTGTCTTCCCTCTTGTTTCCTTCAAACAAGCCGCTGCATTGCTCTCCCATTTTCCTTTGTAAAAATGGTATTGGAAGAGGGTTATTGCAGCAGGGATTAAATATGAAAACAGTTGCTGCAGACAAGGCCCTCCAGAAATGCACCCTGGCGTTTCTTCAAGGGCAGATTCTACATGGAGAGGTGGAGCAGAAGCAGTGGTGCTCAGGACATGGCCCTGGACTACTTGCCCCACGTCTGTGGGATCCTGAGTAAGAACCAGCATTTTAACAAGTTCTTCCATCTCTCAAGCTTCTCCAGCACAGCTAATCTGAAAGCCACTGAACTGGAGGTCAAGAGAGGAGAGATACTCCGAGACATACAAGGCAACCTCACTTGACCCCAGCAGGGTGACCAGGGGTCCTTGTTCACACAGGACAGACTCCCGAGATGCGGGACTTTCAGTGTTAAAACCAGGAAAGTTCCAGGCAAACCAGGAAGCGTTGGTCACCCTAACTCCAAGTTTGCTAAGAGTAACAAATCCACAATGTCATGTCAAGCTGTTCTGTCTTTATCATATCTTTAGGGAACCTATGGTTAGCCTGGGTCTTGTGACCATCACAAGAGTTAGGTGAGATGGGGTGTGAATCTCTGCATTCCAGTAGAGGAAACTGACACCTGAGGAGATTTAGGGACTCACCTGAGGTAGGATCAACTAGGCCTAGTGTTCACCTGGGTCTGGATCTAGTCACTCAGGTGGGCTCAAACTTAACTCCAACACCACCAGCCAGTTCTCACAAGATGGAATTCTAGTGAACAAGTCTGTCTACACCGGAACAGGATTTTCTTGTGGTTTCTTTTCAACACCAGAATTTCCAAATTCTCTGAATATAGGAGGTGCTCTATAAATATTTGTTGGCTCAACAAATGGAGGAAAAACTCAATGAAGACTCATTCAAAATACACATGGGTGGTTATTTTTCCATATCGCTTCTCTGCTCTGCTCTAAACTCCGTGAATGTGGGATTGTGCCTGTCTGCCTGTCATGGTACCGGTACCTACAAGAACATCAGGGACAGTGTGGTTACACAATACAGGCTCGCTGAATTTGTTGACTTGAAGGCAAAGTGTAGGCTTTAGGCCAAAGGAGTTGATTTTGGCCACCTGGAACACACAACAGAAAGTGCTCTTGAGGCAAAGTCTGTGGCACTATAATAGTTTACCCTGATGGGAACTGCTTAGAGCTTAGGACAACAAAACCCTGTTCTGAGGCTGGTTTTTCATGTGCAATGCTGAGATGTTCTGAAGGACGCCAGGCAGAGAGTCTTACAAGGAAAAAGAGTGTCCAGCTTCTTTAACTTACAATTCTTGGCCCATCTCCTGGCTGCAGCTGAGCCATTGACTCTTGGCCGCTCATGGCAGTTGGAATTCCTTGAGAACAAATCTGATTTCAGAGGAGAGAACATTTCACAACTGACGTCCAGACATTTTCCAAACAAATTTGATCTTGTTCATTTTCCAGGAGAGGTGCTGGGACTTCCATCACCTCTCTCCTTTTGGTCCCCATCTCTGGGGCAGAGGCCAAGCTCTCAGCATCTCAGCAGAGTCGGGAACTTGAATTAATGCTATTTCTGGCTGAAAAATGCTTTGGTGGCATCAAGCCCAGTTATGATGTTGAAATACAGAAGTGGATGAATACACAACATGATGCATAGACTTTAAAGGAGAGAGGCTGGAGTTAGGCAAGGAGACATCTCCAGCTAAACACCATGGTCTCTGTGGACAAAGCATCAGCCGGCATGTTCAGAGTTGGAGAATTACTACAAATGGAATCCTCCTAGTGTGAATGGTTCCTACCACTCTTAAAGTCAGACTACAAACAAAGATTAAATATTGCAGAATTTTTTTTCTGCCAAGACTGGAAAACTTGCGTTTTGCCATTAAACCAAGGGGAGTTCTGATTACATCTAGTGATATAAAATAAAATTATATGGGTCTCGTGGCTCACACCTGTAATCCTAGCATTTTGAGAAGCTGAGGCAGGAGGATTGCTTGAGACCAGGAGTTTGAGACCAGCCTGGGTAACATAGAATGATCTTGTCCTGCCAAAAATACAAAATTATACAAAAAATGTAAAACTTAACTGAGTATGATGGCTCATACCTGTAGTCCTAGCTACACGGGAGGCTGAGGCAGGAGGATTGCTTGAGCTCAGGAGTTCAAGGCTGCAGCGAGCCATGACTGCACCACTGAATACTAGCCTGGGTGACAGAGAGAGACCTGACTTGGATTTGGCTGCTGCCTGTGTCTGAATTTTTTGGGGTAAGGGAAAGCTTCATATGAAATTGAACTTGCTTCTAATAAGTTGGAGCTGTCTTCAGGTCCCTAAATATGGTATTGTTAAATCACATGCAATTACTACTTTTTTTTAACCTTTGCCGGATCAAGAGCCCCTTTGAAATATAGACACAAAATTTTATCTAAAGATCTGAATTTCTGTTCTGCACACGCAGGTCTCTGAGCCTCTAGACAGAGACCTTGCCCATCGTTGAGCATCATTCACCTGGTGTCAGTTTACTTCCCCATTGGTTCTTGGACCTCAGTTTCCCCACCTGTGAAATGAAGGTGTTGGACCTGATGATCTAATGTCCCATCAGCAGTGAGTAGATTCTGTGGTTGGAGGTCCATGGGTCTGTGGGTTGGAAAGGCTGAGAGTGGCTTATGGGAATAAGACCAGACTGAGCTGGTGGGATTTTGGTCCAGAGATGCCACCTGAAGAATTTTCCCAGAAGGCAGCAGCACCAAAAATAAGTTGCATTTCTGTTCTTGCCACCTGATTGAGAGAAGACTCTGGAATCACAGAAAAAAAACAAAAACAAAAACAAAAACAAAAAAAAACAGTTGTAGAGCTACAGCTTGATAAATGCAGGGTACTCCGTCTCTTGCCAACTCTGTCAGTGCTTCCTCACTGTTTGCCTCCCAGCAACACTCAAGGGCAACATTCTCCTCTATGAAGCTGGCCAGGATCTGAGTTCTCTGTGATTAAGGCATGGGCTCTCTGGGCTGCCTCCATCGGAGCAGTGGCCACCCCCAGGCTGGGCCTTGAAGCTGCCCCCACGGACATGCTCTGGCTTTGGACATACTGGAGTCTGGAGTCAGTTTACTCTGGGTCAAGGCTCCTTTTAGATCTGCTGCGTTCAGAACAAAATGGGTCATTCCACCTTTTTTTCTTGGTTTTTCCCTAGGGATGAGAGTCGTTTTACACTGGTATTCTCTTGCTTGAGAAACATTTCGTTTAAAAAAAAAAGTTGGCTGCACACACGTATAGACAAATGAGTAAAACGGAGGAAATCTGAATATGGTCAGCAGGTTGTATGAATGTGTATTTCCTGGGTGTGTTATGATTAGTTAGAGTTATGCAGGACACTGCACTGGGGAAGGGCACGTTGGATCTCTGTATTACTCCTTACAACTGCATCCTAATCTCCAATGATGTCCAAAGAAAACGTTTAATTAAAAAAATAGTTGGTACTGACTATATGGTCCCAAGAACCACATTGTGGTTTTTGTTAAGGTCAGGATATAAATGAATTAAATGCATTTGACAAATAGGTGGAACTTGTTTGCAGGGAACTTCCACAGCAGGGTTGACTTATATAATGTATGTGCTGGAGTTGTTTTTTTTTTTTTTTAATTTGGGGGAGAATTATAACCTCTTTGATTAAATCTTATGGGCCCTTTCCCCTCACAGGTATGTGTGTGTATATGTGTGTGAGCCCGTGCATGTGTGCACCCACACTCACACATGCTCATACTTGCAGAGGTGGGTCATCAGTAGAGTCCACAAAAGCACACCCACAGAAGACAGAAGAACAGTGCAAGGGAAACCTGGGCTCCCCCAGCAATCTTAGTGCCCTGTCCCCAAGTGGAATAACTTGGCTTTTATTGGTTTCATATTTTGGATATTTGTTTAAGATTTCATTTGGAAAAGGGGTTTCTCTGCTTTAAAAGCAGTTTAAAATCCACTGGTGCATTAGAAAAAAATGAGCGAGGATAAGATGTGGGGGACAGGACCCGCCTTTAAGATCCTGGTCTGAGATTTACTAGCTACGTAATTTTCCTCATTAAGCGTCAGTTTCCTCCTCTCCAAATCAGGTTTGGGAGGTGAGTAGGAAGGAACCCTGCTTCACAGGTGTGCTGTGTGGGTTTAGTGCCTGTTCTGCCTCCAGCATAAAGTCTGGTCTGTTGTTTCATTGGCACTGGACAAAGCTTTGCTATCAGCCAGAGGAGGTCTAGGAGGTCAGTCAAGGGGCATCGCCTCTGCTTTTCTGAAGTTGGCCCACCAGTTCCTGTCCTTCTGCACCAGAGGGGAAGGAATCCGTGACCCAGCCCAGACCCTCTGTTCTTTCTTTCTGCTGCCAAGAAAAATAAAATGCTGACAAGCAGGGGAAAAAAATAACACTTGCAAAACTTTCCCTACTCTTGGGGAATTTACTTTGAAATTTGTGCCGGATAGAGTAATTAGTAAACTTGCTCTTAATAGTGTTGTGAAGATGTAATTTTTTCACACCTTCCCTGACTTTGACACTGCGGCTTTTGAAACTTCATTTTGCACTGTGCCTCATTGTTCTTTAATCTGCTGCACTCTGCATTGAGTATCACGGAAATTTCGCACTTACCATGTCAATAACATCTGGCAAAATTGCCACCTATTAAGAGTAAGTGTTCTTTTTTCTCCGGTGAGAAATGTGATGGTGTATTATATTGGTTTCCCTTGAGAGGCTAAGGAGACAATTTTAAAGCAGACAAATGCATTAAAGAAATAACCTGAACTCTAAGAAAAGGTTACGGAAAGTCAGAAACTTTTTCCCCCCTTGTTCTTGGTTTATTTATTTATTTATTTATTTATGGGGAGGAGGGAGTATGAGCAGCTGCCTCACGAGGTGAAGGCACTTTTTGCCTGCGATGATGCACCCCTCTGTGTCAGAATGGGCTGCTTCTGCTGTCTCCTCTGGAGCTGTATTTCTCCATCCAGCTCTAAACTAAATCGGAGCACTTCCTCACCTAAGCCCTTTGTAGGGCAGACCTGCTGGGGATGGCACCAGGACCCTGCTCCTCTCAGCCATAGTGAGAAAGGCAATGAGAAGTGCCTTTGAGTAGGGCTCAGCCACCTATTTGCTGGGTAGCATCAGGCATGTCATTGAACTTTCAGAACCTCCGTCTCCTCCTCTGGACAATGAGATCATCACAACTGCCCTTTAGCACTGGCCTGAGGATGCGGTGTGTTTACCGGGCCCCCCGCCGCAGCCGAGCAGAGCCTGAAACTGTTGCATCATTAACTCTCCAGTGCTTCTCTGTAGGTGTTTACTGAGAAGGCCAGGTTTCCTCTCTCCATGGCTCAGCACTTGGGATTCGCAGACACCTGTGATCCATGAATTCAAATCCCCAAATTACGCATCAAAATGTCCCAGTGTGACTCCAGCAGGAAAGGGATCATCCTGCCTCCCCTCTCCCTACACCTCTGGCTCATGGCCCCAGCAAGAGTGCCACCAAGCAGAACAGCCTCCTGTTCTACCAGCTGCTCACTAACCACACAGAAAGAAGAAGGAGACCTTGGCAAATAACCCCGCATCTCCCACTAGGAGACATTCTCTGCCACTGGCATGTTGTCACCTGCCTGGCTACTTTCTGAGTCTGAGGACGGGTTGGTGTGGCATGGGCTCCGCTCGCAGCATGCTCTGAGACAGAGGCGGGCAGGTGCACTGACATCATCCCGAGGACAGCTGAGCAGTACTGAGCACCTGGTGTATGTCAGGTCCCGTTCTCAGTGTATCCACTCGTGGGAATTTCACAACCACTATTAGGAGATAGGAAGTCCTGTTGTCCCCATTCCACAGATGGGGAAATGCAGTCACATAACCATTGAGAGTTTTGCCTGAGTTCTCGCTAAGCAATTGCAGAGTAAAGATCACAGGCCCTGGCCTGGCATTTGAGGCTCACAACACAGTCCCTTTCCCTTTCTGACTTGCCACCCACACCTTTCCCACGTAGGACCTGTAATCATAACAGTTTCCTGAATATTCGTGTTTTGTCCCTTTGTGTCATTTTCACATATGTGATTTCCTCTGCCTAAAACCCCTTCCTTGGCTCTACTATCTGTCTCATCCATTCATTCATCAATTTTTTTTTTTTTTTTTTTTGGAGACAGGGTTTCACTCTATCACCCAGGCTGGACTGCAGTAGTGCCGTCTCAGCTCACAGTAGCCTCTACTTCTGGGGCTAAAGTGGTCCTCTCACCTCAGCCTCCTGAGTAGCTGGGACCACAGGTTCATAACACCGTACTCGGTTAATTTTTATTCTATTTTTGGTAGAGATGAGGTCTTGCTAGGTCACCCAGGCTGGTTTCAAACTCCTGGGCTCAAGCAATCCTCTTGCCTCAGACTCCCAAAGAGCTGGGATCACAGGTGTGAGCCACCGCATGTGGCCCCATTTATTTTTTTATTCAATGAAGCTGTGTGGAAAGATGTGGATGAGCAGGGATGTGTTTATTAACCTATGTGCGCCCAGTGTCCCCAGTCTCTGCGCTTCACTTTTATGGAATATCGAATTCAGTGACATAAACCAAACTTCCATTAAGGTCCTAGGACTCAATTAGTTCAGAAATCACAATTTGGCAGCCTATGAGCCACAAATGCACCACAGGTATCTATTGGTGAGCCCTCATAGGATGTTTAAATATTTGAATAAGGTGCTGACATATACAGATGTGGAGATGTTACAAGACAAACCTAGAGTTTGAACTTCTACTGAATACATTGAGGGCTGTGGCAACCCAGAGCCTGCATTTGTACATGGAAACTCTTGGTCCTGTTATGTGGAGCAGGCAGTCTACACACAGCTGTGGTCCCCAGCCCTCCCTGGTGTCTTACACCTGTTTTTTCTCTTTTTTTCTTATTTAAGATAACAGTTTGGCCCTTGAAGGAGGTGTTTGAGTTTACAGCCATTACAAAAAGTTATTTTAAATCCTCTAAGCAATCCTTTTCTTATACACGATCATATGTTGAACATACCTGCCTGGCGGCAGGTCTGTGCCAAATGCCAGGGATGCAGAAACAAGTGAGCACAATGTTTGTCTTAGATGGCATCTCCTCCAGGCAGCCTTCCCTGCTACACTTTACTAGATTGGCAGCCCAGGCCAGATCCTCCTCAGAACTCCAGCTTACCTACGCTAACAATGATCACTGTTAAAATTAAAATTAAAATTGCCAGTGTACGTGTTTGATCCACATGGTAGACTGTGTAGTCTTTAATCACGGCAGCTGTGTCTTCTTTATCTTTGAATTTCCAGCCCCATACACAGGACCTGGTAGAGAGGTGGTTTCTGGTCCTGTTTATCTCATAAATGGTTACAGGAACACGTGAACAAAACTGAACCTACTGGACCCTCAACCATGCATCTCTGAACCAAAAGACTAAGTGAGTAACGCTGTAAGCGGCTGCTCTAAAATTCGGATTCCCACTTGAAAACCATCAGTATTTAGATGACTGTATTTTCTTTCCAAAAGCCCGCAATATTTTATGTCCTGATAATATTTACTGTTGTCCTCAGAGATAACTAGTTGGATTTGCCATCCAGTCCACAGGGAAAACTATGGGGAATTGTCCCTCATTACTCACATTGGAAGGTGATAGCTCACTCCCCAAACTTATATCGCTGTGATTTGGGGAAGACCGAAATGCTGCGGGAAGGAATAATGTCCCTGCTGTCACCCTGGTCTTTCCTTTGCATTTACCACTTGGACAGAGCCATTTGCATCTTAATTGAACATGCATTAAAATTTCAAGTTTATGTACTACTGGTGATAAACAAAGAGGTTCCAGAAACAGCCCTTAAGCTGTGGAAGCTCATCCCCCTTGTTTTCTGTGGGACACCCTCCTCAGTGACCTCCACAGCTCAGAGGTGACCCATCTCTTGTGCTCCCAAAGCCACTGGTACATTCCTCATGGCAGGATTTCATTTAAAATGAAAGCCAGGAGCAAGAACAGAGTTTCGTGAGATGCAAATGTAGAATTAATGGGTTCTCTTCACTCCTTTCTCTTTGTCTTGTCTTCTCTTCCATTCTGAATTTTCATCCTTGTTCATTTACCTTCCTAGAATTATTCTAAGCTTATAAGTTTTTTCTTCTTTCTCTTTAGGGAAATAAATAAAATGCAATGCATTATATTGAAGTAGTTCTTTTATTCTGTCTCCCCCACTGAACTTCATGTCTCTGAGAGTATGGATTGTGTCATAGTTTACTTACATTTTCTCAATGTGTCTAGCATGGTGTGACACTGTGATCAACAAAAGAGGAAAGAGAAAGAAAGAAGGAAAGAAAGAAAGAAAGAAAGAAAGAAAGAAAGAAAGAAAGAAAGAAAGAAAGAAAGAAAGAAAGAAAGAAAGAAAGAAAGAAAGAAAGAAAGAAAAGAAAGGAAGGAAGGAAGGAAGGAAGGAAGGAAGGAAGGAAGGAAGGAAGGAAGGAAGGGAGGGAGGAAGGGAGGGAAAGGGAGGGAAGAAGGAAGGAAGGAAGAAAGGAGGGAAAGAAGGGAGGGAGGGAGGGAGGAAGGAAGGAAGGAAGGAAGGGAGGAAGGGAGGAAGGAAGGAAGGGTGAGTGACAGAAATCTCACTTTTGCCATTGATCAAGATCTCTGTACAAGCCAAAGATTGCTCCAGTCTTACCGCATCTATTATTTCATTTAATCATTACAACTCTATGTATGTAGCAGACATTCTTGTTATTATTACTGTTATTATTTCTACTATTACTTTTGTTATTTTATGGGTAAGGAAACTGAAGTGCAGAGAAGTTAGATGACTTTCCCAAGGTCAATGAGTTGTGGAGACAAGATGAAACCATGGATGCCCAACTCCAGAGCACACACACAAAAATCAATGCTTACTATAGAAATGTTAGGAACCCCTCCTTTGTGTGCGTGTGTGTGTGTGTGTATCTAATGTAATTGGTTGTAACTTGAATGTTGTAAACCCAGGAGATGGGATTATCTCTGACTCCAAAATCAGATCTACTCTGCCTCCGCTCACTTTGATGTCACCAAAT
Organism: Papio anubis; assembly: GCF_008728515.1. Lineage (NCBI taxonomy): Eukaryota > Metazoa > Chordata > Mammalia > Primates > Cercopithecidae > Papio > Papio anubis. The sequence goes on along the minus strand of NC_044982.1, from coordinate 9,170,806 downwards.
GTAGTGGACAAGCTATTGGGGCTGGGAATGACCAAACCCAGGGCATTCTAATGCAGGGGCCTTGTGGGATGTGGCTTACTGAGCTCCAGGATCCACATTTTTCTGATACCTTTTTCTCAGGTGTTCCATGCCCTCTCTGCCTGTTGAATTTCCCTGAACTCCTGCAAAGATCTATTGGGGTTGGAGTTTGGTCTCTGGGGGCAGGCTGGGTATTCCCATAGCCTAGAAATTCATGTGGTCAAACTCCCATGGGAGAAGATGTAGGAAAAAAAAAACCAACAACAAACTTTATTCACATTTGAAGATGGAAGTATCCTTTGACCACTAAAATAAAACTTTCACAAACAACAGTTGGCTAGGTGAAAGCATGGTTCTGCATATCTTTAGATACTGAGGATTATGAAAGGCAGAATTCTAAGATGTATCTCAAGATTCCCATCCTCCTGGCATACATACACACCCTGTAAACTTCCTTCCTCTTGAATGGGACAGAGCCTGTGAATACAATGAATGCTGCTTCACTGAGGAGGTTACACTGCTAAATGTAGGAATTTTATAGGCGTAATTAACATTCTCAATCAGTTGACTTAAGGTTAGTCAAAAGGGAGATGGTCCTAGGTATGCCTTACATGATCCTGTGGACTTTTAAAAACAGAGATTCTCCTGCTGCCCTGGAAGAATCTTCTTGCCATTTTGTGATGGATCTATGGATGAAAGCAGAGGACAAAGACATGAGCAGAACCCCACAACCACAAGGATCTGAATTCTGTCAACAACCAATGAGCTTGAAAGAGAAATCTGAGCCTTAGATGAGATCACAGTTCTGGCTGACAATGGCACCTTGAGTTTAGCTTGGCAAGACCAAGTAAAGGACCCATCAAGCTGGTAGCAGACTGCTCACTGAGGGAAACTGTGAGTAATTAATTAATTTGTATTGTTTTAAGCTGGTAAATTTGTGGTCATTTGTTGCATAGCAATGAAAAAGAAATTGAGATACTATGGTCTGAATGTTGGTGTCTGTATTAGTCTGTTTTCAACTACTATAAGGAAAAACCTGAGACTGGGTAATTTATAAAGGAAAGAGGTTTAATTGACACAATTTCACGTAGCTGGGGAGGCCTCAGGAAGCTTTCAATCATGGTGGAAGATGAAGGGGAAGCAAGGCACATCTTACATGGCAGCAGGAGAGAGAGAGAGAGGTGGGGGAGGACTGTCAAACACTTTAAAACCACCAGACCTCATGAGGACACACTATCATGAGAACAGCGTGGGGGAAACTCTCCCATGATCCAATCACTTCCCACCAGGTCCCTCCCCTGAAACATGGGGATTATAATTCGAGATGAGATGTGGGTGGGGACGTAGACCCAAATCATGTCAGTGTGTCAGTGTTTCCTCCAAATTCATATATTGGAACCTAATACCCAGCATGATGGTATTAAGAGGTGGGAGTATTTGGGAAATGATTAAGTCATGAAGGCTCCACTCTCATGAATGGAATTCGTGCCCTTACAAAAGAGACTGGAGAGAGCCCCTTACCTCTATCTCTCATGTAAGGACACAGTGCTTACTCCCCTCTCTTCTACCATGTGAGATTGCAGCAAGAAGGCACAGTCTCTGAAGCAGAGAGCAATCCCTCACCAGACACTGAATCTTCCGATGCCTTGGTCTTAGACTTTCCAGTGTCCAGAACCATGAGCAATAAATTTATGCCATTTATAAATTACCCAGTCTAAAGTATTTTGTTGCAGCAGCCTAAATGAACTAAGAAATCAGGGATGTATCAGTTTAGTTGTTGCAACAACAATGCTGTGTAACAAGCGACCATGAAATCTTATGGTTTACAACAAGAAACATTTACTACTCATGCATCTGTGGCTCATTCAGGAATCAGCTGGGTGGCACTGCCTCTCATCACATGTCTGGGTTGGCTGGGACAGCCCCACTCCTTTCCTCCAGGCCATGCATGTTCTTCTCTTGGTAGTAGCAGAAGAGCCAAGAAACAAGCAGAAATATAGGAAGCTTCTTGGGCCTAGGCTCAGAACCGGCATGCTGTCACTTTTGCCCATACAATATCAGCCAAAGTAAATCTGATGGCCAAGATCAAAGTCAAGTCCATTCTACCCTTGAGGAGGTCATGGGACAGGCATGGAAGCAGGAAGCAGTGAAGAATTTAAGCCAATAATGCCATCTAGCAGAGCAAAGGAATGACAATGGTGGTAGGCATATTTATTGGTGATGATAAACAGGACCCATGGCCCCTAGACCTGTCATCTCAAACAACAAACATGATGGGAAAGTTCATTTTGCTAGGACAGGATTCAGTTAACACCAGTGCAATTCACTTATAAGACACCTCCTTCCACCTCCTTAACAATCGAATTCTAATTTACAATTGAAGGTAGGAATTTGACCTTTAAGGAGCATATGTGCCACAACTTCTGCCGGAATTGCGTAAGGATTCTTTGTGTTGAAAAAGCCCTGAGGTAGTCCAGGGAGGTGCCACAAAGATGCCCCATCCAGAGACAGTGAGGGCATTGGCTGTTCTTCAAAGTCAAGGAGGCCACATATGAGTGTTTATTCTGATGTCTTTGGATGAGGACAGGCAAGTCCAGGGTGATTCATTCAAATGGTATCTTTATTGAAGCAGGATTGAATTCATTTATTCACAGAAACACTTATTGAACACGTAGCAAGCATAGGGCAGTGTAGGGCACTTCCACCCCACCACTCCCTAGGGGTGGAAGTGCAAGTAAAATATGGTGGGGGTCCTTGAGGGATCACATTCTGAGGAGGAAGATGGTCTTTGAAAATAATCAATTACCATATAGAGTGGTGGACACCAGAGAACTCTGTGCTGGGTCAACGCAAAGACAGAAGGATGGGATGGTCAGGAAAGGTTTCATGGAGAGACACAAGGGGTCTTGGTCTTGAAAGAAAAATAGTCTCTAAGAGGGGAGGTTGAGGAGAGTGGGTCTTCATTAGCAAAGAGAACAATGTCTACAGATGTTCTTTGTATTTTGGAGATCACAGGCTCCTCAGAGAATCTGTTGAAAACCCTAGATTCTCTCCTAGGATCCATGCCTGTGAACGTCAATGTTTGCCTACAGTTTCAGAGTTTCTCAAGTTGTCAACAAGCTCGTTCTCTTCTGAAAGGCCCTTAAAGTTTCTATTCACTCCACATTCTTCTCGGGAGAGCCTTGTCTAGTCTGGGAGCCCCTGGGAAGATCCTGGGACCACCACGCCCAGAGTTTCCTTGCATCCAGAAGAGTCAGCATCATGCCATCTCCTGATTGGCTGCGGTTTGCCCACACCTGAGGGGATGCTGGCTCCAGTACCAGGTATTTCTAGGAGCCCCGAAGTGTGAGGCAGGGTGTGCTCCGGAGTGTCTCTGCCGAAGCATGTCAGCCAGGGAGATGTGGGGGTGGCAGCCTCCTCCACAAACGCTATGTCACCTCCTGAGGGACACGGGGTTGACTCTCCACGCACTAGCTCAGGGGAGTACACCATTCTGTCAGTCAAAGGTGCCTTCATTTGTATCCTGCGATTACTTTTCTCTTAATTTGTCTTAGTTCCTCTCTCTCTGTCTGACTGCTGATGGTTCAGTTTCTGCCAAGCAGGAGAGAAGAGCCTGAAATGAACCCAGAACTTCTGCAATGTAAGGCAGGAATATAATTTAACAGGTCTCTGAAGACTCCTGACAGCAGGCCTGGTACTGGGCTATGCTCCATGAAAGGTATGAGAGGTGAGTTTCCTGGATTGCAATGCTGACCTAAGTCTGCTCTGGAATTGTCCTTGGCTCCCCTGTACCACATGGAACACGTTTGGTCATGGAAATTGTTTATTCTCTGTAGTACAGAAGAGATCAGGCTCACTATTAACAAAAACAACAGCAGCAAAGAATTTTTAAAGGCTGTAGAAGGTAACAGTGAAAGGAACAAGAGGAGTTATAAAACTTGATAAACATTCCAAGCTTGTGCTCATTTTAAAGCCACGTGCTGCTCCCAGCCTGGGACACTGACCTCTGATCTCCACTTGCCAGGGTCTCTCTTGTCACTGGGGTGTCACCTCCAATGCCACTACTCCCCTAACCAGGAGATCTAAATTTATCCTAACTATCCAACTACTCTCAACCAAATCATGCTGCATCATTTCCCTCTTCACACCTACTGAAAACTCAGATGACCTTGTTCTTTTGTATCTTTGCATTTTTGTTTTCTCTCTTCTCCCAAAGAGAACGCAAGCCCATTTTGTAACACCAGTGCCTGCAACAGACACGCAATAATTATTTACTGGAAAAAAGTGCCTGGGCATTCTGGTTTGCTTTCTGGGATGCAGAGGCCTCAGATCAGCCTTGAAGATTCTCTGATTTTTAATTTCTCAGTTCTCACCTCTCTTCTTCATTCGATCCCCTCTTTTCAACATCTATTTCCCCTCAATACACAATTTTGCAAATATTTACACACACAAAGACACACAAACCCACACAAACGTACATAAGCACATTCATACAAGCACATAAATACATGTAAAACACACTCATACAAGTGAACACACACAATTGCACACAACCAAACAGCACGTATAAACACACACTCATGCACTCATACAGAGAAGGAAGCCATCACTACTTCAATCAGGAATTACGTTAAGGAGCGATTTCCCCACAGGAGCCTAAGTTGGGGAAGGTGATGGATGAGTGGTAGGTGGGTGGGGCTTTGGGGTGGGGGTGGGAGAGTGGTCTTTCTTGCAGAGCCAATGGGTCAGGGATTCTTGGAGACAAAACCAACCTCAACTTCTTTAGTTTCACTGTTCCTAATGGTAACCTAAATTCTCAAAATGTTAAAAAAAAAAAAAGATAGAAATATCTTCTAAGACTCATGCAAGCCGCGCTATGTTTTTATGAGGGGGAGAGGCAGGGCTAAAGTGTGATGAACAGTAGTGTTTTAAATTAACTTCTGAACTTTATAGGAGCTGTAATGATCTGTTTATCTGTCTTCGCCAGCCTCATAATAGCCAACTAGAGGGTCAAGACTTGAGCCTTTAACATGCCATTATGCATCTCGGAAAGACTTCTGCCAGCGTCATTATTGCTTAATTGTACCTTCTTCTTCTTTGAGTGACTTTATTAGGCCATAAGAGAAGCCTTAAGTGCTCGTTGGTGATAGAGGGTCCTGCCCGTGCGACCGCTGCTGCCCTGACAGTTACCGTGATGGGCAGGAACTGAGGATGTCTCCTGGCTGAGAGAAGCCAGTGGAGTCTAAATCCCTTTTGCAATTTGGTAGAAAAACTTGCTTTTCTGTTGTCCTGTTGGTTTTCAGCATGGCCATTTCTAGTGCCCTCGTTCAGGTTTTCCATCTCCTATGAGATCTTCCTAAGTTTTTTCTATATATCCATTGCTTTCCTGGGTGGCGGGATGGTGTCTGGAACAAGGTCTGAATGGGTGATGTACATTATCACACCTGTCTGTGCCTCAGTTTCTCTACCTATAAAAGCAGGATAGTGACCTCTAATTTTTCTTTTCTGTAGGCCCTTCAGATGATTGAAAGAAATCACTGGTGGGAAAATGCTTTGCAAACTGTGGAATAGGACCTTGTGGGTTAAATTTTGATGAAGGTAAAAACAGCATTGCCTCTTTTCTTTCATCTGTGTGTTTATCCTCCCCGCCCCAATAGTGGATCACAGTTCTGCCTTTTTCTACTTTCCTGGAACCTTTACACAGAGAGCCTTACAGCTTGCATGTCCAGCTTTTCCGGGTTGATTGTACCCCATTGATTACCCCATCACATGTTTGACTGTCCTTCCCCATTGGACCCAGTGGTCCCTGAGGGCAAGGTTTGAGCCTCCCTTACCCTTGAATCCTCAGGGCACAGCAGGGGCCTGGAGTTTACAAGGTGCACGTTTCTGTGGTCACGGAGCAACCCACATGCATTTGCGTATTTGATGTGGTGGAGTGAGATCGGGGAGATCTGGTCACCTTGGGGGCACCCACTCTGTGCAAGGCCCTTGGCTGGGTGGCTTATGTCATTGTCTCCTTGCAAGTGATCTCTTTCATTTTGCAGAGGAGGAGACTGTGCCTGAGGACGATGAAGCACCTTTTCCAGGGGTGAGCACCTCTGTGGCTGTCTTCTGAGCAACACCTTCATAGAGACACCTGCCTTCCTGCCTCCCCTGTGAGCATTTCTCACAGCCCCTAGAGATCGTCCTGTCCAAAAGTGAGCAGGTGGTCTGTACCGTCCATTACCTCCAGCTTTTCCTGCCACCTTAAAAGAATCTCCATCCACCTGCATTTGTAGCAGGCTCCCCACCTTTGGTCCCTATTACAGGTGCACGAGTCCACCCACTTCTCACCACCTGCCTAGATGCCGCCATCAGTCACCTGAGCTCCAGATCTCTTCGCTTCCTCTCTTGCCACTCATGAATCCGTTACTCATACTGCCGTGATGTCTTCAGAGTATACATCAGGTGAAGTTCCTTCCTTGACCAAATAAAACTATTTGTAGGTTTCTCGTTCTTCGCACAGATTGCTCTCCCTGATCTGTTTCCCATTCTAGCCTCCTCTCATGTCATCCTTCAACCTGTTAGCCAGCCTCGATGGTCCTCTCTCCCTTCTCTGAAGGTGCCTTGTTTCTTTACCAATTGCCCTGTCCTTTGGCCAGGCACAGTGGCTCATGCCAGTAATCCCAGCACTTTGGGAGGCTGAGGCAGGCAGATCACCTGAGGTCAGGAGTTTGAGACCAGACCGGCCAACATGTGAAACTCTGTCTCTACTAAAAATATAAAAATTAGCCGGGTGTGGTGGTGGGCACCTGTAGTCCCAGCTACTTGGGAGGCTGAGACACAAGAATAGCTTGAACCCGGGAGGCGGAGGTTGCAATGAGCGGAGATTGCGCCACTGCACTCCAGCTTGGGTGATAGAGTGAGACTGTCTGAAAAAACAAAATTGTCCTCCTCCCTGATGGAGCCCTCGTGACTCTTCAGGGTGATTTCTCCAGCAGCATTATTGGAATTATTAACAGGAAAGACTTTTTAAGCATGATGCAAAATCCAGAAGTTCAAAAAGTAGATTGATGGAGTTTTCTTTCTATACATTTGTAATTCCTGTCTTGCAACCTATGTGATATGCGTCAGACTAGTTTCTTTCATATATAAAGAGCTCCTGCAAATCATTAATATTGCAAAACAATCTGATGGAAAAATACTAAAAGAACTTTAGTAGACAATTGGCAAAAAGGAAACAAATTACTATTTAAAATAGGTTCTCAATATGTTTGTAATAAGGAAAATGCAAACGGCAATGGGGGAAAGGAAAAATGGACCTCGTAGATGTGGTGTGTGTGAGTGGTCAGTTAGTGCATCCGCTTTGCAAAACAAATTGGGGATTTGTGTCGAACTTGACATGATTCATACTCTTTAACCTGGCAGTTCCACCTTAGCACTTTAGCTTTTTGAGGTGCTTACAGAAATTCACAAAAATGTGATTTTTTTTGGCTTTGTTTAGGACAGTGATTAACTGGAAATGATCTAACTTACATTTGTAGATTAAATAAAATGTCAAATATTCTTACAATGCAATGCCATGCAGCCACTAAAAGAAAAAAGCAGATCTATCTATCTGCTGACATGAAATGATCTCTAAGATGCATCTTTAATTAAAAAAAGAAAAGTACAGGCCGGACATGGTGGCTCACACCTGTAATCCCGGCACTTTGGGAGGCTGAGGCGGGTGGATCACCTGAGGTCAGGAGTTGGAGACCAGCCTGGACAACATGGTGAAACCCCGTTTCTACTAAAAATATAAAAATTAGCCAGGCGTGGTGGCACATGTCTGTAATCTCAGCTACTCGGGAGGCTGAGGCAGGAGAATCGCTTGAGCCTGGGAGGCGGAGGTTGCAGTGAGCCGAGATTGCGCCACTGCACTCCAGCCTGGGCAACAGAGAGCGACTCTGTCTCAAAAAAAAAATGTACAGAGCAGTGTGCCCAGTATATTACCACTCATTAATGGGAAATGCTATTGCTTTTTTGAAGGGAAAATGGTAGTGATAGGGTGCACTTCACTTTTGTACTGCCGATTTTTCTTTTAAACAATATATATGATTTATCTATTTAAACAAAAAATTGGTATTAATTTTATAATAATATAGTGAATGATGTAAATCTACATTGTTTATATATGTAAATGTATTTCTATAACTACATAAAATAATTTATCATTATATTATACACTGTACCTATAACAGGACATAACTTGGCTATGCTATGTTACAGGCTATGGTTATAGTATGATGTACAGCTGTGGCTAGTATTAAATACCATAGCCATAGTCATGTCATATTTTAGGTACATATATATTAATAATAACAAATACATAACAACAGTTATGTAAATATTTAAATTTATATTCTAAACAGATAAAAACTGGAAGAAAATACAATGAAAAGTTAATTTTGATTTTCTCTGGGTGGTGAAACTATAAGTAGCTTTTTAAAAATGTTTTTGTATGTATATGTTTTAAAATTGGAATTGTAATTATTTGTGTATATGTGAGTGTATATATATATGTATGTATGTGTGTGTGTGTACACATATAATCAGCATAGATTATGTAGGCTGTTTAGTTTTCATGTTTAGTTTTCTTACTTCTGCCTGTTTCTTAAAAAACTAATAATATAATTATACATAATTACATAAATATACTGTTACATTTCTATCTGCCAAAGCAATTTCATATTAATTATTTCCTCTGGGTGCCCCATTGCTCTGGAGGTAGCCAGAATGTACATTAACACTACCATTTTACAGATGAGTAAACTGAGGTTCGATCCAGTTCAATGGAAGGGTATGAGTCACAGTCAGGGACTGTTGGCCAACTTGGTTTTAGGTTGTTGATGGACTGGGTTCCAGGGAGCAGTAAGGACTCTGGAGATCTGGAGACTGCCAGCCTCTCATTCCACATGTGCCCTGTTGCAAGGCCCTCCAAGGAGCCCTGCCATTTCCAGGAGTACGGGGAGGAGGATAAAGGGATGCCCACAGTGGACACATTAAGGATCTGTTGCTTTTTTCTTCTCTACCACTGCATTAATGTAGTTTTTAAAAATCATCATCGTAGATGGGAAAATACACGAATGTATTGCATGTGAGTGTAACGAGAAACTGGAGAACACACCAGTCTTTTTTTTAATTCTTTGTTGCATAGTTTTTTTTCTTCTTTTTGTAAACTGAAAAAAAAAAAAAGTCTTGAGTCTCTGAAACAGCTTCCCATGAGACCTGTGCAGGTCACATTTACGTGTAATTCTTAAACTGGTGGTTGAGCCTGCGTTTTGGCATTTACCCTTCCCAAATGCCTCGAGGAGGGAGCTTCATCTTTAGCCTCCGATAACGTTACTCTTGTGCTCAAAGCTGTCTGCTGGCTTGCATCTCACGGGGTGTAAAAGCCGAAGTCCTTGCCATGACCTTCGAGCTCCTGCGTGATCTCCTCCACCTCCGCCTCCCTCTGATTTGATCATTCTGCTCCAAACACATGTCCCCCCGCTCTTCCTGAACACGCCGAGCAGGCTCTGCCTCAGGCTTTGAACTTGCTTTTCCCTCTACTTGGATCTCTTTTCCCCCAGAGGGACATGTGGCTTCTTCCCTTGCTGCTTTTTGTCCTTACTGAAACCTCCCCTATCGTCTGAGTGCTTTCTTAACCTCCGTGTGCACAACACTAACACACCACACCGCCTTGAGACTCCGCAGGACTCCACATTTCCTTTCGTCATTTATTTTTTCCCATAGTGTGTAATCCCCATGCGGCATGGTGTATATTATCTCCCGCCCCACCAATGGCTGGACTGGAAACCTCACGAGGACAGGGATGGTATCTTTTGTGCTCGTTGCCAGCATGCAGGATTGTACAGAGGATAGAGGTAGTCAGTGACGCAAAATTCATTTGAAATTATTTGGTGCTGTGCCAGAAGGAGTGATTATTCTCACTATTTGGCTTCCTCTGACCTCTGAACTCCTGCTGGAATGATCTGGACTGCTCAGTTTGGCATTTTAATTATATACTGTCTCATGTTACAACTTAAAGGGTTCTAATTTTACATATTTGCTTATATGGTAAACATGCATTCAGCTTCACCTTTGTATACAAAGCGCCTCAGAAACCTGAAATCAGTCCTTAAGACCAAAGAACAGATAACAGGCTGATTTTGTTTTTTTATCTTCCACTTCATACCTAGGACAGTGGGAGTAAAGAGTCAGCCCTCAAGAAAACAGAACAAAAAAGCAAGTCACTGGGCTGTGCACATTTAGTAAGCTCCACTGGTACCAAATGCTTGTAGGTTAATGAATTAGGAACATCAGTTTTCTTAGTGCAAATATGCTCCCAGCTTAGTTAAGAGGTTCTTCAGTTTGAATTTGTTTGGATGAAAACAAGATGGTTCCAAATTTCTGTGTAAATCTGAAACCAGACAAGTTTCACACAGTTGCACATTTCAAAAAAAAAAAAAGTTCTGCTCCCGTTTGGTAAGTATTCTGTGTATCTGAAAGAAGAAGAAGAAGAAGAAAAAAAAAAAGCCCTTGTAGTTTCCAATTGCAAAATGAGTCTTTATTTCCTCTCCAAAACCCTTTATGTGCTGTGAGTTGGTGAGTGTAAACCGGCTTCCTGGTGTGTGTGTGCAGCCCTGGGATGCCACAAGTCACGTTTGTGACATGTCGGCTCTGGGAAATGCTGTGGAACCTGTCAGAACAATCCGCTCCACATAAATACAAAATGCTCCTTCTCACCCATGTTGCCACGAACCTTTATTCAGGTCTTCAAACCCAGCTAGGCCTATATGAACAGCGTATGTTCGGAGCTTCTCCTACACACACAAACACACACACACATATACACACATCTTTATCTTTCTGTCATTCTCTGCGTTAACTACATTCTTAAAACCTGGAGGTATGCCAATCTTTTTTTTTTTTTTTTAAAGAGAAAAAAATCAAAAGTTTTTTGGTAATTGAAATTCATGACAAATTACAGACAGTTTTTTTCTTTCTTTTTTAGAACAACGTGTTCTTAGAAAAGTGTCTACTTACTAAAATGAAAAAGCGTGGAAGCTGTGTGCGCCGGTGGACGTGGTTTGGTGACTCATGGCTGCCCTGGGCTGACAAGGACCAGTGTTTGACCTCTATGTCATGGGAAGAGGAGTGTTGGATGTTAGGGGGTGGTGTGGTATCAGAGAAAATTGGTGGGCTTTTTGTTTTGCACCTGTGTTCTTTTGCTGTAAGCTAGGTGGGCCCAGGTAAAGCTGGCGTAGGTGAACAAGGGGTCCCTGTTTTTAGTTGATGAATTATTCCAGTAATACCATATATTCTATTCACAGCCAAATGGGGTGGCCCCCTCCAATTTATCCCTCAGGCAGATTTCAAGAAAACGCTACAGTCCAATATAATCGATGATTTCATATCCGAGAAAAGATTTTCGTGTTTTTATTTTGTTCAAGTGTTTGCTTTAGGACTGATATTACCATTGCTTTTAATAAACTCGTTTGATAAATTTTCTCTCCAGAAGAGACTTTTTTTGTTGTTGTTTTCAAGGCCACACAAAGAATATAACTTTGGTTTATTAATGGAAACCTTCTAGCTACTGGTTAATTCATTACTGCACAGTACAGTTTTAAAAGTCACCGACGATGTGGTGCTTTGTCTTTAATTTCTTTGCACGTGTGACTGTGTGTGTGCATATGTCAGCCCCTTTTTACCTTAAAGAGATATGCGAATCCCCATGAATTATTATACTTTCACTTGCTTTTGTGCCCACTTAAATTTATAGGTAAATATGTGTAAATTTGGGAAAAATATACTTTCTCCACTGTTCGAATTTCTTTCCTCAGAACTTTCTTAAGATTACAGCAGAGATGCTGGGGGCGCTGGGATCTGGGTGACAGAATTGAGGCATGCACCTTGGGTGCAAAATTTACTGGAGTGCCAAAAAGCCAGTAATTAAGAAAAATGATAATCTGATGCAACGTTTAAAAAAATAAAATGAATGCACCAAAATTCACAATGAACAAAATAGTCAAATTTTAAATAAAGGCAGGATCTGATCCTGTCCACTGATTTTTAGAAGAGTGAGATGTATGTGCAGGCTTCTGATATCTCAAAGACAATTTTGGGAAACATCTTGCAAAGAATCTGTCATCACGGATTTTTATTTTAGGAGAAGATGTTACCTATCACCACGGGGGTAAGTTCTGACAACCGAATTTCTCCCCCTTTGTTCTTGCGGTTACCCCATAGAAGCTTAAGCATTCCTAGACAAAACTGTTTTCCAGTCCTGGACAAATACTTTTTATTTCTGAAAGCATCTCGCAGGGGGAGCTAGGGAGTAACACACTGCTCAAAGACGCTCTTTATAAAGGGACTTTTTGTGTTGTTGCCGGATTTTGATAGCAACTTTTGAGTAGGGCCGAGCAGCCTTTGCAGGAATGGGTGGATGGCGGCTAAGGTCATTGTCAAGGACTTGGGATCAATTAGTATGCAGATCAGAGCCAAGGAGTTCAAAGGTATTGTTCCAATTCAATCACATTAGCCAGGGCAGAGATGAACAAACAGCACGACCTTAATCACCAAGCCTTACCCATTCACTGGGTGTGTGTGTGTGAGAGAGAGACGTTTACTAGGGTCTGGCCAACTATGTGAAGGTGTGAGGAAGCTGACCCCCAAGCGTTATTATTTATAAAATATAATACGTATATTTCCTTCCATGTGTATTTGAGGGAGGATTTAATTGAAGGTGAACAAACTGGCTCTGTATTTCAACGCATGCCTTCACACACACCCAGACACACTAAAATGCCTTGCAAAAAACACAAAATCTCACTAGTATAATGCCAAGGTAAGTTCTTTTTCCTCTTACTCGGAGACAAGGCTATTCAAAATGTGCACAATTCTTTCAAGTCCCCCAAGTGAGAGGACTTGAAATTCCACATTCTAAAATACAGTCTCTGCAGTCTAAATATACCTTTCAACTGTGTGGTTAGAGCTATCACGGAGATAAACGAGGAAATTCTGAATTTTTAAAACATCACAGGAAGAAGGATTTTTTTCCCCTTCTCTCTCTCCTCAAAGAAAACCCAATTATTTTCCTGATTTGCCGATGTTATGCATTGGAATGTGGGCAAACCAATAGCCACTACTCATTGCCTGTGTCCTTAAAACATACAGCATGGAAGGGTAGGGACACAGATGCATAGTGTAAATATGCAGGTTCCATCTATAATTATATCTACAGCACACATGAGATACTTTTATGGTTTGGGTGGAAATGAGGAACGACACGGGGATTAGCCTTTGACAAAATGTGACATTTAAACAGGTTCACCTGGTTCTGAAACCCTTTGCCCTCCGAGTCGCTGTTTATCTGCGTTCGCATGTAAGTTTGCTGCATCAATTTGGATAAACATTTGCTAAACCCAACAATGACTTCTATTGGAGTGGATTACCCCGGGAAGCTGTAGGCTGCACTGGGGGAGAACGCCGCCTCGGTATCTTCATTTCCATCTAAAATCAAACATGATCCGGTAACTAAGGTTTTCCGAATCCAGTCTCTGCCCCCACCTCCGGCCCTGGGAAGACAGTTAATCATAGCTGGCGAAGATGAAAGACGCGCAGGGAAACGCAACTCTAGCAGGCAAAGCTGCACCCCAGGGGGTCATGAATGCTGGGGGAGGAACCATGATTCCTTGATGCAATAACATATTGAGACACTTTTGGCTTTCAAGTAAATATAGGACATCTCACCCATGAAGGGTGATTATTGCTCCTGAAAGGAGCAAACGACTTATTAAGGTCTTGTTCAGGAGCAAAAGAAAGATAAGAATCATTATTGATAGAGAGAAACAATCTGGGATTTTCCCTGTAAAAATATATTTCCCCTTAAGACTATTTTGGCAGTGTGGTTATTATTATTATCATTATTATTCATATTGGTCTCAAATTGACTGTGCTTTCAAAGCAGTTCTAATAAGTGGAGGTTTCAAAAGATAACTTTTCCCATTGCATCTCCCGTCATATATTGTTAGTAGCACTTTTATCTGTAATGCAATTAAAGACATTTTAAAATGTAAATCTGTTACCCAGTCCCATAAAAATATCCATTCACTGTTTGGTATTTTATTTGAAAATATTAAGCCACTAAAACAAAACAAAACACACAATCCTTAAAACCAAACGTTTACCCAATTATTCACAGAGGTATCATTTCTCCTTTGATCCTACTATTGTTTTCCCTGAATTTTGGTTCAAGACAGACATTTTCGTCTTCTTTTTTCTTTCCCCTAAACAAGGTCATAGATTTTTTTTTCCCCTAAATGAAGACCAGAGCCCCCAGTGCAAGATTAAGTAAGTCCTTACAGTGTTATAAAAGTGAGTGCTTCTTTCCTATAATAAAAGGTGTTTAAAAGGTTCGCTACAGCTTTAAACAGAATTACAATTTACTTCTTTCAAGTGTCCAGGCCATAAATTCTTCTCAATTCCCTCTCTCTCTCCTTGTCGGAATTAATGAGATCAGATCTGATCAGGGCGCTGATGTGTTCAGCGCCAAATCACACAACAGCGCGCGCACCGTAATGGAATTTGCATCTAATGCATACATAAATCAAACATCTTTCTGGACATTTTCATATGCATAATGTCATTTCATCCAGTTCTCTCTGTGCAGAGGGGGAGATTTTTCTCTCTGAGAGAATGACTTTCTTTAATGCTTTCATTTTATTTTCGCTGACTGCAGTCCGGGAGAATGCGCTCGGTCGGAGAATCTTTCGGGGCGCGGTTGACAGTTCCTTTTCCAAGAGGGGTCCTTCACATTTATCATGCCTCTTCCTCGGGGGCTTTGTTATGCAAATGTGGCTGAAATTGATAATTCCAAAGTGCTTCATTTCGGCTCCTCGGCGGTTGGAGATGGTAGATAAAAAGAAACTGACAAGACACACTGATTGCCCTCAATGCATGTAACTCTCTTGCTAACAAGGCTGGATATTGTTAAAAATTCCTATTGTTATGAGGGTGGCGCTCCCATTATGCAGGCCTTGCAAATTTCCGATTTGAATATTAACCCTTTAATCACCCCACCCCTCAGCCCCCTCCAAAAAAAAAAAAAAAAATTGCCATCAAATGGCTTCAGAACCCCAAACATCAAATTATTCTTCTATTATAGTGAACAGCTGGGGTACATTGAAAACACTTCATTAATCATTTGTTCCCAAGGTAAACTTTACATTTATTTTCAAATACAAAGAAAAGGGGTTATCTTAAGCAAAGGGGAGCCTCCCCCCAAGTTCTAAGTACAGATGTTGGAACCACGTCACCCTGAGTTTTCACAAAGGGCTGGAAATTAATAATTGAGAACAACAGTTTGTAAAAGGATCCTGGCCTTTCCCCCAGCCCCTCCTCCTCATCTGCAAATGGAAAGATCAGTATTTTCACTTGGCCAGGCTTCCACTTTCCTGTTCAGACCAAAGAAGGCCTCAGGGAGGGGACATGTGTCTTCTGTCACCAGAGTTAAGTTTATTTTACCTGTTTGACCAGGCGAAGGGGGAAAAAAAAAAAATCTCCCAGTGCCCTTCACTTAGTAGAGGGGGGATGCAGAGATCTGAATACCATTTCCAAGGAAGAATTGCAAATTGAGGCAGCTCTGGGCATTAGCATAGCAATTAGGTGCCGGCAGCAAACTGGGATTGTAAGGAGGTGCTGCGGGCCTTGGGCTGTGGCTGCTACGGGGGTCAAGACGCCAGCTCGGAGGAACGTGGTATTTCTGCACAGAATCAAGGCCTGGCCTTGCAAATACCAAGACCAGAATCTGGACTGGAAGGCCTCCCTTTTCCAAACACACACATGCACAATTACAATTTCCCAGAAAGTGATCAGACCCATTCATGGCGTCTCCGAAGGAAAAACAGAAACTTAACAGGAATTTGCCTGTCAGCTAATTAGAATTTGGCGACCAGAATTTCTTAGCAGCTTTCTCATGGTGGCTGCATCTCCAGAAATGTCCACCAGGTAATTGACCTCACTGTTAAACCTTGGAACCATTTAGAATTATGTTTTCTTTTGAAAATGTTGCTAGGTTAGGGAAAGAAAACCTGCAGGTTGGTGAATTAGGCTTAATGTTGTTTTCTCTCAAAGGAAGCTCCTGAGCCTGGAAAAGAAAGCATCACGGGGCTTAGAGGCTAGAATTGCCCTGATGGTGTGCTGTGCCCGACGCCCATCAGAGGCTGCATCAAAGGGCTTCACCTTCTCAGTCGTGCAGCCGCGCGGAGCAGTACCTGCCAAATTATGGCAAATAAAAGGGGCGCCAGATCCAACAGGCCCCTCTCACCTGCTGCTCTAAAGAGGTGGTGCTCTGTCTGGCTGTTTGTGAAGTACTGCCTGACTTCCGTCCACACGCTTGGGGCTGTCGTCCAGACACATGTGGAAACACTACGGACGGGCACACAGACAGGGACATTGCAAATGTTCTCAGGGACAACAAAGCCGCGCGCAGACCCTCTGCACACACGACCCAGGTGACTGCTAAGGAGACCTGGTCTCTCTCCTTGGCAGCCTTCACCTGCAGGTCAGTCCAGGTATGAAGGCAAATTACGCCACTCTAAAAGATTGTTTAAAAATGCATTGTTTTGTGTAGAAGCTGATTTTGATAAAGTGGTGAAGTTAAGAGATCATTCTCATATATATAGTGTCCATTGGACCTACCAACTTGTCTCCTGTCTTCACCACGTGTTTTTGATATTTTACGCTAGCTGCTGATATCAGGAGCTCGGCCACATTTTCATAATTAAGACTGCAGCCCGCACTCCCTAAACTTAGTGTGAGTCATTAAATCGGCAGGTTATAGTCAAAGTTGCAGTCAAAACAATGCTTATTCATTAATATCTGTTATGCTAATCAGCACCGATAATTGCGAAGGTAGCTAAGCGCTTACCCCTCACCTGAAGAATCAACTAGCTTTTAGAAGCCTACCCTTTCCTAGGAAAAGAGAAGCCTTATCTTTATCTCACAAGAAGCTTTTAGGATGCAAGATTTAAAGATGTGCCTCTACGCATTTAATGTCTATTTTATTTTCAATTACACTTTGTGGTGAATCTGAATACCTAACGTTATCTATAGATTGCATGATATCTCTGGGCACTTGAAAGTGAGTTTTTCTGAGTCTATTTGATTTGTGAGTATTTTTTTTTTCATCTACTGGCAGAATGGTGCCCCCGCCACTCTCCACCCCAGGTTCTTCTTAAAAAGAAAACTTGGTAGTTTGCTCCCATCCGTGCATTGACTAATGCTCAGCAGGCACGGGGTTGTAGTGACCTAGGGTAAGGAGTGTGGGCACAGGCCAGGATGTGGGCATCCCGGGTCTTCACAGCCTCTGCCAGGATGAGGGGCCGGGGCGCGGCTTTGTGTGCACAGAGGAAAGGTGTAGGAATGCCCGTGCTCGCTGGCATTTAATTTACCAGTTGCCTCTGTGCTAGGGCTTTGGCAGATTCTACTGGAATCTGAAAGACAGCCTGTCATACCGAGGGCCTGCTGCCGACTGCTGAAATTGAGAAACTTGGCAGATATGCAAACAGTAACTGGGTTTGAGTTGTTTTGATTACAAGTTAAACAGAGAGTCATTGGCAGGGCCAACGTATATCTGCCGAGGTTCTCACTCTCTCTCTCTCTCTCTTCTCCCCTTTCTTTTACTTCTTTCATTTTCTTTCTTCCTCTTGGCCAAATGCGTGAAAGTAACCGGTAATTTCTGCAGAATCCAGTAACACCTTGGCTT
The DNA here is from genome assembly GCF_008728515.1 of Papio anubis. Lineage (NCBI taxonomy): Eukaryota > Metazoa > Chordata > Mammalia > Primates > Cercopithecidae > Papio > Papio anubis. Next base: position 9,153,018 of record NC_044982.1, on the reverse strand, counting down.
TGCAGAGCTGGGATATTGTGGGAGAAGGAGAAAGGGTCAGTTTCTGTCCCTTTGGACTTACTTTATGTTGTGATGGAAATGAGATTGGCCATATAAAATTTAGCCCCAAATTCCAAGCCTTCAACACGTTCAAAATGTCCTCTCGAGGTGAAATTTTCAAGGACAGAGCCCCATTATTCTTTCTAAATTTTGCATTATTTAGAGATGCATATGGAAAAACATGCATAAAGAGAACATTTGAGAAAGTCTTTTAAAAATAAGTCATACTTCCAATATTTGCCCAGAGAGAAACAGAAAGAGAAGGTCCACTTTAGCTGCACTGTTTCTCTTTGGTTTGATCCAGGTGTGGGCCCTCAGCACGTGTCTGCCTAGCTGCACCCTGCATGTTTGGGACGGTGAGCATCTTATCGGACGTCTTGCCTCCCTGGTGACTGTGTGTAGGGGAAAAAAAGAAATAAAGAAAAGAAAAGAAAAGTAAGAAATCTCAACTGACATCACACAGGTGAATTAAAGGCAGCTGGCCCTTTAACCACATTTCCCCATTGTCAAAGCCCCCTTTCCATTTCAGCCAGGGGTTTGCACAATGCTCTGTTCTGGACTGAGCTGCTCTCGCAGTTTTAAGGTGAAATTTGTCCATTTTGGAAAGAGGGCAAGGACAACATCTAATTGTTGCTGCCATTGTCTTAAACTGGCTGCTGGAGGCAGATTTCCAAGAGGCTGTTTCACGTGGCAACAAACACATTTGATTTATAGAAATGAGACTCTTTTCTTTTCTCCAAAAGTAGAAAGCTGAAACTCTGAACACCGTGACAGAGTTCTTGGAAAGAGCCCAAATATATCAAATCAGACTTAAAAAAAAAATCCACCAATTTGACCATAAAAATACTTTATTGAAAAATGCAAAAAAAAAAAAAAGGCCCCAAAAAACACACCACCTCACTGGGCTCAATAACGTGTCTCTAAAGAAACCGAGTTCTGAAAGGGCCTCATTTGGACAAAGTTAATTACTGCACAATAATTGCATTTTAAATTCAGTTTCTTTCTAGATGCAGTGAATTTTAAAGCTCATGATTAGGGAAAAAAGGAAGTTCCTCTGCCTACAACTTGTTAATTGCCTTTGTCAAAAACTGATGTCCCACGACTTCCTCTCCCCTTGAAGAAATTAAACTTCTGACTTGGTGGCAACACAGTCTCTGCAGACAGGGATGAGTTTGCAGCTTCTGGTCTGAAGAGCTCAGCACTGCACATGGCCACGAGGCCAGGTGGACTCCCAGCACCATGCTAGAGCCGCGCTCACGTGCCGCATGGACTGGGGACAGAAAGGCAAAGGACAATCACTTTAGTTGAGCATCTCCTCTTAGTCACTCTTTTCTACATGAGCTCTGGTTTCATTCTCCTCGGAAACCTATGCATTGATGCCCCTGTTTTTGTGGGTTTTTAAAAACTATTTTTATTTTGGAAAAACATATAACATACAATTTGCCATCTTAACCATTTTTAAGTGTACAACTTGGTGTAATTAAGTACATTTATAATGTCGTACAACTAGCTCCAAAATTTGTACCTAGCTCCAAAATTTTCCATCACCCCAAACAGAAATTGTACATCTTACTAAGCAGTAGCTCCCTAGCCTCCCTTCCCTTCAGCCTCTGGTCTCGCTTCTGTCTCTGTGAATTTGCCTGTACTTCATGGTGAGTGGAATCACACAGCTGTGTTCTTTGGGTCTGGCTTATTTTACTTAGCATAATGTTTTCAGGTTTCAACCACGTCATTGCCTATGTCAGAATTCCGCTTGTTGTCGTGGCTGAGTGACATTCTATTGCATGGTAGACTGTCTTTTGTTTATCTGTTCACCAGCTGATGGATACTTGAATTGCGCCTGTCTTTTGGCTACTGTGCTGCTATGAACACTGGTGTACAAGTGTCCGCTTGGGTCTCTGTTTTCAACTCTATGGGGTCTATTCAGAGGAGTGGAATTTCTGGGTCCTGTGTTTAACTTTTTGAGGAATGTGAGATTTTATTTACAGAAAAGGGCACTGGGGCTCAGACAAGTTCAATAACTGGTCTATTCTGTATAAGTAGCCAGTTGGAGGACTCAGACGTTGGGCCAGAGTGTGAACTCAGTATCTGTTTTCCATCCTACTTGCTTCCCAAAGTTAAAACCTTCCTTCCTGACCCTGGAGAGGACACCTGTCAGCTGTAAGGCGAAAAGCTGACCCTTGAGCCTGCTGTCCTGTGACAGCTGCATCAATGGTCTATAAGTCACTTCCCTTCCATACTTTCCAGCTCCATTTAGGCAAACTATGGGGCCTCCTTGAACCTCCAGTCATCTGCAACAGGGGTAAGAGGATGTCCTGCTGATATGGTGGTATCTGTATATTACATACAGACTCAGCCACATGCACTGAGTTTTAAATAAGTAGTGTGCGGCCGGGCGTGGTGGCTCACGTCTGTAATCCCAGCACTTTGGGAGGCCGAGGTGGTCGGATCACGAGGTCAGGAGATCGAGATCATCCTCGCTAACACAGTGAAACCACGTCTCTAGTAAAAATACAAAAATTAGCCAGGCAAGGTGGCATGCGCCTGTAGTCCCAGCCACTCGGGAGGCTGAGGCAGGAGAATCGCTTGAACCCAGGAGGCGGAGTTTGCAGTGAGCCGAGACAGTGCCGCTCCATTCCAGCCTGGGTAACGAGGGGAAAAAATAAATAAAAGTAAATGATTGGGGATTTCCAATCGTCACTGCTGTCTCCTTTTTCTAGGTCCCTGATTAAACTCTTCTTTCTTTTCTTTTTTTGAGATGGAGTCTGGCTCTGTTGCCCAGGCAGGAGTGCAGTGGCTCCATCTCAGCACACTGCAACCTCCACCTCCCAGGTTCAAGTGATTCTCCTGCCTCAGTCTCCCAAGTAGCTGGGATTACAGGTGCCCACCACTACGATGGCTAGTTTTTGTAGGCCATGTTGTTGGCTGGTTGGCCAGGCTGGTCTCGAACTCCTGACCTCAGATGCTCTGCCCACCTTGGCCTCCCAAAGTGCTGGGATTACAGGTGTGAGCCACCACGCCCGGCCTGAAACTCTTCTCTGCAATGAGCACAAATCCCAGAGGCTCCTGAAAACATCCACTGTTCTATTCTTGTCTGTTTCTTTGTCTGTTTTCTGTGTGTGGAGCTAAAGAGATCTTTAGAATCGTGGGTCGGTGTATATGAACAACTAGAGAGAGTGCACTTCATAACAAATGTCCTAAATGCTTAAAAGTTATTCTGTACTGATTGAACATGGAAAGCATCCAGGGAGATTAATGTTATGGGCTTTTTTTATGGGGGTAACATTTCAAAAGCCCGCCTTTGGATTGGTTTCATCAGATTTCATTGGTACCTTTGTCTTAATCACTCACTGATTTCAGGTAGAAATTTAATTTAATTTAAAACATTTTTTTACTCTAATCTCTTATGAAATTAATCTGTTCTTTCAGTTCAGGAGTTCGTATAATGGCTATTTTTATCATTTTAAAATCTGTTAGCCAAAGTAAAACGTTTTTAACTTTCCATTTCACACGTTGAAAATCAGCATCAGAAAACAAGTACCAAAATTGTATTTGTTTGGAAACCAACTCATTCTTTTCAAAAAGTAACATTAAACACAGCCAATTTTCACGCGAGGTGATTATTAAAACTTAAGATTCATTTGAAGTTGGCATTCCCCTCGGATGCTGAGGACTTCTCCATTTTTTGAGACTAAAAGCCTCTGTTCAAGGTAAACTTCCTTTAATTAGTGAAAGCATCTTTGTTACGTAACAAATTCAAATCTTTCTTTTTTTAGGCTTGTAATTTGTTTTTCCCAGTTCATTTTTATTACTATTTGTTTCCCCAATCCATTCTCTCTGTGTCTCTTGCTCAAACCAAAATGAATTTCCAGCTTCCTTCCAACTTACCCTGGATTACTTAGGGCTTTCTCAGTTTTAATGCTGAAAGCCTCAAGGCCAGGAACCCCCTGAATCCCAGGTAAAGTGGGACAGCAGCCTTTCTACTCCTTGACTCTTCTTTCAAACCCTTAAACATACAAATAATTGCTCCAAGATTCATTAGTAAGCAGGTCTTACTAATATGCCAGTGGACTGGTTAAGCTGTCTATGAGTGAAAAACATTAGTTCAACCATGCAGTCAGAGTTTATCATTACGGCTCTGATATATTAATAACAGTGAGGACTTCGTGTTATTGATTTGACAGAAGGGCTGTGTTTGGCTGTGTTTGTGTACTTCTCTTTGGGCATATTCACAATGTGCATAATAAAGCAAATGCATTGTAATATGCTTGTACCATAGTGTATGTTTGTGTGTCAGGTGCAATTCCTGCATTAGGAAAACACATTACTAAATGCCTGAGCAAGACACTGGGTGGGAATGAACCTGTGTGCAGTTGGCAATACCACACTAAGTCTCAACATCCTGGCTGTTTCACACTTTTTCTTTTTTCTTTAAATATGCCAAAGAGGCTAGTCTGTATTATGGACTAACGGCCTGCAAAATTGCTTTTTGCAAAATGAAGCCCTTTAAAGCTTCATAAATTCATATAAAGAGTCATTTGAAATATACCAATGTTTGCATGTCTATCAATTTACTTGTTACAGGCTTTGTGAAGACTATTTACCAAGAGTGTTAAATTTCTCCCCCTTTAAAAATGTTAAAACATTTTGATTTGAAAAAGTGGATTCCTAATCATGAAAATTTTAAAAATCTTTGAACTGCTCAGGCTCCCGCAATAAAGAAGTGCACTGAAAGAAAAAGACAGACAGATACAAAGTGAGAAAGAATGATTATTTCCTTAGTGGCAATAAAACCGCATGAATTAGGGGTACGTACATTCTGAGTGATTTATAACACTTGAAATTTATTTAAAAAATGGTTTCATGTAAGAAAATAACAAAAGCTGGTTGTTATTCATAGAATGGATAAAAGAGCATGAATCTAAATTTGGTTCCGAACAGCTGTATCTTAAAAGGATCTTATTATACCATTTATTTAAATTATTTTTTAAAATTTTTCTTTTAGACAGCGCACTTAATCCTGCAAAGTGGCGGTATATATTTGTTTATATTTTAACTTCATCAGCATTCCCCTCCTTCTCAGTTTCTCTGTTGGTGTAACTCTTGGTCTCAACTTATCAATAAGGCGTTTCATAACTACACTTATTTTTCACTTGTCTTATGTTATTA